>NC_139948.1:15000-315000 GCF_963454915.1 Gymnoscopelus microlampas | reverse complement strand
GGTGCAAATTTTAAATTGTGCTACTGTTATCTACTACAAATACTATTACCATTGAGTGATTGCAGTTTCTTCCAGGGGTGAAATGCTCCTTTAAATGTAAACTGTAATGAGTGGGATTTGAACCAGGGACCTTCGGCACATGAGGCTCACACTCTACTGGTGGAGCTATTGAATCCACAGCATCAGACAGTGAGAAAGGAGAATCCAACAAAACAAAACAAAACAAAAGGGCGAATGAAGTACGTCATACATTGAAAATAACTACTTTCAAGTATGCATTTCTCGTCATCTTTAACAATTGCACATGCATTCATTGATACAGTCATGTTGTGTGCAATGCAATTATAATGAAGTCTACATGAGGTGGGATTCGAACCGGCAACTCTGTGGTTTCAAGGCAGATGATTAAGCGATCAAGCTATTGGGCCAACAGACCTGAACTAGTGAAAAGGGAGTTCACACACATGACACACTTTCACGCAAATTGCTCAGAAATCCTGGATTTAAATGTTTTTCAAACTGCTCAAAATTGCAGACAATCTAAGGGCGGAGCTTACTGGTCAAAGTGATACATGTGTTCCTCATGAGTCAAGGCACATGTGTAAGCAGGTTTAACGGCTGTCGGCCAAACGAGGCATGACTTTTGCCTGTTTAAAGTTTGCATTTTCAAAAAATTGCTATAGCGCCACCCTTTGACCAATTGGAGTAAGATTGGTTTCAGTGATACTTGGAATGACCCTCTACAATATTGCAAAGTGTCAAACAAATGTGAGTCTGCATGTATGTGTTAGGGGCAGATGAATAATTTTCATAAAACTGCAATATTCATTGGCTTATAGAAGCTTAACGTTTTCACTTATGGAAAATCCGCTTGCTCACGTTTGTCGGCATTGGTCCAAAGTTCAGTAGACAGTTTCGTGCAGATTGCTCAAAGATCCCAGAAAGCTATGGACTTTTACTGCTTTTTACTGCTTTTCATAGAATTCGAAATGGTGGGAGATCTAAAGGTCAGAGGTCAAAATGTGAAAGTTGTTAGGCATGAGGAGACGCATGTGTGCATCAAAGTCTCATGGCTGTAGGTCAAACAGGGCATGAGTTGTACCTGTTCAAAGTTGGCATATTTCAATTGAGTGCTACAGCGCCACCCTTTGGCCGATGGTTGTGAGTTTCGGGTCTTCGCCGTTTGGCATAGCCCTCTACCATATTGCCGAATTTCATAAAAAGTGACCACGCGGTTAGGCCAGAACTGCCAAAAGCGGCGGAAGAATAATGAAAGCCAAGGAATGCAATAAGGCTTCGAAGCCTGATAGGCCTCGAAACCTTAACTCATCCACTGCCAGACTTATTGCAGGCCGCGTTTGCCCACTGCCAGAGATTTTTCATTGAAAAAAAAAAAGTACTCAGGAGCTGAGATACAGAATTTTTAAGCTTTAAGTTAACAAGGAAGTGGATGGGAGTCTTTTCCTTCGAAAAAATCATATCTCCTTGGTATTTGGGTCAAAAAAAAAAAAAAAATTTGAAAAATTAATAATTACGTTTTTTACGTCTGTGGCAGGGTTGGTAAACGGGAATAATTACGTTTATTACGTCAGTGGCAGTGGATGAGTTAATAAAATCTCACGACTGAAAAATGTATGGCAAGTCCTAATGTGTGATTTGTGAAAGGAGCCCCCTGCACTGCTGTTTCCTAAACAACACAATATGTAACATTATGAAGTTTTAGTAATGTTGTTCCTACTGCTCCACACACTCTCTACCAGGAGAAGAAATCACAGATTGAGGCTTTAAACTTTGCTTTTATGAAATATCCCAGACCATTAGAGTTTTTGACCACTTCAAATGCTTTAGTCTTAAAATAATAACCGAAAATAGCCTATCAACAAGCTCTCAAGCTTGTATATCGCCTATTTTCGCTGCGCAACATGCTTCCATTAGAACAGTGTTTATCAACCCTGGTAGGCGTGACACTTTTGTTCCGCGAAGAAATGGTAGGTGTTCCGCGTAAAATTTCGAATGACAAAGAAAGAAATCAACCCCCTCCACCCAGAACAATAGATGTGTCGTGGACTGCTGCTGCCTTGAGCCATTGGCTCATCGTCCGTCGCGGACACACATCCAGTGAATCGACCCTCGCACATATAAATGCAAATGTGTGGCTTTGTCTTCACGGGGCCATCACTGTACTCGCCTGGCAGGTACTCAGGGGTGAAAGTGGGTCGGAACGGGCCGATATGAAGAGGGGCTGTTAAAAGCCCATATTATAATCTGCCATGTTGAATGTCCAACAATAAAACACATGTACTAACATTAAATCAACATACGTGTTAGATTTCTTATAAAGTGCTTCTAAATGGCTCCAGGGTGTTAGTGTGAACGTAATCCGCGGAGTTTGTTGTGTTTAATTACTCCACGGCTGCTGCGACGTTGACTCACTGGGGTAAGCGAAAGTCTCGCCCCAATGCACGCTACCCCCATTTGTTTTCGCGGACCAGCGGTTCTTGGCTTCTATGTAATCCAAAAGACTGAAATCAGACGTGGCGACTGAGAACTTTAATCCATGTAGATCTGCTGTGTCGCTTTGTATCTTTTGCAGCTGCCAGCGTGAACGCAGCATGGATCCCAGTGTGTGAGCAGTGTACACACTCACCAGAGGAGAAGGTGAGGTCAGCATCCAGCTCTTGTAGTTTCTTCAGCAGCTCACTGTTGATGTGTTCAACCTGCTGCTGGGTCTTACTCTCATCCATACCGTCTGCCTGGGGCTCATACCTACACACCAACACAATGATATACACTCTGTTAACCAGGGTTACTCTCAACTAGGGATGGGTATCGTTAGGATTTTTACGAGTCCGGTTCCGGTTCCAGTTCCGGTTCTGCTTATCGGTTACGGTTCTTAACGGTTCCATATTTCGGTTCCAAAATGGTAAAAAATATAAGAGGTCAAATGTCTATTTAATAGGGATGCACCGAATGGAAAATACTTGCCCAAAAACGAATATAGGAAACACTTGGCCGACGGCCGAATACCAAATGGCCTTAAAGTATAATTTTTTAAAAATATATATGCATTTTTAAAAACATTTTGTTGTACCATTGCTGTCATGGCTATGCCTCTCTTGTAGAGCTACATGATTATGGCAAAACCCTCATATCATAACTATAATGGGTCCATATTGAGATCAGTTATTTAAAACGTATTTATTTATTGTGTAGAATTATTTATTTACTATTGTGTAGAAATAGAATACAATGTCTCAAAACATTGAATAGCCTAACAAAAGGCAATATACTGTAATGTCTGCAGTTGCATTATTGCACACAGCCAAAATGCATTAATAATATTAGGCCATTCCTTCCTTTTGGAGAAGTCACTTAAGTTTAATTTCAGACAGACAGACAGACAGACAGAGACACACACACACTCTCACACACACAATCAAGGAGAAGCGTTTACAGCTGGTGTTATTGTTTTGCTCTGCGCAGGCTGAGGCTCTTAACTAGCGCTGGTTATTCTGTTAATGTTACACCCTCTGACATGGATTCTAGTTTTCAAGGTGACAACAGCAACGTTTGGTTACAAAGTTTGCAGGGCAGGCTAATTCCTTCCTCACTACTTCAGTTGAGAGACGGACATGGTGGTGTCACTGAGGGGGAGAGGGGAGCGGGGAGTGGAGAGGGGGGGGGGGGGGGCGTGTGCGGGGAGGAATGTGGCTCAGGGAGAAGCAGCAGCTCCGCAACTGATGTATACTTCTCCATACAGCGGTGTTTTACCGGATTTGTGATTTTGTGCTGCCTTTGTTTTAACGGCTTTTAGCGCGTCTAGGAACCGATATGCAGAACCGAAATTACCTATTGTTTATGGGTACCCGGTACCGACAATTTCTTTATCGGTTCCTGCTTGGAACCGCATTTCGGTACCCAACCCTACTCTCAACCATG
Organism: Gymnoscopelus microlampas; assembly: GCF_963454915.1. Lineage (NCBI taxonomy): Eukaryota > Metazoa > Chordata > Actinopteri > Myctophiformes > Myctophidae > Gymnoscopelus > Gymnoscopelus microlampas. The sequence goes on along the minus strand of NC_139948.1, from coordinate 311,061 downwards.
CCGTCTGACTGGGGCTCATACCTACACAACACAGTAACATACACTCTGTTAACCAGGGTTACTCTCATCCATACTGTCCGCCTGGGGCTCATACCTACACATCTATCAGCCTGTACATTGGCCGAGATACAGGTTATTTCCCAAATAAACAAACCCAAAAAATTATCTTTCTCGTCCTTGGCAGGCTACGCCTTTGCAGAATTTGACGAGAAATCTCGCCGTGGCAGGCAAAGACTTAAAAGGATATACTGTAACTGCTTATGGTAAAGAAAGATCCATTAGATTATGCCAGGTGCATCCAGTGCAACAGGCTCGCTAAAGTCCAGTAGTTAATTAAATATGCATACATTGTATGTTACTGCATGTGATTATACAATGCTCTTTCCTCTACCTAACTTTTCTTTACCTAACTCCTCGTATGCAGTTTCACATCACTGACATAATGAAAAAGTAATTGGCTTGCTTTATGTTAGGGGCGCAACCTGTCCTGGATGGAAGGGCTGAGGTGCAGTGCCTCTTAACCTTATCCTGTCCCCTTGTCACCCTAACGTTTCTTGGTAAAACGCTAGCCTAGAACTGTTTGCGATGTTTGCAGAAATGACAGTTATCTACAAGATTCATCTACCAGCCTTCCTGTAAATCGGGGAGGCTATAGCGCCCCGTGCGGGAGGCCATTTGCACCCGTGGTGAAAACCTGACGACGTTCTCTGGAAAGCCACAGCACATCCCTCCCATCAGCACATCTGTCTGACAATCCAGGATGTGGCAAAGGGGCCCTGCGGATGTCTTCGCTTATCTCACCTGATGAACTTTTGCACTTCACTCACTTACACATATAGGCATAATTTATTTGGGTAATAGCTACGCCCATACGAGACCGCCTCGGTGGGCTGTCTAACACTAATTCTGTCAATGTATATATGTGACTGCTTGTCTTTCGATAAATTTGAACATGTTAACTTGGACGCTTGTTGGAGACTTAATGTGTTCCCGATGCGTCGCTCTTCTTCTATGCTGCTATAACTGAGACATCGCCTTGTGTTTTCTAATGAACTTCTCTCATCCACATCATCTGACCAGACTTTGAATGACCTAGAGAATAAAAATCGTTACACTGCATTGCCTATTTCTCGCTTAATTTAAAATATATATTTATTTATTTTTGTGTACTGTTTAGCGGTAAAATTACATGTTTGTTTGTTTACATGGCTGCCTTTTTGAATATGGAAAAAAAAAACAAGCACCATGGATTGTTTAATTCATTGGCTCATTCAGGTGCCTTGTCTCCATTGGTCTGTTAATGATAGCATGTGGTCATTATTGAACAATATCAATAATCAAGCATTCGACCAAGCTGTGTAATAAACACTGTTACGTCACAATGTGTGATAAGACTGGAGCCCGACTGATATTGGTTTGGCTGAAATAATTAGCCAATATATCGCTCACATGAGCTTGTAGATCTGCTATTTTTGAGAAGAATAAGAACAAATGCCAATAGTGATATTATCAAACATATCAGACAGTCTACATTTCCCGAAAGGAAATGCATGTATTTAATTCTGTCTGACCAGAAGCAAGGATAAAACATAAAAAAGAGTGACAGAGGGGTGGGGGGGGGGGGTATCAAAAGCACAGGCACACTTACCGTACAGCTCCCAGGCCAGGCCAGCTGAGGTCCTCTACGTAGCGCAGCGATGGGCCGTGGCGATGCACCTCCTCTCTGAAGTCCTGCTTGAGACGCAGTGTGGAGCTCAACACAGGTACCACCTCACAGACTGTCTGCACCAGAGTCCCTACGTCCCTGGACTCTGTCCCTAACACTGTAGGACAGACACAGTTATACAAATGAGTCTCTATGTCCCTGGACTCTGTCCCCAACACTGTAGGACAGACACAGTTATACAAATGAGTCTCGATGTCCCTGGGCTCTGTCCCCAACACTGTAGGACAGACACAGTTAGACACATGAGTATCTATGTCCCTGGACTCTGTCCCCAACACTGTAGGACAGACACAGTTAGACACATGAGTCTCTATGTCCCTGGACTCTGTCCCCATCACTGTAGGACAGACACAGTAGACACATGAGTCTCTATGTCCCTGGACTCTGTCCCCAACACTGTAGGACAGACACAGTTAGACAAATGAGTCTCTATGTCCCTGGACTCTGTCCCCAACACTGTAGGACAGACACAGTTCGACAAATGAGTCTCTATGTCCCTGGACTCTGTTCCCAACACTGTAGGACGGACACAGTTAGACACATGAGTCTCTATGTCCCTGGACTCTGTCCCCAACACTGTAGGACAGACACAGTTAGACACATGAGTCCCTACATCGCTGGACACTTTGTGCCACGCTATGCATCAGCTATTTTTGAAAAATTGTGTTTTAAGAAAATATATATATATATTTTTAAAGCAAAGCTGTTTAACTCAAATCTTTGCTTCTGGGGGTTCCACATACTTCAGTTTAGTTTTAGTCACATTTTAGTCATCTGAAATGTTTGAATTTCTAGTTTTTAGATTTAGTTGACTTTAATATTATACGATTTTAGTCCATTTTAGTTCCATGCGCAGCCAACGATAAAAAATGACTTGTCTTAGTTCTACTGAATCTTTTCTCCACTAGTCCCTCCCTAACATTTTAGTCTAGTTTATATTTTTTGACAAAATTGGCAGTACATTTAGTCATAGTTGTAGTCATCATATGTTAGTTGTTGTTTTTTTCGACAGGCAGTCGACGCATATTTTTCATCATAGTTTTAGTCAACGAAATGGACACGGGACAAACACAGTTAGACCCATGAGTCTCTATGTCCCTGGACTCTGTCCCCAACACTGTAGTACAAACACATTTAACCACATGAACCACATGAGTGGTTGTCACGATTACAAAATTGCTGTCACAATTACATTTAAGTTGATGATTAATTGTCATCCAAATAATTGCGATTTAATTGTGTTTTTGAATTGAACATTGGAACAAATGAATAAAAAATGTAATTTCTGTTTAGCTTTTTAGGCTTCGTAATCAAAACTTGCATGTGGCAGATATGACAAAAAAATAAATATACAAAGAAATTGCTGTCATATTTAATAGTTTAGAAGCTATTTCTGCTATGCTTGAAAATGTATTACCATTGTTCAACATGGAAACGATTATGACGACTATGCAAAATAATTTCAAATATCTCAAATAATTGTGAGGAATCAGCTTTACGCCCACGTCCACGTGAGATTTGTGACATTGACAGGTGTACCCTGTCAATTCTAGCGGTAGATTTATCCACTGTTCATAGATATGGCGTAGACTTGCCCCACCTGTTTTCCGTCATGAAGAAGCGGAATACGGCCGAGAAGAGGAACTTCTCCAACATGTGAAGTTACCCCACCAATCATCTCTGTATGTATTATTTATTAGTTTTATAGCTATACATTTTTGGAGTGAATACATAATTATGTTTAGATGCCTGTCAGATGGTCAGAAAATGCTGCTCCGCATGTCTAAGATGGTACAAACGAGTGTAGAATCCTACACACAGTCAGACCAGACGTGAGATCTGAGTGGACCGTAAGTCAAAGTCACAATAGATTGATAAATATCGACACAAAATACAGAGGAAAAAAAAATATATATATGTATGTACAAACAAAACAAATATGCATAAATAAAAAATAAATAACAAGAATGACAAGTCATAATAAAGCCGCATGCGGCAGGCTTTTTTGGCCCCAATCTTGTCAACAACACAACATTTAACTATAAAGAAATGAAGATGACAAAAGACAGCTAATGGTTGTCAGGTGATGGACAATTAACACGTTGCAGAATGAATGAAAGATGCAATCAGAGTGATGCACAGCGAGCCACACAGTATAGGCAAAATAATAATAGTATTCAAATAGTAGCTTTAAGGCTACTAATCATTTATAGAGTTCTCAACGGGCCTGAAAATGAAGGCTCGGCCCTAACTGGGCCCGACTGGGCCGGCCCGGGGCTCGGCCCGAACCCGACTATTGCCATCATGTTAGGCCCAAAACCCGAAAAAAAAGAGAAGAAGATTTTCGATTTTTTGTTTTATTTAATATTTTTAATATTATTATTCTGTTCTGAATATATATTTATCTATTATGAAGATGGCGCTGACGGCAGCGGACATTAACTTACACTGTGCTTACACTGTGCTGATTTAAATGAAGTTAAATCCTTATCTTGCTCACGCACCTCTGTGCAATGAGATGCATCGTCTGCATTTCTCTGCCTCTCTCGACCGAGTCTTTGTCTCCCCCCTCCCGACTGTTTGAGACCGACTCGAGACTGTTGTTAACCTATTAGCTTAAGTTTACACGCGTTGGGTGAACACTTTTTTAATACTGAACTAAACGCGGGTGGATTACATTGTATTGTGAAAATCAGAAAGCACCGTTTCTGCCACTTGTGTAACTTAACAAAACACGACGGCATAGAGCACGCCGGTCAGTTATCGTAACTCACAAAAACACATTGAACAGCCTGTTATACCTTCAAATTAAAACCATCTGAAAACGTCAACAACGACACATGTGTAGTGTACTGCGTGTATGCACGTTCTCGCGCGTGGCTTGCTATATATGGAAAACTCGCTCCTGCGTTCTTCAATTGATTTGTGAACGAACCTGACCACTGAATGTACACTATTGTTGAAGGCTGGTGTACTGTAGACCGAAATTGCCGTGGGTTTTTGTATTAAAAGGGCCCTTGATATGGATGCATCATGCGGTAGGCAGTAGCCCTGAAACATGAATGTGAACCATGGCTACATATGCGGCAATGGATTACAAGAACGCTCGTCCCCAAACACACTCGCCCGGGTCTAATCCGGCGGCCTCTGTCCGCGAAATGAATGGGGGTGAGTGTGTTTTGGGCCGAGTGTTCTGTTTACCTCGCCCAGAATCGCTATTTTTTTTACTCTCTCTCACATGGTTAATACATTTGATTTTGGGATGTACAATACATGAAAATTACGGGATTAATAACGCAACTTGCGTCGAGAACTAATGGAGAGTGGACATTACCGCGTTTGGCTAAAAACAGTTAGTAACATCATACAAGCATACAAGCTAACTATTAGCCAAATTCGGCTAGCGCTCAGACGAATCCACTGAGAGAGGCGTGTCTAGTCCCATAGCTTGGGAGGACGAGGGCGCCCGTTCAGAGTATGGGAAAGTATCCCATTGGCTTAAACGACAGCCAATCACGCAAAAAAAGTGTCGCAAACATGAATACATGTCGGAAATCTGTCGGGTCAGAGTCAGACTGAATATAGAGGGTTAGGGTTAGGGCTAAAAACATATGTACAAAAAATGTGTGTGTGTGTGGGGGGGGGGGGGGGGGGTCGTCTGTCTAACAGGAAAATGGTACTACCTCCTCTTTTTGCCTCCAGAAAGGTGAGTTTTTAAGGCCATTTTAAATGAGCCCAGCGAACTGCATTTTTGACTGAAAAACTGAAAAAACTGAAAAAAATGCAGTTCGCTGGGCTAATAGTCTAACCTAGACTATTCCAATCCTTGGTGGCAGTGCTGTAAAAGGAGAATTTGCCCATGTTTTTTTATGGGTGGGTGGTACCAGATTGTTGTTAACGCTCCCTCTAGTTTCGTGACTGTGGGTGTCACTAACTTTTTGGAGGTATTTAGACAGAAATGCAGGTATAGGGGGCATTTCGGGCAAATTTGCATTTACAATTTTGAAGACCAATCCCATTCTTAGTGTCTTCTACACTGAGCCATCCTAGGCTGGTAAAATGAGTGGGAGAGAGGTGGGTCATGGGCCCCAGTCCGAGAACATTGATAAATGAGGGCCTATGTCCCTGGACTCTGTCCCACCAGTCGACCCTAAAATCGAACCCTAGAATCCCTATTTTGGGGGGAACATTTGCAGAAAAGAGCAGATCTACAAGCTCACAACGTGCAAAGAGGCAAAGAGATTTGGAGTCGCAGGGAAACTAGAAAAAGTGCTTCTCGGAGCACTGCCAGACCCCTAGTGGTTGAAATCTGAATGGCCGGACTTCGCATCACGTGTGTGCAGAGGAAAAGAGGGACAGACCGACCGACCGACAAAGCCTCCTGTAGGCCGACCCCCTGGGTCTGGCAAAAAGAGCAGACCAAGTACAGAGTCAAAGGTCAGGTTTACTAAGTATTGAGGGTTTAAATGGTTTACTATGTAACTTTTTTTTTTTTATAAATACAATGTAATTTTGTCCAATCTGTACGGTAGAGTATGTTACAATATAACTTATACAATTGGGGTGGTTGTATTCCTGTATATCCCTGCTATTCTTTTGAGACATTTAGATCGTGTCAAAGGTCATGTCTCACCTAGACAAAGGATCTGACACGAATTTTGACCTGATGGTCAAGATTCAATTTATCCCCTGAGCAATCAGGCTCAATGGTCCGGGGTAGAAGAGTAGTGCTGCTTTAACATGAATTCAACACTGATGATAGTGCTGTCAAACAAGTCTATGAAACTAAAAGTTTAATCTGCAAAACAATTTTATACAATATGTAGTGGGGGGGGGGGGTCCCTGCTTCTTCTCCCCTCATCTAAGAAAACGTTGAAGACTGATCTAATGTGATTGTAATGTTATGTTAAATGTACTGTATATGTTCCTTGTATCTGGTGGTCCTTAGTATCATCAATAGCAGATCTACAAGCTCACAGTGTGTCACAGTGAGCTTATAGATCTGCTATGTTAGGACAGGGAAATATGGTTTGCAGCATGGCTCAACACAAACAACACAGATGACAATACATCTGAACAGCTGGTAAGAAACAAATAAGAACAAGTAACAGTCAATACATCAAAACAACAACAGCAGCAACAACAATAGTAGTAGTTGTTGTTGTGGGAAGTGCTGTTGCAGGATTAAGTCGGGGGCAGGGTTGTTATAGTTAATTAAAGCCAATAAAACTAAAAGCGTAACAATTTAGTTAGTAACTGAACCTAAAACAAAATGAACACTAAAATGAACAAAGGAATACTAATTATAACTAAAACTAACTAGAATTAATTGCAGGTAAAATGTTCATTGTTTTAGTTTTTTTCCACCACCATATCTGATCTTTCATCATACAGTTTTCAGCTTCTATAAATCAAGGCATTTGTCATAATAATGAACTACATAGGGCGATATCTTGCCCCCAGAAGGGTAGCACAATTGTTACTGCTATCTTTCAACCGGCACAGTCTTTTTTATGCCTGGCGCCCCCGTTGTCTACATACCAAATGATCTCTTACCTATGTAACGCCTCCCCGTGGGTGTTGAGGTGTGGTCTGGCGCTATGATGATGTGTGTGTGTGTGTGTGTGTGTGTGTGTGTGTGTGTGCGTGCGTGCGTGCGTGCGTGCGTGCGTGCGTGCGTGCGTGCGTGCGTGCGTGCGTGCGTGCGTCTTACCTGCAGCAGTCATGAGTGGTCTGAAACGAATGCAAATGCCTTCATCCTCCAGTTGAACCACGTCCACCCCACACCTGGGGACCTGACCGATCAGCAGCTCTCCCAGCTACACACGCACACACACACACACACACACACACACACACACACACACACACACACACACACACACACACACACACACACACACACACACACACACACACACACACACACACACACACACACACACACACACACACACACACACACACACACACACACACACACACACGCAAATGCAAGCCCTTCAACTTTATACTTTAAAAAGCTTTAACCAGGCAAGCATAAAGGTTCTCGAATATTGAAACTCAAAACTAACTAAGAATTCCTGTCAAAATACAAGTGAACATAGTTTAACCCATTCAAACCGGGAACGCATCTCGTCATTTTTAGATTTCTTTAGGCTATTCAAAAATAGCAGATATACAAGCTCATAGCGCGGCACCGAGTGCCTCTTTGCTTCTGGGGGATTCTACAAATGTATTCTAAATCCTAACTAATGGTGCTATAATATCAGTGGTTCTCAAAAATTATATGTATTTGGCCATGGACCCCCATCTCAAAATAGTTTGTTCCAGGGACCCCCAGAAGTTGTAACAGAGTTAAAAATGTTCGCTTTCAAAGATATATATTCAAAGATTTGCACACGTTTTCACGATTTTTCAAAAATAGCAGATCTACAAGCTCATAGCTGAGCTTATAGATCTGCTATTTTTGAATAACCAGATAACTCTTAACTCATTGAGTGCCATTAACGTGTTTCGCGTGTTTTACCGCTATGGTGCAACGTGCCATTAACGTGTTTCATGTGTTTTTGAAAAAAAATAGAAAAAAAACAAAAAAAAAACAAGATATCATTATCTGAAGATTTGCAGCTCCATCCACTCCTTGTTTAACTTATAACTTAAAAAGGCTGTATCTCGCTTCCTAAGCACTTTTTTTTTACTTTGAAAAAACTAAAAAATCAAAATCATAATGGCCAGAAATAGATAATAATAATTTGGGCACTCAATGAGTTAAAATGGCACACAGATGCGTTCCCGGTCTTAAAGGGTTAACTCCCATTGATTAAAGCAAAAATAAATAAGTCCTAATATGTGATTTGTGAAACATTGTTAAAGGAGCCCCTCCCCACAAACAATTAAACATTGAACACAATGTAGAAATATGATGTTTTAGTAATATTGTTCCTGCTGTTCTACATACTGCCAACCAGGTGAAGAAATCACAGATTGCTTTTATATAAAATATCCGACACCATTAGGGTTTTTATTGAAAATGCTTCTGAACACATTGCTAGTTTGGCCATTTCAAATGCTCTAATTTTAGAATAATAACAGAAAATAGCCCATTCTACAAGCTCTCAATGTGTCGCAGAGCTGTGCAACATGATTCATTCAGCAACATACTGGCTTCTATGGAATCCAAATGACTGAAATCAGTTGTTGTGGCGACTGAGAACTTTAACCTATTAAGACCGGGAACGCATCTGTGTCATTTTTTTATTTCTTTGGCTAATCAAAAAATAGCAGATATACAAGTTCTTAGCGCGGCACGGAGTGCCGCACTATGAGCTTGTAGATCTGTAGATTATTTTTGAAAAATCGTGAAAATGTGTGCAAATCTTTGAATACAGTATATCATTTATATATTTTATTTTATTTACTTTTGGAGATTCTACAAATGTCTCCTAAATCCTAACAGTTTATTTTTGTTTTAAACTTATGTTGCTATATACAGTATATCAGTGGTTCTCAAACTTTTTCATGTCAAGGACCTCCCAAAATGAAATGTATTGGGTCGTGGACCCCCATCTCAAAATATTTTGTTCCAGGGACCCCCACCCTCCCCTTGAAGCTAAGATTTGAGTTAAAAGTGTATATATATATATATATAAATATTCAAAGATTGATTTGCACACATTTTCGCTATGTATATGTATATTTATATATCTAATTTTATATATCTATTTTTTAATAGCCAAAGAAATTACACAGATTCTTTCCCGGTCAAAGATCCTCTTTACTGTTCACAACTGTGCTAATAAAGAATTGAATCAATCAGAAAGCAAAACTCAAGTCAGTTTGAGCGTTATGCAATGAAATGTATAAGATAGAACGTGGATGAGGTGGTTCTAGAACCTTTTTCATGACCCCCAAATGGTCCCCAGGACCCCCAAATTGATATATATTCCTATAATTGATATATGGGGCCACCGACCCCATCTGAAAAGGTTTTGTGCCAGGGACCTCCAGAAGCATAGATTTGAGTTAAACATTTTCACTTTCAAAAAAATATATATTTCATATTTTTTTTTAAAATAGAAGATCTACAAGCTCATAGCGCCGTTCTATGAGCTTGTATATATGAATGAAGCTTGAATAGCCAAAGTATAAAATACGGTTAAAATGATTGTGATGCTGGACTAATAAATGTAGCTGGGGACCCCTGAGGGTCCCCGAACCAATGAAGTAGGACACTGGCATTCCACTCACTAGACCAAGGGTGGGCAACTTTGATGCTCAACTTTGAAGCTTTTGAGCTTGTAGATCTGCTATTTTAGATATTTTTTACTTGGAATCCTGAAAACATTTTTATTTAATGCATCAAATGAATTTAGTTATACTTATGTTAACTTTTGGAACTTAGATACCAATACATTGGACATAAAAAAGACGATAGAATTTTAATAGTAGTCATTAACACATCGGGTGCCAGCGTTTTTTCATAACAACTTACCGTGGGTGCCAGCATTCTCCCATTGACTGCGCTTTGCTGTTTGTTGTTTCCGCGTGCGTTACAAGCAAATCCACGCAAAAAAAAGCATCGATTCATGTTCTGCCATGAGCCTGGCTACAGGCTGGAACCATAACATTCCCCTCGCGGGTTACAACGGGGGGGGGATCGCGCATGACCGTTTTTCCCCACAGGAAACAGATTCGGAGATATAGGCGTTTCAAAGTAGGAAATAGACAGGAACCGTATGGGGGGAAAAAAAGTGTTTCCGGTGAGCGATCTGGCACTTCCTTCGCAGGATTACAATGGGTGCTCCCAGAGCTGCTCTAGCCCCGCCCGCGCGGAGAAAAACGAAAAAAACAAAAAGACTGAAATCACGGTTCAGACCGTGAACGGCACCGAAGCTTCGGAACCGCCACTATGTAAACACACGGTTCAGACCGTGTTTGGCACCCGATGTGTTAAGCTACTAATATAAACATGTTTGGAATTTTAACAGCTGAAATAAAAAATATATCAGTATTCCGATATCAACCTGCCGGCCGCATTAAGTGAAGGTGGGGGCCGCATGTGGCCCCCGGGCCGCCAGTTGCCCATGTATGGACTAGACTCACCCATGTGTTCAAGGTGTCCAGCACCTCTCTGTCCCCAGTGCAGTAGCCGTCCATTGAACCCCGACTCGAATCTGGGGAAGGACAACACATACTGTATCTTCACTGTCAGGCAGTGGTGGAAAAAGTAATCGAATGTTTTACTTGTTTTAAGTAAACTAGACCATACCCGGTGAAAGGCGCAGGTGAAAGTAGTTGCAAAGTTGGGGTTAATGCACGTCCTGTCGCGCGGTTTCTCCCCCGCGCGCGTCCCGTCGTGGCGCCCCCCCCCTCCTCCCCGTCGTGGCTTCCCCCCCTCCTCCCCCCCGTGGGTCGCGTTGCGTCACCCCTCCCCACGGGCGTATATATACAGTGATGTTGCTAGGTTTTCAATGTAATGGGTCCTGGGATGCAAGGGTGGTCTTTTAGATGGGTCCCAGGGACATTTTATGGGTCCCACAAAAATGCACAGCGTTTAACTCGTGTTTCATCTTATATGGTTATATTCATGTAGAACATGTACAGTATCTATGTAACTATTACCTTGAGATGAAGTAGAATCACAGGTAGATACAGAGGATGTAGTCATGGAGGTAGGTATGGGGTCATCATCATTAGCAGTACTTGATTTGGGTTTAGAAAATAGGCTTGCTATTTTCTGTTGCCCTGCAGCAGGCTTGAGAATATTTTTTGGTGCCATTTTACACTAACATTATTATTTTTTTCTTTTATTTGTATAGTTTATTTTTAATTCAAGTGTGTTGTTTTCAAACGTGTTAACCATCAGGTCTGCTACGGGTCTACAGGTCTACGTCATGGCAGAGACGTCACTTTTCAACTCCGCAACAGACGGCCCTTGTGTGTGTGTGTTACACGCAAAATCGTTACCCAAATAATTCGGTCTGAGCAATGAGCATGCGCAAAATGGCGGCTCCCATGGATCCTTATTATCATTTGTATCGTCTTTCTAAGACTATTTCTACGTGGATTTTATCGTTTATAAAGTAGGATAAAGTAGGATGTGGCCATCCAAAATGGTGGTGTCCCATTGATTTGTAAAATATTCGCGGTAAAAAAAATATTTTACCGCAAATTATTTTCATATTTTTTTCTGTTGGTGACAGAAAAAAGGACGCAGGCCTATGAGCATCTCTGTATATATATATATATATATATCAGCACGGAGAATGGCGTAGGCATGTTACTCGCCCGCCGCGGGTCCGTCTGGTGTGTTTACTTTGCACAGAAAGTTGTGCTGAGAGTGGGCGGGGTCTCGGTTATGCAGCCGACCAAACCTTAAACATCCGTGCGGTTTAGAATCTACCATTAGTTTTGGGATACGATGTATACAAAAGGGTAAACAGCGGAGCCTTGGCGGACGTTCGCCCGATCCTGGAAGAGAACGACATAGAACCGTTCTTTATGGAGCTAATGTGCATCGTGTGTGGGGGAAAAAATCTGGAGTGTTTACTTTCCACAGTAGAGAGTGGGCGGGGTCTATAGACCAATTATTTGTTTACCAACATTGAGACTGGACGCACAGGTGACTGTTTCACGCAATCAATTCCCAACCTGTTGTTTCGGGGTGCGCTGGTTTCAGCACACCCCAACCCCCTCTTGTGTGTTGGCTAGTGAGGCGCGTCCTAGCGAGACCTGATAGAATGGGTTTCATTGCGCGCATACTGGTTGCACGCATACTGGTTCTTATCAGTGTGACGTCGTCTGTTAAGGGGTCTATGGTGTAGCGTCGGCGTCGGTGTTGCCATGTCCGCCGATTGTAAGTGCTTTAGGGCCAATGTTGGTGTTATAGGGTTCGTTTGGTTTGGCCTCGTTTTCATAGACCTTGCTGCTTGTTTCTCTCGCGAAACCTGGCAACGACGCATGCGCAGTTTGATCAAGAGTCCACCCAACCACCACCACCACCACCACCGTGAGGTTACTAGAATTATAATAGGATAGGATGTAGTATCAATACAACAAAGTAAAAGTCTGTTGTTCAAAATTCACTTGAGTAAAAGTACAAAAGCTGTGGCATCAAAATACATTTAAAGTACCAAAAGTGAAACATATTCATTATGCAGAATGTCACATTTTCACAAGTGTTCAAAATGCATAAATAACTTTTGAAAATAGCAGATCTATAAGCTAACAACACGTCGCGATGTGAGCTTATATGTCAAGAACATATAATATTATTTATAATATAATATTATATTATATTATAATAAACAATAACCAAGCTTGTAGATCTGCTATTTTCAAATAGCCAAAGTGTATAGGGCTGAAGTGGCTAATGTATGTTTTGTAATAATAATCACTAGTAACTAAACATTTTCAAATAATTGTAGTGGAGTAAAAGTACAATATTTGACTCTGAGAATTCGGACTCATTTTTTTTACTATTTTTTCAAAAACACGTCATTGGCACGTTGAGCCATAGCGGTAAAAACACGTGAAACACGTTAATGGCACTCAATGAGTTAAAGAAGTGTAAACAAACAAACACCAATTTACACAACACTGATGACAGTGCTGTCAAACAAGTCTATGAAGCTATTTATGAAATCTATGACTTTTTTTATCTGCAACACAATTTTATACAATATGTAGTGGGGGTCCCTGCTTCATCTCTCTCTCTGCTGAGTCCCCTGATCTATTGTCAAGGGGAACATCTCACCACAAATGGTGTCCTGGGAAAACCTGAACACGACCACAGGAGAGGTGAGCTCATCTTCTACCTGGAGGAAAAAGATTCAAATGAAAATAATGTTCAGTTCTCAACCTCACCGACCTGAAAAGGCTGCTTTCTGCCAACACTATTTTACACATTTGTCGATCAGTTGACAAATTCCTATCACTATTAGTCGATTTAAGCTAAAACACTATGACGAAAAATGTCCGTCGACTACCTTTTTTCACTGACGGAAACTAAACAAACTAAATAAAAACTGAGCTATGATGACTAAAACTGTGACTAAATATACTGACAATTCAGTCAACAAATAAAAACTAGACTAAAATGTTAGGGAGGGAATAGTGGAGAAGAACTAAGACAAGTCATTTAATGCTTGGTTGCATGCGGGTGTCGCGCTCATAAAATAGCCGATCTACAAGCTTACGTGAGCTTGTAGATCTTAAATTTAAACTAAAACTAAAACATTTTTATTCAAAAGACTACGACTAAAACTAAAACAGAACTTGCTGTCAAAATGAACGTGGGAGCTAAAGACACTGGTTCTCAAAGTAGGGTGTTTTTTGTTGTTGTTGATGGTTGCATCACCTACCGATGTTCTGATGGAAGCCACAGTCCTCAGCTCCTCCAGCAGCTGTTGGCTCTAGAGTGGAAAAAGGAGAGAGGATGGTTGCCTGCTTGAAATCTACCAATTTATACATGAAAAATACACCTCAGTTTTAACACTTCAACAGTTTTGGGCAGTGGGGGAAAAAGTACTCAAATATTTTACTTAAGTAAAAGTATCAATACTGCAATGTAGAAGTACTCTGTTACAAGTGAAAGTCCAGAATTCAAAATTTACAAAAGTGTTGGTATCCAAATGTACTTAAAGTACAAAAGTTACTTACTTAAAGTACTAAAATGTTTGAAAATAGCAGATCTACAAGCTCACAACGCGTCGCGATGGGCTAAAGTGGTTAATGTATGTTTTATAATATAATAATTTATATCTGCAAAGTACAGTAACTAGTAACTAAAGTTTTCAAATAATTGTAGTGGAGTAAAAGTACAATATTTGTCTCTGAGATGTAGTGAAGTAGAAGTAAAAGTAAAGACAATTGGAAATACTCCAGTAAAGTAAAAGTACCTCAAAACTGTACTTAAGTACAATACTCTGTTTTACGTCTGGAGACTGAACCCAGTTGATTTGGCGTTAGGGACCTGTTGCGACGGCATGCCCTTGCGGACGTCAAAACCCAGGCAGGGTTCGAACCCACGACCTTCCACATTAAAGGAGCATACTCTAACCCAGTGTTTCCTAAACGTCTTGGTTCGACCCATTTTTAAGTAAATATCCCTTTATTTTTCATTTCCTCCATTTTGTTTTAAATTATTATTATTTCAAAATATCTTTTTAAAAAGGACAATGTCCATGAATTAAAAACAAATTCAAACATTTTTCATAAATATAATAATAAGTTCACAACGCACTGTGCCTCATTGTGAACTTGAAGATCTGCTATTTCACTAGTTTGATTCCCGGGGAAGCCATCCAGGCTCCTGGTGAATCATGACCATAAAACAGTTGATTTTGCGTTTTATTATATGATATACTATATTTAATAAATACCTTTTTTTGTGGTTTTCAAAAATTGACCCAGAATCAAACATTGTATGGTCATGATTCACCAGGAGCCTGGACGGCTTGGTTCCAGGCTTAAAATCATTTATATAAATATTTTCGGAAATCTCTATGGGAAAAATTAATGGGCTTTTTGTCTGTGGAACCACAAAATGGCCACCACTGCTATGCCCTATAACAACATAAACTGCCAAGTGATGCCAAGTGAATACTTTGGATGAAAATGTATAAATAAATCAACACGTTCACCACTAGATGGCAGGCAGCCTGGTGAAATCAGGGGGTTGGAATGAGTTCATGTTATGAACACACTTAATACAGTAATAACCAGGGTGATGTAGAATTGTCATCAGATAGTTGGTGTAACTGTAATTGACTTATTTAAGAAATAAAGTTTAGGGCAGTGGTTCTCAAAGTGGGGTCGCTGTTACGCGTTGTGAGCTTGTGAATGCCCCCCCCTCAGAATAGCGGTCATTGGTGCAGTGCTGGGTCCTCAGACTGTTGGTTCCAGGGACGTGGCCCTCAGAGTGAGTGCTGGTTCTTACCAGAGACATAGCGTGTGATATCTTGTGGATGATGGCGGTGTGTCCCAGGTACTGCAGGGAGAGCCAGAGAGGCAGCGCACGCAGCTTCTCCATGGGCTGACTGGATGTCAGGCCTGCTGCGAGAGACTGCACACAGTCAGTCGCGCGCACGCACGCACGCACGCACACACACACACACACACACACACACACACACACACACACACACACACACACACACACACACACACACACACACACACACACACACACACACACACACACACACACACACACACACACACACACACACACACACACACACACATCATTATCAATAGGGCTGTCACAATTACAAATTTAAGTTCATGCTTAATTGTCACTCAAATAATTGCGATTAACGATTTAATTGTGTCTTTGGCATTGAACATTGGAACATATGAATACAAAAAATATTTCTGTTTGCCTTTTAGACTTCGTAATAAAAATTTGCACAGGGCAGATATGACAAAAAAAAGTATATGCAAAGAAATGACTGACATATTTATTTTTATACATGTAAAAATAGCAGAAATAGCAGATCTACAAGCTTACAACGCGTGACGTGTTGTAAGCTTGTAGATCTACTATTTCTGCTCTTTAAAAAAAAGAAATGTTTGACATTTTTTCAACATGGCAACGATTATACGATTACCGTATATGATTATATAATCGTATAATCGTATAAGGCCTAATTATCAATTATCATCATCGTGCTCATCTGCTCACAATTATTTTAATTGTTTTAACCACTTAAACCCCAGCATCCCTGTCCGGGGAAAAAACCTTACCAGAAAATAGCATATCTACAGTACAAGCTCTCAAGTTGTCAAGTGTTTTGAGGGCTGCCAGCGCTGACATTAGCTGCTCATAGACAAACAGACACACGAGTAAACACACGGTCATGGGCGAAAACATTATGCCCCGCTTCCAGCCGTTCGTATATATCGTTGCTGTCGGGCAGAAGCCTCATATCTCCATGTTTCAACTTTGTTTTTTCGTAAATGAATGCCCTACTTCATCATAGTGTTGCACAATAGAAGTGAAAATAGCCGATCTACAAGCTCAGAACGCATTGCATCCGCGTCACGATGCGACAGTTTTAAAATGTTCTTTAGAATAATAAAAAAGGAATTGTTTGGACATACAAGGCTTCCACCCGACAGTGGCGATATATAGCAGTAATTTGCTGACATTTCGAGCAGTGGTGGAAAAATAACTCAAATGTTTTACTTAAGTAAAAGTATCAATACTGCAATGTAGAAGTACTCTGTTACAAGTAAAAGTCCGGAATGTACTTGAGTAAAAGTACAAAAGTATTGGTATCAAAATGTAAAGTACTAAAATGTTTGAAAATAGCAGATCTACAAGCTCACAACACGTTGCGATGCGTTGTGAGCTTGTAGATCTGCTACTTTCAAATAGCCTAGGCTAAAGTGATTAATGAATGTTTCATAATGTAACACTTTATATCTGCAAAGTAACTAGTAACTAAAGTTTTCAAATAATTGTAGTGGAGTAAAAGTACAATATTTGCCTCCGAGATGTAGTGGAGTAGAAGTAAAAGTACTGAAAACTGGAAATACTCCAGTAAAGTAAAAGTACCTCAAAATTGTACTTAAGTACAGTACTTGAGTAAATGTACTTGGTTACTTTACACCACTGATTGCAAGTGATTCGGAACAAGTTTAACTTTTTTATTATTTTTTTTACATTTTCACCTAATGCACGGAGCACATGAAGTGAAATGGGGGAGTAACAAAAACATTGTGGGGGACACAAACGTAAAATATTTTGGTGAAGGAAAGTCCAATCATCCCCACATTTGAATCACATGTTGAGGGTCCTCTAACGCAATGGATCCCAAACCTTTTAGCTCAAGACCCAAAAGAGAAATTAGACAGGTCATATTTAACCCATTAAGACGGGGGACGCATCTGTGTCATTTTAGATTTCTTTGGCTATTCAAAAATAGCAGATATACAAGCTCATAGCGGGGCGCTACGAGCTCGTAGATCTGCTATTTTTGAAAAATCGTGAACATTTGTGCAAATCTGATATATATTCTCACGTCCACACACACCCGGCCGGACGGACCCGCACGCTTAAGCACGTTCTCTGTGTGTGCTTGTGGCAGACCTGCACGCACGCACGTCCCGTCGCCGCTTAAGCACGTTCTCTGTGTGTGCTTCTGGCAGACGACAACAGTGTAACACAGGGGGTCTATGGATTCGACGTATGCGCAGTTTGATCATTCATCCCATAGGTCGAAAGGCCATCCCACAGCTGGGGAGCCGTAACCATGGCGACATTCTTTTACATAAAAACGCTAATAAACAGCTGACATTTGGGGAAAGTGACACACTTGGACTTTTTTTTGTTGCTCTCCCTCATGGAGCTACTTGCGGATTATACCAGGGTCAGTCCACCCTAGGTGGACATGCACTGACCTTTTGCACCTTAATCCCATGTATAACGCACTGACTTTTTTGTCTTTTTTTTTTATTGTGCTTTTTTTTTCTCTAAGCACCTTAACGTCCATAAGTGTATCATGCACAGTATACATACATTGCTGCTATGCTCAGGCACCTTAGTTTTTATTATCTCAGGTACTGTACTTTGTAAATATGTAGATAACTTGTTTGGCCTTCTGTTGTTCTCTTGTTTGATCTCCTTCCCACTTGCCCCCCACCCCTCTTCTTCTTCTTCTCCCCCCCCCCCCCCCTCTTCTTTCTATGGAAATTAACGTTGCGATGGGAATGATGTACAAAAACGAATTTCACCCACTTTTTTACCTTGTAAACCTGTGATGTGACAATAAACCTGATTCTGATTCTGATTCTACATCTCAGAGGCAAATATTGTACTTTTACTCCACTACAATCATTTGAAAACTTTAGTTACTAGTTATTTTGCAGATATAAATATATTACATTATAAAACATACATTAACTACTTTAGCCCTATTTTATACCTAGGCTATTTGAAAATAGCAGATATACAAGCTCACAATGCGTCACATGGCGACGTGTTGTGAGCTTGTAGATCCGCTATTTTCAAACATTTTAGTACTTTTACTTCTTTTTTTTTTGGGGGGGGGGGGGCTTTTTCTGCCTTTATTGTTAGGATAGTGGGTTGACAGGAAATGGGGAGAGAGATGGGGAGACACTGCACAGCAAAGCTCGTCAGGATCGGGAGTCGAACCCGCGACACGCTGTCAAGCTAGATTACCAGCAGTGGTTTGCGCCTGGACCGCTAGGCCAGCGGGCACCACATACTTTTACTTTTTGTACTTTAAGTACATTTTGATAACAACACTTTTGTACTTTTACTCAAGTAAATTTTGAATTCCGGACTTTTACTTAAAACATTTGAGTACTTTTTCCACCACTGGTTAGTAGACTGAAATGGTGTCATCTTATAATGAGCAATAGTGGGGAACGGTTATATGAAGATAAGGTTGAAAATGGGTGAAGTGGTCCTTTAACCCAGTGATTCATGAAGCTCTTGATTGATATGCATTAGGCCACAGAGCCCCATTAAACATATTTGGGACTCCAAACCACACTGTAAAATCCTCCCATTTGTACACAAGTTATAGTCCTGTAAGGGTCCATTTGGTTCCAATTGTAAACTCTGAGAGTGACAGACGTGTAAGCATCAATTTGGACCCCTGGTGGTCCCCAGTGTTGACGTTGAGAACCAGTGACTTAAGCCCTATATATTTAGTTCATCGGGGTCCCCCAGGGGTCTGTACTTGGCCCCCCTTTTTTCCCCACTACACCAAATCTCCTTGACGAAAGTACCTCATCTACAGTACACGCTACTTGTACAGGTCTCTGCCTCTCTGATTGGCCAACCAAACCCATCGGCTTTGCGGATTGGTCAAGCATTTGATGTGGACACCCACAGATGGTCCACAGAGGCGAGGGAGGACCACTCAGCCTGTGTCTTCTTGGGGAAAGTCATGTACTGTATATGTATGGACGATGGAGCCCGATGACTGGACACACTAATGACACCAGCACAATGGTCTGGTCTTTAAGGTAAAGAAACAAATAGTGGTAATGATGTTTACCAGAGCAGGGTCTTCATGTCTGTAGAGAGTGACAGCTGGCACTGCAGGCAAACCCAGCCATGGTCCTAATGTCAACGTCATACTGTCACTGCTGGTGGCCGCCTGGAGGAGGTACAACACACACACAGGCAATGTTTATATAATAAACTTTGTTTTTACGTCACATCCTCTCCTCCACATGTGTTGAGTGCTTGCATCTCCTCTTCTTTTGAATCAAGATTTGTGTTGTTGAAAGATATTCCAAATTCTTCACATTTCTTCATGAATCTTTGACAATAGCTGATCTACAAGTTCACAATGCGGCACATTGCGACACGAGCATTGTGAGCTTGTAAATCTCTATTTTCAAATAGTCGATGTATTATAGGTTTAAAGTGGTTGTACTGATTCTTGATTCACTTCTTGTTTAACTTCTTACTTAAAAAGGCTGTATCTCGGCTCCTAAGCACTTTTTTTTTACAATGAATTTTGGCTCTGGCACTCGGAGCCAAACTGCCAGAAAAACACTTAGAAAATACATTATAAAATCAGAGAAAATTAGATTTTTATATATCCTTTAACTCATTCAGTGCCAGACTTATTTCTGGCAGTTTGGCTCCTGACTTATTTCTGGCAGCCAAACTGCCAGAAATAAGTCAGGCACTGAATGAGTTAAATGATATATAAAAATCAAATTTTCTCTGATTTTATAATGGATTTTCTAAGTGTTTTTTAAAAAACAAGCCGCATTCAAACGGCCATAGCTCTGCTATGGAGGATTGCCAAAAGAAATGTTCCGATTCTATCGGACCCCGTGCATGTAATGAGCCGATCTCTGAGGAAGGAGATCCCGGAGAATATTCCATGATTTTTAGGTTACAGTAAAATTGCCGTTTTCGCTGGCAAGGGGTACACGATGTTTTAACTCTGGCAGTCAATGAGTTAACTCATTTTGCTGGGGGTTCTCTGGAACCCCCTCAAGGACACCTGGGGGTCCCCGGACCCCAGTTTGAAAACCACTGACCTACAGTACAGCCTCTGCACACAGCTTGACAACAGCCTGTGGCACTGATTGGCTAATCGTAAGACCCACCCATGTACTTTTCGTATCGTTTTTTAAGGTTAGAAACTGAACTCAAATGGATACAACTTCATTACTTACATTTACAGTGGAGGACATTTTGGTCAGCACCAGTGTTGCCAGGTTGACCCTGAAAGAAACAAAGCCATTTCAACTAGAGCCTGAACGTCATTATTTGAGTCACAATTTGTAACCTTTCAACCCTTTAAGACCGGGGGAAAGAATCTGTCTTCTTTAGATTTCTTTGGGCTATTCAAAAAGTGCCGCGCTATGAGCTTGTAGATCTGCTATTTCTGAAAAATCGTGAAAATGTGATCAAATATTTGAATATATATATATATATATATATATTTTAAAGCAAACATTCTTAACTCAAATCTTTGCTTCTTTATTTAGAATTTGGATTCTACAAATGTCTTCTAAATCCTAGTTTTTTTTTTTTTTTTTTAAACAAAAGTTGCTATAATCAGTGGTTCTCAAACTTTTTCATGTCAAGGACCCCCCGCATTATATGTATTTGGCTGCGGACCCCCATCTCAAAATATTTTGTTTCAGGGACCCCAGAAGCAAAGATTTAAAAATATATATATATTCAAAGATTTGCACAAAAAAAATAGCAGATCTGCCATTTTTGAATAGCCAGAGAAATCTAAAAATGACACACAGATGCGTTCCCGGTCTAAATGGGTTAAACCTTCTTGAAAGTCTTTCAAAACTGTAACACATATTAGAGTTTTCATAAATAAATACTAGAGGTTTATATAAATATTAGTACCCCTCCACATGCAGCCACATGTTGTACTGTTCACATAACTCCTTCAGACGACCCAGTTTATCAGTGTGACCTGCAGCGGGTGTACCTGGGGAACAAGCAGGCATAGTTAGGGACCATACAGATAGTATACTAAATAAGAAGTACATTTCTTGTATCCAATGGACTTCCAATGGACAATGCACAATGGTCTAAATCATACATGGGCAACTGGCGGCCCGGGGGGCACATGCGGCCCCCACCTTCACTTACTGCGACCCGCAGGTTAATATCAGAATACTAGTAATATAAGTAATATAGTATTGATTTAAGCTGTTACACTTGCAAACATGACCCGTTTTAATTACTTCAGTCTATAATAGTAGCTTAAATGACTAGAATAAAAATTCTACTGTCTTTTTTATGTCCAATGTATTTGTATTTAAGTTCATAAAGTTAACATAAGTATAACTAAATGCGTTTGAAATGAAATAAAAATGCTACTTTTCAGGATTCCAATTCAAAAATAGCAAAAACTAATTAAGGATTCCAATTCAAAAATAGCAAAAATAACAGATCTACAAGCTCAAAACGCATCGCACTGCGGCACATTTTGAGCTTGTAGATCAGCTATTTTTGCAACTTTTGTGTGACAAAGAATGGCCGAAAGTATATGTGGCCCTCTGAGGTGAGTGTGGAAATATAGCGGCCCTCTCCATCATCAAAGTTGCCCATCCCTGGTCTAAATCAAAGAAGTGCTATAAGTCAGTGGTTCTCAGGGTCTGTGGACCCCAAGGGGTCCTTGAGGGGGGGGGGGGGGGGTGATTCCAGGGGGTCCCCAGCCAAATGTAATAGTTAATCTAGCATCACAATCCATTTAACCAGTCTCTTATGGGGGGGCCCTGACACAAATTGTTTTCATATGGGAGTCTGCGGCAAAATACATAATCAATCTGGGTCCTAATGTTTGAGAACCATTATGACTGTTATATGTTATATGTTTAAGCTCTATATTGAGATAGAAAGAGTGATTGTTCAGTAACAGGGGTCTCCCTGTCTCTCCAGCTCTTTGATAAACATAGAATAAATGTCCAAGGCGGGTCACCAATGTCATCCAATCAGGAGAGAGAACCCCACAAAGACCATTTATCAACTTGTGTGCCAGTTCCAATTTTGTCTGCTCATTTATTTGTTTCATCACTTTCTAATCTTGAATAAAGGGTAACAATGCAAACAGTTCCATGGAGTTTACACTGACCTGCGTTAGCTAACAACAGCAGTGGACATTTCCCCGCTTCAATGTCCTCTTTGATCAGTTTGTCCAACAATGCCACGTCCTGCCATTAGAGAACACCAAGAGAGCTTAATGTCAACATTAACACATTCACCGCCAGTCACATAGATCTACGTGATGTCAGATCCAACCGTTTACCGCCATTCACGTAGATCTACGTGATCCAATTTTTTACTTTTTTTTTAATTCTACAAGAGGTCGCTCTAACGCAACTTAGGAATGATCCTGCGGCTGTCCTAGAAGGAATCAACGGATGTGACGTCATCCCAAAAAACGTCACGTCCGTTTGGCTCAAATGATGGGATTTGGAGAAAAACAGCTCTAGCACCATTCTTTTTTCCCCGCTAATCTATGAATGCTGCTTTGACTTCCAGAGAAGGATAGACCCGGAAAAGACATCATTAAAAAAAAAATCGCGGTTACAATGGGCCGGATTCATGAAGGGATTTACGACCATATTTTGTATGTACTGGCATTTAGGACAAATCCTACACCTGCAGTCGGATTCATAAAGATTTTTTGGTCTGTGTTTTGTGCGTCAGGTGCGCATGTTCTCAGGTCAGCCCCGAGGCTGTCTTACCAGGGCTGAAATGTGCGTATGTCTTTAGAATGCTTTATTCTTCATGCCAAAATCAATTACAACAGTGGCAAACCTCAAATAAAATATATATGTGCCCAACATTTGTCAAAACATATATAAAAAAGAATAAAAAAGAAATGTCAAACGATGTATTGCTTGTAGCCATATGCATACTATAGACATGACGTAGATTCCACCGCTTTTTATTTATTTTCTAGGCTATCAGTTCCATTTAGAGCTGAATTATTAGGTCCCCGTGTGCCAGCGGGCCATCTCAGCCAAAATGTCATGTAATAATGAAAATAGGCTATCATGCCTTAATTAATGAAACTGCGAAGGGACTGACGCACCAGTGTCCGTGCCGCGGTATTAATTTGTAGGCTAATAGCCTACTGTAGGCTACTCTACTGTATATTGATCACATGAACGCCACACACAACAAATAAATGTTACCATCTGATGAGGAAACTATAGTGATGAAAGCTGTGTCCAGAAGATCCATTGCCCATTCAGACGTAGGACAGTGATATATTAATCAAAAATTAACTAATTTAATCAATAAGTAATCAATACGCTCTGGTCCATAATCGGATAGCAGCGTTCCACTTGTATGCCCTGGATTTATTTTCAACATCATCTTTTTACCTGGTAAACGTGAGCATGTTATATCCTTTCCAGGTTATTAGTCTATTATTTGCTGGCGGGGTTAAATCTAAACATTACACATTACGTTCAGCTGATCCATCGTGCAATAGTGGGACTCGCTTCCAGGCAGATCAGAATGATGTTCAAGTTCTCTGTCAGTGTAAAGGCATTGCGGCCGACAGCTGTAAGTTTGGACGAGAAGTTAAACTCCGGTGTTGCCAGATTTTGTGAGAGAAATAAGCAACCAGGTCTATGAAAATAAGCCCAAAAGAAGCAACTGGCACTTAGGCTATTATAAGCACTTTAATTAAACCGTTGTGAGCTTGTAGATCTGCTATATTTAAACAAAAATATTGTAATACAATGTGGAATATTTGGAAGATTTTTTAAACATTAAAACAACACAAATCTGCCTCCAGCTGGCACAAAACATTTTCAGATGGGGCTTATAGGGATAAATTAGCCTACATATTAACTTGGGGGTCCATGACATAAAAATATTTGAGAACCACCGGTTAAAACAATTGAACAATTGTGAAGCAAGCCCAAATAACCAACTACACTTTAGAATCAAGCCCAACAAAACGCACCCCACTGACTGCTACCAATATTTACAAGCAACTTTACAGAAAAATAAGCGCAAATTCGCTTATAATAAGCGGACATGGCAACACTGTGCCGTAAAGTGACGTTAAAGTTGGATGCTGTTGGATGCAGACTTCAAGATTAATCAGCTCCTACACCTGGTCATACGCACGTCTCTGTCATATACGAACCCCTTTATGAATTGCACGTCCATTTGTGAGTACCAAAAATACGACCTCCTTTACGAACTTCATTTACACCATATTTACAACGCTCTTTATGAATCGGGGCCAATGTTTGTTTGTTTTCCGGTGGAAAGAAAAGAGACTCGCCTTTCCACCGAGACATTGTTTGTTTACATCCGGGTTGAACGCTGGCAGTGGCGGATGAATTAACTAATTACATAGATTGTACATCTGCTTTTTTGAATAGCCAAAGAATTCTTAAAGTGACACAGATGCGTTCCCGGTCTGAATGGGTTTAATGCATACAGGGGAAACACTGAAAGTAGCGTTTAGGTGTTTAGATAAAAGGGTAAAGTAGGATCGGATGTTCGTACCATTTGGTGATGAGATCCAAACATGGTGTTGCATGGAACCGTACATAGACTGGAGAGCGGCAGGCCAAGCTGAGGAGACAAACTCACAACATCACATAACAAACAAACACGTTTGTGTGAATGCAAATACTGTACAATATAGACGGAAAGAACAAAGATTGACCCCATGGGTCCCATTCCTTGTGTGTGTGTGTGTGTGTGTGTGTGTGTGTGTGTGTGTGTGTGTGTGTGTGTGTGTGTGTGTGTGTGTGTGTGTGTGTGTGTGTGTGTGTGTGTGTGTGTGTGCGTGTCTTCTAATTCAAATAGTTTTTTTTATAATTCACTATATTGATAGTTCTACTTAAAGGAATAGTTCACCCAAAAAAATACTTATTTTCTACCAATTACACACCCCATGAAGCCTTTAAGTTTAATTCATGGAGATATTTTAGTTTTTGTCGCATTCCTGAGCCAATAATTTAATGACCGGGTGTATTTCCTGTAGGAGACTCAAAGAGACTCCTTTGCGTCTCCTACCGGAAACATTAGCATCTTTCCGCCGGTAATCAAATTATTGGCTCAGGAATGAGACGAAAACTAAAATATCTCCATGAATTAAAGGCTTCATGGGGTGTGTAATTGATAGAAAATAAGTATTTTTTTGGGTGAACCACTTCTTTATGTTATACAATGCAAAAATAGTAGAAATAGACAATCTACAAGCTCACGCATCGTGAGCTTGTCTATTTTCTTCTTATCTTTGAAAACTGATAATTTCATCAAATCAATTATTTGTTTATAACCAATTAAATAGATTAGTTAAATAAACTGTTGCACCTTACCTGTATGTACAGTATATGTGTGGGTGTGTGTGCATGTGTTTGCGTGGGTGTGCTAGTCCAAGCGTTCAGTATATGTACCTGGCTACAGAGGTGCTGTCCCAGGCCCGGCCTGCAGGTGGCGCTCTGGTAGATGACAGGTTGTGAGGTCTTCAGTGCGGTGTAACCGTCAGTAGCGTAGTCTTCATAGCGAGCGTTGATGACCAGACGGCACACCTTCACCAAGCCTTCCCGGTCATCCTCATGGACGTACGCCGAACCGTTCTCATACCTGGAGGTAGGGATGGGACTTAGCCATGGTGCCGAGTCCCCCTGGTTTATAGTGGTGTTTTCCCTACGTCCTGAGCCACAGGCTTTTCCTGAGGACAGCTCAGTAGTATCGGCTGTCCTTGTCTTTTGTACATGCTGTGGTTGGTATTTCAGTATTTAACAGCTGAAGCAAGTATCCATGTACACACACACACACCCGCCCCTACCTGAACAGTCTGCATAGCCAGAGTGTCGTGTCAGACATGACGCGCGTGGTGAGTTTCCTGAGTCGCTCTCTGTCCATGACACATATGTACGCAGCCAGGCTGTGACCCAGCAATGCCATGTGACCCTGTTCACCCACATGCTGCGTCCTGCACACACACACACACACACACACACACACACACACACACACACACACACACACACACACACACACACACACACACACACACACACACACACACACACACACACACACAGATCAATGTACAGTATTGCACACAATATACTACAGAACTCAACTCAAATTGTAATTATAAAACACATTAAAAATGACTTTGACAACCAAAGTGCTATACAATACAGCAAGAGAACAACAGTAACCCAGCAAAATATACAACACGTTGATACAGCAAATTACTATCTAAATTAAGTTAAAATACACAAAACAGCAAGGCAGGGTCTATGGTACTGGGTTGCCAGTTTCAGCTGTGCTCAAAGGCCAGAGAAAAGAAATATGTCTTCAGTAATTATTTGAAAGTATCTATGGAAAGTGTATGGAAGAATAAACCACTTTCAACCTGGTGTGCCTATTCTGGGTAGGTCGTTCAGTAAAGTCCTTTAGCACACCCACTTACAAGGACAGGTGTTTAGGAAGGAACAGTCAACAGAGAAAAGAAGTGATACGCACACCGTCTTCACTTACACACAAATGTATTTAAAGAACAACGTTTCGGTCCAAATTACATTCACCGTCAAGTATGTGAATCAACTACAATAGACAGGCACGTGTTATGTAGCGGAACTCAGAGAAACCTGGTCAAATCACAGAGCCACGTCAATCACAGCAGTTATCATTTTGATCTTGCTGCATCCAAAAACTATGTCCAAAATTAAACGTACAATAGACTTAACTGTAGTTCCCCTTTAAAGAAGGTGGCATAAACATTTCCTGTTCCAGGTCAGTTTCTCTTAGCTCCATTTGACTAGCTCAGCAGCAGATTTGAATCAGAAACGCATGAAGGTGTTGTGTATTTCCAGTTCAAATCAGCTGATGATTCAACGTTCATTTTCAGAGCGATGACGGAAGCATTTGAAAATTGTGGGAGACAACAGTGGCTCGTGAGACTAAATGAGCATTAACTCAAAAGTATGTTGAAAAATAGCATGTGATTTTGGACACAGTCGGACACAGTTTCTCCTCTCTCCTCTCGTCCTCTCTCCTCTCGTCCTCCCTTTTGGTTGTGTGGGTTTGTGTCCCATTGGTACAATCGTAATTAACCCTGTACGGATTCACACTCTAGTAAGGCCTGCCACTAATTCTACACCCGGGGACCCGCTCCCCGGAGTTTCTTTTTATCTCCCACGTCGCAGGTCCATGGACTGTCACTACGGACCCCCAGCTGCGTCTCAAGACTGTGACTGCGGACCGGGCCTCTCCATGGAGCACGACCGTGGATTTCTACTACACTACACTATACCACTACACTATACTGTATATTATCTTAACATTCTTATATTATACCATTATATACTGCATACACATTATTGCTGTACTATATTATATTATCATATACTATCTTACACTATTATATTTGCTACTATTGTTATTGTTACTACTTGTACTGTATCTCTTTCTGTCTCTCCCTCTCTCTCTCTTCTTTCCCCCGACACGGTTGAGGCAGAAGGCCGCCACCCTAGAGCCTAGGGTCTGCCTGACGTTTCTTCCAGTTAAGAGGGAGTTTTTCGTTTGCCACTGTCGCAAAATTGCTTGCTCAGGGTGGGACGTCGGGTTTCTTCTCTACATGTAAAGTGTCTTGAGACAACTTGTTGTGATTTTACACTTTAATAAAATTGAATTGAATTGAATTGAGAATGTTAAGTGTAAAACTTACATGTGGACGGGTGTGTCCTCGTCTTCATCATCTACATCATGTATGAGGTTGTGTACCAGCTGCAGGATGCTGGCTACGTCCTGCCCGCTGCGAAAAAAACAACGCCAACATTCAGATACAATGTCAACCACATCCACTCTGGCCTCCCGGTTTCGGGTTTTGGTTATGTCATTATAGGCTAAACATTTCCTAAATAAATGTTCAAAATATAAAAGAAAAAAGGGAAAATAGACGATCTACAAGCTCACAAGGCGTCGCAAAATACGACGCGTTGCAAGCTTGTAGATCTGCAACTTTCGTCCAGCAACACCATTGTGCCATTATTTTTCTTTCCTTTTTGCCCTCTTCAATGAAATCCTATGTAATCATGTTACTCTCACAGTAGACTGAGAGAACGAGAGGAATCCATGGTCTCGAAGGGCGGATCCAAACCCAGGCGCCTGGAGCAAGGCGCGTCCTCCGATTGCTTCACCAATCTATGTCCCCGCCTCCCCTCCCCTCCCCCCCCCCCCCCCCCCCCCCCCCCCGGTCTGTGCACGGAGCAGGCTGACGTCACCAAATTTAGAGCGACGCCCCTCTGCACTCTGGTTGGTTAGGAGTTAACAAGGTCCTAAGACCATCGTTCCTGCACCGTTCGCCCAGACGTTTTTCTTTTGAAACAAAAACAAAGGCTGGGATTCCGAGGCTACTCTCACAGTGATTTCACATCTATTATTGTCTTCATATGCAATTTGGCAAACCCTTTTTGGGCCAGGGATCCATTCTTGGATTTACAAGCTCGAAAATAGCCGAGCTTGTAAATAGGCTACTTTCGATTATATTGTAAACATTTTGGGGGTAGGACATCGCTATTGATTAGTAATGAGAGAGTCTTACTTCCCCTGCAGAGGTCCTGGGATGCTGGTTCTTTTATGTCTCCCTGTCCCCACCTCTGGCTCACTGAGAGAGAGAGAGAGAGAGAGAGAGAGAGAGAGAGAGAGAGAGAGAGAGAGAGAGAGAGAGAGAGAGAGAGAGAGAGACACACAGAGAGACACATAGAGACACAGAGAGAGAGAGACACAGAGAGAGAGAGAGGGAGGGAGGGAGGGAGGGAGGGAGGGAGGGAGAGAGAGAGAGAAGAAAAAAAGAAAGAAAGAAAGAAAGAAAGAGAGAGAGAGAGGGAGGGAGAGGGAGGGAGAGAGACACAGAGAGAGAGAGAGAGAGAGGGAGGGAGGGAGAGAGAGAGAGATATTTCATCAATCTGACTAGAGGTCATCACGGGTCGACCCGATCCGAACATTCCCGACAGTACCCGAGCCGAGCCAAGTCCGGTCCGTGTTTTATCATCATCGTTTCAGATTCTATTATCTCGGGTCCTGGGTAAGGTTGGGATCCGAAGCGGATTTTTGGGGGATTTGAGTTTTGTAACTCAAATCTTTGCTTCTGGGGGGCCCCTGGAACTAAATATTTACAAATGTTCGCTTTAAAATATATATGTATTCCAAGATTTGCACAAATTTTCAAACATTTTCAAAAATAGCCAAAGAAATCTTAAAATGACACAAATGATGCTTTCCCGGTCTTAAAGGGTTAAGGAACCGGAATCGCTAACATCCTAAAGGATCCCAACGCTAGTCCCGAGTCTGTTTGTCATTATGTGTAATCCCCGAGTTGATCCGAGAAGACCTGAACTCAGCGCTGATCCGTAGAGAAAAGCATGAAGTGCTGTGTGGTGATATGCTGACCTGGGATCAGATTAGCCTATACTAGAGCTCAGTATACAAGGAAAAGGTTGAGCTGTGCATGCATGTTAGACTGCCAGCTGTCAGTGACTTGGGAGAGCGGCACAGAGAGCATCAAACTATACCTCCATGGGATCAAATGTGCGAGCATGGAATCTTTCTTAACCCTTTAAGACCGGGAACACATCTGTGTCATGTTTAAATCTCTTTGGGCAATTCAAAAAATAGCAGATCTACAAGCTCATACACTCTGTGCCGCGCTATGAGTTTGTATATCTGCTATTTTGAAATAGCCAAAATAAATCTAAAACAATTACACACAGATGCGTTCCCGGTCTTAATGGGTTAATTGAGGTGCAAACATGCAATTTAATGTTGCTTATTGTAGGCTGCCTCATAGCTGTTGGCTTCCATTATGGAGTAGCTTAAGTTATAACTGGCATGTACTGGTAATACAGCACTTTTGACAGCAATTGTAATCGTTATCATTATGTTTGTCACATTCATAACAGCTCACATTGTGAGCTTGTAGATTGGCTATTTCCGTTATATTTAATGTAGGCAATAAGAATTTGTTATGAACTACAGTACGTATGGAGTTTCAATAAGAGTGTGGACGATGGTCTGGAAATTATGATAGAATTATGACATTTCTGTTAAATTCATCCAGCTGTTTTTATGCAGATGAAAGTAAACAATTCTTTCAATTCAATTCATTTAATTATGCAAAATAATTCCAGTGGACTCAAATAATAGTGATCGGGTGATGGATACGGCAAAAATCAAGAAGCGCAGATTGATGTGAGCCAGGTGCTCTGAAGTCTTCCATTAGACAGCGGCCTGTTATTGATAGCAGTGGTCATTATAGAAAAATAAAATAATTGAATAATATATGTTGAATATAATGATTGACGAAGCAGAATCAAGCATTCAACCAGGCCGTGTAGTAAGTAATAATAGTGATGTGTGCAGTGGTGGAAAAAGTACTCAAATGTTTTACTTAAGTAAAAGTATCAAAAGAAAAGTATCTGTTACAAGTGAAAGTCAAGAATTAAAAAATGTACTTGAGTAAAAGTACAAAAGTATTGGTATCAAAATGTACTTAAAGTACCAAAAATACTAACATGTTCGAAAATAGCAGATCTACAAGCTCACAACGCGTCGCAATGCGACGCATTGTGAGCTTGTAGATCCACTATTTTCAAATAGTCTATGTATAAAATAGGGCTAAAGTGGTTAATATATGTTTTATAATGTAATAATGTATATCTGCAAAGCAGTAACTAAAGTTTTCAAATAATTGTAGTGAAGTAAAAGTACAATATCTGCCTCTGAGATGCAGTGGAGTAG
This sequence comes from Gymnoscopelus microlampas, assembly GCF_963454915.1. NCBI lineage: Eukaryota > Metazoa > Chordata > Actinopteri > Myctophiformes > Myctophidae > Gymnoscopelus > Gymnoscopelus microlampas. Next base: position 279,565 of record NC_139948.1, on the reverse strand, counting down.
AAGTAAAAGTATTGAAAATGGGAAATACTCCAGTAAAGTATAAATTCCTCAAAAGTGTACTTAAGTACAGTACTTGAGAAAATGTGCTTAGTTACTTTACACCACTGGATGTGTGTGTATGTTCTCACCTCTGTCCATCTCCTAGGATCCTCATAGCCTGGTCCAGGTTCCTGCCCATCTCAGCCAGCGTGGGGTCCACCATCATCTGACAAATACACAAGACAATCTTCCTATAATTTGACAAACCTCTGTTGTCATGGTGTCATGGTGAGGCTCTCCTCACAGGCTGGAGCAATTGATCTGAATTTGCACACAGCCGTTGACCATTACGATCTGAATGCAACTGCGAAGCCCGTTTCTCAATTTCATCAAATCTCAGCTTTATTAACGTTTTAAAAAACAACGGGAGATCAAACTGCGCGTGTGTGCGCGTGTGTGCGTGTGTGCGTGCGTGCGTGTGTGTGTGTGTGTGTGGGGGGGGGCTATGGTCTAGTTAGAATTAATTAACTGTATTGATTAATTAATTAACACATCTGACAAGCAGTGTTGCCAGATTTTGAGAGAAATACCTGATCTATGAAAACAAGCCCGAAAGAAGTGACTAGGCTACGGCTAACTGAAAATACTGTTGTTGGAAAATGCAGATCTACAAGCTCACAGCGTGTCGCGATGCGACAGGTTGTGAGCTTGTAGATATGCAATTTTTTCCATGACATAAAAATGTTTGAGAACCACTGGTTTAAACAACATCAGGAAGGAAGCCCAAATAAGCAACTACACTTTAGAAACAAGCCTAAAAAAACGCAACCACCAATCCTACTATCCTACTATAATTCTACAAAGCTCTGCAGTGCGTAGTGAGGCCAAAATTGGTTCTCAGTGGCTGGAGCAATTGATCTGAATTTGCACACAGCCGTTGACCATTACGATCTGAATGCAACTGCGAAGCACGTTTTTCGTTTTCACCAAATCTCAGCTGTTTATTAGCGTTTTTGTGTAAAAGAAAGATCTACAAGCTCATAGTGCGGCACCGAGTGCCGCGCAATGACCTTGTATATCTGCTTTTTTTTTATCGTGAACATTGGTGCAAATCTTTGAGTATATATATTTTTTGATTTTTTTTTTAACTCAAATCTTTGCTTCTGGTGGGAGTCCCTGGAACAAAATATTTTGAGATTGAGGGGTCCGCGACCAAATACGTATAATTGTGGGGGTCCTTAACATGAAAAAGTTTGAGAACCACTGATATATAGCAACATACGTTTAAAAAAACAAAAACTGTTAGGATTTAGAATACATTTGTAGAATCCTCAGAAGCAAAGATTTGAGTTACAAATGTTCACTTTTAAAAAAATATATACAAAGATTTGCACACATTTTCACAATTTTTCAAAAATAGCAGATCTACAAGCTCATAGCGCGGCACTCGGTGCCACGCTATGAGCTTGTAGATCTGAACCTGTAGATCTCAACCTGTGGGTCCATGGTTTATTTATTTTTTTGGAGGGGAGTCGCCAGATGACAGTAATGTGAAAATGTAAGGACTTTTTAACACCAAAAAAATAAAATGAAATCTAAAGTAATCCAAAAAAAGGCAAACATTTTAAAAATAGCCGATCTACAAGCTCACAACGCTGAGTATCTGTGGAACCGAGTTAAACTAAATGTAATGCCTCAACTCTTACACCCTTGTCAAGGTGGGGGTCCCCAGTTCAAACATGATTATTTTGGGGGGGTCGCGGCCTGACAAGGTTGAGAACCAGCGGAGTAGATGAATGATGCTTTAGGAAACCATGGATAATAAATGGATGGATAAATTACAGATTTCACAGGCAAACATGTAACTTTATTTAACATAGAGCCCTTTTCAAACATGTAAAAAAGAAAATAGCAGATCTACAAGCTCACAGTGTGTCACAGTCAGATTCTAGTGACACATCATTACACAACATGACAACATGGCTTTAAGTTTGTGGTTACGCAAACACAGATGCTATAAGAGAGCTGTTCCCTGTGCAGTGCACCCAATGCCAGCCTACAGCACTTGCTGTCAGGCTGCAAAGTCGCACTGACGCAGGGGCGCTACACATGGCGGCACGACCAAGTCCTGGCAAAGGTGGCCGAAATCCTGGAGAGCTGCAGACAAGATGCCAACAATCAGCCCATAGCCAAACATCTTCCTGTGAGGTTTGTGAGGCCAGGGGAAGGCAGAGGAGACACCAGCCGACGAGGCCCCCGGAGTGTCCTTTCTCAGGCAAGGGACTGGAGCATGAGGGCCGACATCGGCAAACAGCTGCAGTTCCCCCGTGAGATTACCGCCACTTCACTCCGGCCAGACATCGTGCTTTGGTCGGCTGCTACCAAGTCTGCCATGCTCATAGAGCTCACCATCCCCTGGGAGGAGGGAATCCAAGCCGCCTATGAGCGGAAAGCAGCCAAGTACGCAGACCTGGCTGCCGAGTGCAGAGAGGCAGGCTGGTCCACTACCTGCTATCCTGTGGAAGTAGGCTGTCGGGGCTACGTCAGCAATCAACAACAAGGCTGTTTCGAGATGTGGGAACAACTGGGGCTAAGCTCCAAAGGGAAACCAAGGCCATTGCTGAGGAAGCAGAGAAAGGTAGCTTCTGGCTGTGGCTGAGGAGGAGGGATAAGAACTGGGGGTCAAGGCAATGAAATGGGCCAGCTGCAGGGGGTGGCAGGGAGACGTCCCTGCCACCACTCCACCACCAGGAGGCGTTCCGGGGTTAAGTGAGCGAAACTCCAATGAGCGGTGGTCCCCGGCTGATGACCCTGCAGCTGACCCAAGGCGCCGTAGGAGGCGCGTCAGGCATATTTGCCCAGCAGAAACAACACCATACCTGTACAATCAATCTGATTTCTGGGTAACCAGTGACTACTGTGAAAGGGCAGTTGACGTCCAGGAAAGACCGGAGGACTTCCAGGAAAGACTGGATGACAGCAGGAAAGTCTGTACCGGGAGTGGGCGGCTAGTTACCCAACCCACTAGTCTCCTAGCCAGGAGACACCCAACTATAACTACGAAAACGAATAAGGAAAAACAACCCGAAGGCCCTCCGAGAGGCGGGATGGAAGATGGGCCTAACAGGACTGACTACACGGAAACGACCGGAACGAACATAGACAACGAGATGAAGACCTTCCGATTGTGCAGGTGTGGATGGGGGAAAGTGACCACATACAGGGGCCTGCGGATTCATCAGGGGAGAAAGAAAAAGGAGAGCGAGAAGAAAGGCATACAACATCCTTGCACTGCTCCGGCAGATAAGACAAGCAGGACCCCCAGCCGGGGAGAGAACCACAGAGCCGAGGGTCCTAACGTTGTTGTTGGCGTGCAGATGGTGGAGGAAGATCCCCCTGCGAGAAGCAGTACCCCCCTGGCATGTGAGCATGTAGAAGTTAGACCTCTCAGCCCCCCAGTCACCCAGCAAACAGAAAAGAGGGAACCAGGAAGAAAGAGCATCATCAAGTGGCCTAAAGCAAGTGATGTAAAGACATGGCAGAAGCTGGACTCAGACCTCAGTCTAGTGCTTGAGCACTCGCTACGTGGTAATGTGGATAAGAAACTCAACCTGCTTGGAGACATCCTGTACGAAGAGTGCAGAGCTAGATTCGGAACGCTCACCAAAAAGCAGCACAACCCCCCTCCAAGAAAGGGGAGGAGGGAGGTCGAAATCGATGCTCTGGTGCAAAATCGGCGCCAGCTCCGCAGGAGATGGAGAAAAGCATCGGCTGAGGAGAGACAAGGCCTGAAGGTGCTTTGGGATGAGGTGAGACAAAAGCTGGCCTGCATGCGAAGAGCAGAACGTATTCGCAGACGCAGGAAAAGAAAGGAGAAAGAAAGAGCTAGCTTCATGAGGAATCCCTTCAAGCACGCCCGTCAGCTTCTGGAGGAGAAGAGAAGTGGGAGATTGGAAGCCACCAAGGAGGAAATTGAGCAGCACATCAGGGGACAATACAGCGACCCAAAGAGGAATGTTCCCTTAGGTTCGCCTGGATACGTTCCCCCTCCACCTCCTCCAACCACACAGTTCGACAGCTCCCCTCCCCGGCTGAGTGAGGTAAGAGCAGTCGTCAAGAAAGCGAGGTCAGCATCAGCTCCTGGGCCGAACGGATTCCCCTACAAGCTCTACAAGAACTGCCCCCAAGTGCTGAAATGCCTATGGAGGCTCATGAGCACAGCATGGAAGAACCAACTCATACCATCGGAGTGGCAAAGAGCTGTGGCGGTGTTCATTCCGAAAGAACAGGAGTCCCGCAACATCAGTCAGTTCAGGAGCATTGCACTGCTGAACGTCGAGGGAAAGGTCTTTGCAGTCATGGCCAAGAGACTAACATCTTACCTCATAGAGAATGGCTATATCGACACCAGTTGCCAGAAAGCAGGAGTGCCAGGTTTTCCAGGATGCGTGGAACATTCTTCCATGATTTGGGGGCTGATCCAGAGGGCCAAGCAGGAGAAGAGCGACCTCCACGTGGTGTGGCTTGACCTCGCCAACGCTTACGGTTCTGTCCCTCACAAGCTCATCCAGTTTGCATTGGAATTCTTCCACATCCCTGATTCCATCAACAACCTGGTAACCAGCTACTTCAGGGACTTCCAGATGTGCTTCAGCCTCCAGGACTTTACAACAGGGTGGCAGCGTCTGGAAGTAGGCATCGCCATGGGGTGTTCCATCTCCCCAGTCCTGTTTGTCGCAGCCTTTGAAATCATCCTCCGCGGAGCCCGTCAGACCGTAGGAGGAATAAGGCTGCAGACAGGGCAGAGGCTTCCACCACTCCGAAGCTACATGGACGATGTCACTGTGGTGCTGCAGACAGCCCCATGCACAAGAAGGTGCCTGAAGAGGTTGGACGAGCTGGTGACATGGGCAAGGATGAAGATAAAACCGTCCAAATCTCGAAGTCTCTCCTTGCGTAAAGGCACCAGGAACGACAATACCACCTTTGTCGCAGGAGGCGAGCAAATCCCTCTACTGGCCAACCAGTCCATCCAAAGCCTAGGGAGGGAGTACAACGCAGATCTGTCGGACAAGCATGCAGGCAAGGCAGTACGGAAACAACTCTCAGAAGGCCTGGCGAGCATCAACAAGAGCCAGCTCCCCGGGAAGTACAAATTGTGGTGCTACAACTTCACATTGTACCAAAGGGTTATGTGGCCACTGAAGATGTGCGAGATTCCATCCTCAACAGTCAACGGGTTGGACAGACTAGCCAACTCCTACATTCGGAAGTGGCTGGGCCTACCGCGTGGCTTCTCCGACACAGGCTTATTTGGGGCAACTTCGCTGCAGCTGCCAATCCAGTCCATCACCCTGGGCTATAAGCAGGAGAAGGCCAGGTTGGTTCTTGAGCTGAAAGAATCCTCGGATCCTACCGTGAGGAATGCACTTGTCCCCATCCGAACAGGCCGGAAGTGGCAAGCAGGCCCAGAGGTTGCCAATGCCATCGGCAGGCTCCAACACCAGGACATAGTTGGCAGCAGTGTTGTGCCTGAACGCGTTCAATGAACGATCGTTCATGAACTCGTTCATATTTTGGGCGAACGTGAACTGAACGTACTGTATATCCGCTAGATGAACGTTATCGTGAACGCGTTCATTCTGGCGTTTGTGAACGGCGTTCTCTCACAGTTTAACTTCGTTCAAGAGTGTCCCAAATTTCCATGGTTACATCGGTTTGTCATGTTGTATTTCATCCTATTCTGTGTTTCCGAGGCGTCTTGAACGCACCATTAGCCAAAAAAAGAGAAAAGCAAGGCGGTGACTAAACATTCATCTGCGCAGCGCGCCGGAGTCCGACTCCGAGTGAACAGTCTCATTGCAGCGACAGCTAGTGAGCAGCACAGACAGTTACGGCCACTCGGCCAGGGTGAAGAGCTGACACTTTATCCGCTCTGCGAAGCTCATTTCCCGGCCACAAGCATTTGGAAGTTGACTTGTGTCTCTTACAAAATATCGGTGTTGTTTCCTTGGCTTCACTGCCGTCAAAATTAACTTGAAGCTGGGCTGAATTAATAAGTAAACACCGCGGAACGGCGAGATGAGTTTGGGATGTCACAACAACATGTCCGTGGCTGATGCGTCGTACCGTAGCCTACAGCCGACTTTAGGACGGTAGCCCCGGCCCCCGAACCTCTGAATGAACGTATTGTAGTCTGGACGTCCGACCCGACTTTATTTTGGGATTAAAAGTGGACTTAGTCTTCTGCACCTGGCTTTTGATGTTAACAGTGTCATACACTCACTTTGACAAGCCCCCAGCCCCCCCCCCCCCAAGATTAATGAAAATCTTTAGAAAATAGCAGATCTACAAGCTCACTGTGTTGCACCGTGACCTGTTGTGAGCTTGTAGATCGGCTATTTTCCAATATCCAAAACTTAAATAGGGCTGAAGTGATACATGTATTTGTAAAATCTACTAAGTAACTAGTAACTCAAGTTTTCAAATAATTAAAAATAAGTACAATATTTGCCTCTGAGATGTAGAGTAGAAGTAAGTAAGTACTGAAAACTGCTAATACTCTAGTAAAGTAAAAGTACCTCAAAATTGTACTTAAGTACAGTACTTGAATAAATGTGCTTAGTTACTTTACACCACTGGAAATAATAAATATAGGGTGCTTTGTGTATGTACACCAGAGAGGATATAATGTATAAGAAAATTAAATAAATAACATTGGTTTTATAATGTATTGGATAAATAATAAAAGTATAGTAATAATAATAATATATTTGGATGCATCCTGCTCCATATACAATACAATGCACTGCTTTTCAGTTCATCATTCAAGTTTGAGACAATAAAAAATATGCGATTAATATGCGATTAATCGCGCGATTAACTACACAAATCATGCGATTAATCGCGATTAAAAATTTTAATCGCCTGACAGCACTAATATATATTGAAAAAAAAGAACGAAAAAGAACTGAACTAGTTCATTTTTTGAACGATGAACTTTAGTTCAAAATTTTGAATTATGAACTGAACTTTGAACTAGTTCATTTTAAAATTTGTGAACTGAACTTTGAACTAGTTCATATTTTAAGTGAACTTTCCCAACACTGGTTGGCAGGGTGCAAGTAGGGAGAGCGGGGCTTGGCTGGGGAGATTCTCCACGCCTCTGGTCCAAGGCCACGAAGAGGGAACGGAAAGCCATGGTCGTGGAAGAGGTGTCAAGGGCGAACCAGGAGCAGTATACCATCAAGGCCGTGTCACAAGGTCGCCAAGGGAGATGGACCACTTGGGAAGGCACCATCAGGAGACCCCTCAGCTGGGCCGACCTGTGGAAGATGCCACAAGCCAGACTCAGCTTTCTGCTCAGGGCAACATACGACACATCGCCGTGCCCCAGAAACCTCCACCAGTGGTTTGGCAAGGAGGAGAGCTGTTCCCTGTGCAGTGCACCCAATGCCAGCCTACAGCACTTGCTGTCAGGCTGCAAAGTCGCACTGACGCAGGGGCGCTACACATGGCGGCACGACCAAGTCCTGACAAAGGTGGCCGAAATCCTGGAGAGCTGCAGACAAGATGCCAACAATCAGCCCATAGCCAAACATCTTCCTGTGAGGTTTGTGAGGCCAGGGGAAGGCAGAGGAGACACCAGCCGACGAGGCCCCCGGAGTGTCCTTTCTCAGGCAAGGGACTGGAGCATGAGGGCCGACATCGGCAAACAGCTGCATTTCCCCCGTGAGATTACCACCACTTCACTCCGGCCAGACATCGTGCTTTGGTCGGCTGCTACCAAGTCTGCCATGCTCATAGAGCTCACCATCCCCTGGGAGGAGGGAATCCAAGCCGCCTATGAGCGGAAAGCAGCCAAGTACGCAGACCTGGCTGCCGAGTGTAGAGAGGCAGGCTGGTCCACTACCTGCTATCCTGTGGAAGTAGGCTGTCGGGACTACGTCAGCACATCAACAACAAGGCTGCTTCGAGATGTGGGAACAACTGGGGCTAAGCTCCGAAGGGAAACCAAGGCCATTGCTGAGGAAGCAGAGAAAGGTAGCTTCTGGCTGTGGCTGAGGAGGAGGGATAAGAACTGGGGGTCAAGGCAATGAAATGGGCCAGCTGCAGGGGGTGGCAGGGAGACGTCCCTGCCACCGCTCCACCACCAGGAGGCGTTCCGGGGTTAAGTGAGCGAAACTCCAATGAGCGGTGGTCCCCGGCTGATGACCCTGCAGCTGACCCAAGGCGCCGTAGGAGGCGCGTCAGGCATATTTGCCCAGCAGAAACAACACCATACCTGTACAATCAATCTAATGCTATCTGGCATCTAGAGTAACAGCCCATTCACCCAAACAGCAAAGTCAGATCTGATTGGATCTGACTTTTCTGTTTGGGATTGTATAAAACAACTTTAAACTCAGATTGCAGCTGTATGCAAAGCTTGGATTATCCTATTATTACTCTCCGCAGGAGAGTTTTGTTTTCACTTTCTAAATATGACACACCGATTGGTCAAGCCTCACGTGACACGTGACAATACGGTGAAATACTGTATAAATACATGGCATCACTTTGACTGTCAAAGTGAGGTAAGACAGGAACCATCACGAAATGGCTGCATGGCTGATACATAATTGGCAGATAGGACAGATAGGACACTTATATAGACAGGAGGGATATGACACTTACACAGACGGATAGGACACTTACAGTACACAGACAGGACGGATAGGACACTTATACAGACAGGACGGATAGGACACTTATACAGACAGGACGGATAGGACACTTACATAGACAGGAGGGATATGACACTTACACAGACAGGACGGATAGGACACTTACAGTATACAGACAGGACGGATAGGACACTTACAGTATACAGACAGGACGGATAGGACACTTACAGTATACAGACAGGACACTTATACAGACAGGAGGGATAGGACACTTACACAGACAGGAGGGATAGGACACTTATACAGACAAGACGGATAGGACACTTATACAGACGGATAGGACACTTATACAGACAAGACGGATAGGACACTTATACAGACGGACAGGACACTTATACAGACAGGACGGATCGGACACTTATACAGACAGGATGGATAGGACAGTTAGAACATAAGAATTAGAACATTCCCAACATTCCCAACACAAGTCTGGTAAGAGTGAGGTAAGACAGGAACAATCACGAAATGGTTGAGAAATGGCGGATACTGTAACAATTGGATAGGACACTTACACAGACAGGACGGATAGGACACTTACACAGACAGGACGGATAGGACACTTACATAGACAGGACGGATAGGACACTTATACAGACAGGAGGGATAGGACACTTATACAGACAGGACGGATAGGACACTTATACAGATAGAACATTCCCAACATTCCCAACAGCGGAAAGTTGTGCTCCGAGGAGCACTTTTTCTAGTTATTATTATTATTATTATTATTATTACCCTTATTATTACTATTATTATTACCCTTATTATTATTATTATTATTATTATTATATGTTATGAGCAACTTTCTGTCAATCAATTCTGTGCTGGTGATTATTTGTCTAAGTGTTGCAGTTTGGAAGCACATTGGTCCTCACTAATGCTTGTAATAAGATGGCACCATTTCATCTAGAAGTAAAAGTATTGAAAATGGGAAAGTAAAGAATTAAAGAATCCTCAAACGTGTACTTAAGTAGATAGTTACTTTACACTGAATGTCCAAAACTGTTACTTTTCAGGAAATGTAAAATAAGAACCTGTGTTCCCATGGGTCCAATGTAGTTCTTATTTAGTCACAAAGTCACAATCTCTTGTGATACTTTTCATTGGTTAAATATGTATATAACCCACAGAAACTAAACCTGCTGTCTCTATTTTGGCCATGTCATTTTTTTCCCCCAAAAATGTCAAACACGGCAAACATCATGCTCACACAACACGATGTGTGCTTGTTATAGACTGCCTATTTTCACTACTTTGGCACAACACTGTCACACAGCAAAGTATAGAATAGGACATGCATTTTAAAATAATAAAACAAATACTAATATTAATAATAGCAAATATTGTACTTTTACTCCACTACAATTATGTGAAACGTTAGTTACAAGTTACTTTGCAGATATAAATTATTATATTATAAAACATACATTAACCCCTTTAGCCCTATTTTATACCTAGTAGGCTATTTGAAAATAGGAGATCTACAAGCTCACAACGTGTCGCGATGTGTCATGTTGTGAGCTTGTAGATCTGCTATTTTCAAACATTTTAGTACTTTTACTTTTGGTACTTTAAGTATATTTTGATGCCAATACTTTTGTACTTTTACTCAAGTACATTTTGAAGTCTGGACTTTTACTTGTAACATTTCTATATTGCAGTATTGATACTTTTACTCAAGTAAAATATTTGAGTACTTTCTCCACCACTGCGTGACACCACAAACGACAAGACGTAAAGATTATGGACAGCAGAGACATCACAGAATAGGCTCTATGCACAGCAGCCATACTGGAAAGAAATTAGGCCTCTTCCTCACTTCCTTACCAATGATACTAATGAAGGCTCTGTACCATTAGTGAAGCACAGTGGTTCATTTATTTCAATGACCCCCCCCCCCATAACTCTGATAGTTACACACTCGTAACGGGCCATTTGGAACCCCCTCAAGGAACCATGGACCACACTTTGAGACCCACTGGTGTAGCAGAGTGTTTCCAGTGAGCCAACATGCACAATATCTGTTTGAGCAGAATGGAACAGAGCCTTCATTAGTATCACTGGTAAGGAAGAAAGGAAGAGGCCCAATTTATTTCCAATATGGCTGCTGTGCATAGAGCCTATTGAGGCAGGTGCTAAAGTACCGTAACACCAGTACAGTAGCTGTAAAGTACCTGCCCACCACAGTGGAGTCTCCCTTCTATTATTATTACTATGCTTCAATGTGTTATTTGCTTAATTTAGACCGGGAAAGTATCTCTGTCACTTTTAGATGTCTTAGGCTATTAAAAAATAGCAGATCTACAAGCTCATAACAAACGACATGAGCGCTATGAGCTTGTAGACCTGCTATTTTTGAAAAATCGTGAAAATGTGTGCAAATCTTTGAATATATATATTTCTTTTAAATGCGGTTTTGGGTGGTCCTAAAAAAAAAAGTTGAAAAATGTTTTTGGCCACCGACCCCGATCAAAATATGTTGTTCCAGGGACCCCCAGAAGCAAATATTTGAGTTAAAATTGTTTAAAAATATATACATATTCAAAGATTTGCAAAAAATGTTGAAGATTTTTCAAAAATAGCAGATCTACAAGCTCATAGCGCGGCACCGAGTGCCGCACTATGAGCTTGCAGATCTGCTATTATTGAATAGCTAAAGTAGGCTATAAAATAATGATTATAGCTCAAATCTAAAATAAATGACACACAGATGCGTTCCCGGATTGAATGGGCAGCGTTCTGTTCATCTTTGCATTGTCATGGTGCAGAATCAGTGCACAATCCACAGAACGAGGCTATTTTCATTCCAACTCAAGAATGTAAACTACTATCTACTTAGTTGCTCCCCGAGGCTACTAACTCTGCTACTATTTCCTTCTACAACACTGCAATGTGTTGTGAGCAAAGAGATTTGTTGTAGAATCTACAACAAATATCTTTGCTCACTTGTAGATCGGCTATTTCTGCCTAATGGTTGTCCGAGAATATGGACGGTCGTAAGCTTGTAGATCGGCTATTTGGAATTAGCTATTGGAAACATTTTAACAACACAAATCCTGTATGGGGGTCCCTGCCACAAAATATTTTCACGTGGGGGTCTGCGGCCAAAAAAAATAATTTGGGGATCCTTAACATGAAAATTGTTATCCGTCTGTCAGCCATTAAACTGTAGCCTACTATCTACATGTAAAATGGTTGGAGGTGGTCTCCCTCCCTGGTAACAGGATAGGTGGGCACTAGGGACATCTGGGCACCTTGAAGTCAAATTGGCTATTTTGTCCATAATGTTAAAACATTTAATATTTGGAAAATGTTTTTAAGTAAAGTAAAGTATACATGATTAGAACATGCTTAAACATTCGACAATTAAGGTCTAATATTTCTACAATTACTACAAATTGCTACAAAACTAGTATACCGTATCCAGTCATTTTGGGGCATAAAAAAAAAGTTGAAGGATAAAATTAAGTCTGATACCGTGCATGTTCACATCATGTATACTTTACATTACTTAAGACCATTAAAAAAAAAAAAAAAAAACATTTTCGACAAAATAGCCAATTTTACATCGAGGTTTACATCGACATTTGTAAAACTCTGTGAGTTATGAATGACGAATACTGAGGATTTTACTACAGTGTGACCAAAACATACTTTCAAAAGACACAGAGAATCAGCTGGCTTATTATTATTTGTATTATTACTAGCAGTGGTGGAAACTAAGTACATGTACTCAAATACTATGTATAAGTAAACATTTGAGGTATTTGTACTTTGATTGAGTATTTCCAATTTCCAATACTTTTACTTCTACTCCACTATCTCAAAAGGCAAATATTGTACTTTTACTCCAGTACAATTATTTGACAACTTTAGTTAGTTGCAGATATTGATTATTATTACAAAACATACATTAACCACTTCAGCCCTATATACATTTCGGCCATTTGAAAATAGCTATCTATTGTAGATCTGCTATTTTCAAAATATTTGTATACATTTGAAAACTTGAAATGGGACATTCTGCATAATGAGTACTTTCTACTGTATACTTTAAGTACATTTTGATACCATTACTTTTGTACTTTTACTCAAAAACATTTTTAATTCCGGACTTTTACTTGTACAGAGTATTTCTACATTGCAGTATTGATACTTTTACTTAAGTAAAACATGTGAGTACTTTTTCCATCACTGATCACTAGTAGTAGTAGTATTTTGTGTTGTTGTTGTTGTTGTTGTTGTTATTACATGTAAAACAGCTTAACATGAATGTAGTAAAAGTGTTTTTATTTTTCTCACCTTCAGTGTTGAATGGACGCAGCCGTCAGGCGTCGCTCCTCAGTGTTGACGCTGTGAGGTAAGAGTTAATAATAATGTGACAATTTAATAACAGCGGTTAATATAAGAATAGACAATAAAATAAGTGAATAACACAGGTTACTGCTGTGCTGTGTGTGACAGTTGAGTTTACTTCCTGGTGTCTCCTTGTCTTGTGTGTGTGTGTGCACGTTCAGCTGTGTTCTGCTGGCAAATATACGCCAGAAAATGTAAGACCTCCGGTGGACAATCTCTTCGGAATAAGAGTTTATCTAGAGTAAACAGAAGCCATTGAAAAACGATTCATTTTCACATTAAAACTATAACTTAGGCATTTAAACGAAGCTATACAACACAAATTATGTTTCTGTGTAACGAAAACGGGTTTAATAACATTAAGAATTTATCTAAATGGATAAATGCTGTTCACTGGAGTGCAAAGGCTTTACACATTGGACAGGAGATGGTTCTTTGTGTCAGCACTTGTGACATACGCACGCACTAGGGGAAACCTCCTTTACCACGCCACATTCTCAGCCAAACCGGAGAGGTGTAAAAAAAAAGTGTTGAGGTCTCCCCGAGCGTGTGCGTATGTCACAAGTGCTGACACGAAGAGCCGTCTCCTGTCCAGCTTCAACTATTGTCTGAAAACTGCACTTTTCTGACCTCTCACACGCACGCACGCACACACACACACACACACACACACACACACACACACACACACACACACACACACACACACACACACACACACACACACACACACACACTCTAGCACATATACTACAAATCTACTTATATGTCTTGCCCTGTATGTTGTTAAATAATATACGTTTTTAATTGATTGGTTAATTGAGTAGGTGATTAACTTCAATCTACTATTGATTATTTGTAGAATATTTTGTTTGCTTCTGCAAATAAACAATAATATAATAATAATAATAACTTTCCAAAAGTGACCTGGCCTAGAGGCAGCATAATTACAACAATGGACAAACAATAGAAAAACAATATCTAACACACACAAATGTACACAATATCTAGTTAAAGTGCAAAACAGGATCAGAAACTCAAGGGGTTATAACAACTTCATCTACGGAAATTGTACAATTGTATATTAGGGTTAGGGTTTGGGTTAGGGTTATGTGTAAGTGCACTTTGAAAGGGGATTAATAGCTCGCATTCCACCAATTTCAATGTGAAACAACCTGCCTTAATTGACGGCAGTTATCACATCGTGGTTAGCCAAGGGGTATGGAAAATGTGCTAAGTGCACATTTAATGGGGATCAATAGCCAATTAAAATCTTTAACAACCTGTTAGGGAACTTAGAAGTACTCTAGTATAAGCCATTTAAAATAAATGTATGTATTTTAAAAAACATTAATTACGTTAATCTTATTTTGAAGGCAACCAGAAACCTTATATTTTCTAGCTCAAATACCGGAAGTCTTACATTTCTCAGCAGAACAAAGCTGTGTACGTCGACGTTCCACGTTGGCACCACTGACTGTGGCGATGACGTCACGTTGTGGGCGGAGCGGGTTCACACCGGGATATCCTCCTGACCTACTGTAATGTAGCAGTAGAGCTAGAGGGTCAATATTGACGATCACTGAGTGAATGATCAGAGATGTGTGATAGATAGATAGATAGATAGATAGATAGATAGATAGATAGATAGATAGATAGATAGATAGATAGATAGATAGATAGATAGATAGATAGATAGATAGATAGATAGATAGATAGATAGACGGACAGACGGACAGACAGACAGACAGACAGACAGGCAGACAGACAGACAGACAGAAGGTTGAGAATCACTGTTTTACAGTATTATGTATTTAAATATTTGCCATATTGTATTGTATGATTATATGATTAGATCTCTGAAACATATTTGGGCAGGACTGACATGATGTTGATGATGTCAGTTTTATCCGGGCAAAATGTGAGGGGACATATCGTACATCCATTCAGATGACATGCAGACAGCTGAGCCCTTCAGTAATACACCTTTAAAACAAGAGTCCATTTAATCTATTAAATCTATTATCTATATCATTCTGAACCGTTTTTCCATTTCGAGGATATATACATTGAACAGTAACCACAGTACCAAATTATATATGTGACGAGGGTGAAATGAGGGGTTCTTAAAAAAATTGTAATTGTTTTATTGGTGGCTAATGTATAACTGTTTTCCTCATTTAACCCCACCATCTTATTAATTGTGTGTCATTATATTTTGCACTGTATTATATTTTACAATCGTTTTCCCCCGGCTCATTCATTGAGAGACATGTACAACCACTGACTGAAGGCGATGCTGTATGGTGTAAATGCACAGTAAACTGGTCCAAGTCCAATTACATTCAGGCGGAGAGAAGAAGAAAAGAAGACAAAGACGACTGGCCTAAAATCCTCTTCCCTTACCCCCATATATGGACATGCAGAGTTTCCCCTGAACCAAACCCGTGTTGAGTATCCAAAAGCACTTTATTGGCACCGCACTTTACTCTTGAAGTAGTTGTTGCATAGAACCCCTGGTGACCCAGCCTGCACATTTTGCACAACTTTACAATTCATTTTATAGTTGTTGTGTAGATTGTTGTTTTGTGTTTAGATAGGTTTTATTAGTATAGTTGTTTATTTTGATTGTTTTTATGGCGCAGATGCCACCTGTTTAGGGCTAATAAATGATTTACTTACCTTTGATCCATTGTATCCGTGTCCAGTTCCTCAAGGGATTTCTAAGTGTGTACTCTAAAAACCAAAGTATTGAACTTACCAGTAACTCGAACCTGTGAAGCCTGTGAAAGAAGTAAAGTGTATTCAAAAGGGGACTTTCCCTCTATAACAAAAGTGGCGTAGTCGACAAACAACCAAATTCAGATTGGACTCACAATAATTACGCACCCAGCACTTTATTGTGTATTTATATTTTATTGTTGTGAGTTTGATTCGAATTATTGATTAAAGAGAAGAGTGCAATAGCGCAAGCTAATTGCAAGTCAAATGTGATACAATAACGGCCTTGTTCACATATACATTTAGGCTGATTTATATTACTATTATATTTTCCAATCAATATAGTAGTGACCATAACGCAGACAAAACACTCAAACATTAGCAGAACTATACCAGAAATGTGTTTATAAAGTCCAACACAGTGACCAGTATTTCCAAAACAGAAACCTTTTCCATTTTGGACCCCAAACGGCTGTCGGAGAAAATGGCAGCACACACGCTAGCACAGCAGGTCCGTCAGTTCAGCTCATCTATGATCAGACACGCCCAGGGGTGCAATGCTCAGTGGACGGGGTTGCACGCCGAGCAACCACTTATTTGGCCAGGGGGACGTGCAGGCACACGCATAGATTTAAAACTACTTTAAATTCACACTTCATCAAAGTTTACAAAGGCTCCCGACTCACGCCAGGCACATTAACATAGGAATTAGCCTACATGCATATCAATTGTCCATTGTGTGACCTGTACTGTAGGTGTTAAGCGACGTGCGCGTCACGTCATTAAAATAGAGAGCAACCACTTCTCAAATGAGCATAGCATCACTGGACACGCCTTGCTGGTTAAACCTCTTATCCAGGTCTATGGAGTCGAGGGCCGTTATGCTACTGCTCTGTACTCTGCCGCCAGCAAGCACAACAAGCTGGATCAGGTGGAGCGAGAATTGGCCAAAGTTTTTACCCTCATCAAGGACCCCAAGCTTTCTGGCATCAGCGTGAACCCCCATGTGAAACGCAACGTCAAACAGCAGACGTTCAATGACGCTCTTACCAAGACTAAGCTCTAGCCCATCACCATCAACCTCATCAATGTTTTGGCGGACAACGGCCGGCTGACACTAACTGGTGACGTCATCGCCACCTTTGGGAAGATGATGAGTGCTCACCATGGAGAGGTCTTGTGTTCTGTCACCACCGCTCATCCTCTGGATGAAGCCGATCTTGCTGACCTGAAGGTTGCCCTCAAGAGTTTCCTTCAGAAAGGTGAAACTATCAAGCTGGAAACAAAGTCTGACCCCTCCATTCTTGGTGGCATGATTGTCAGTGTTGGAGACAAGTATGTGGACACGTCAACCAAAATGAAGATTCAGAAACTGACCAAGCTCATCAAGGAAACCTAATTGCACATTGCTACCTGTTCCAGCACTGCTATTTCTGCAAAGCCATTGTCTATTGTTGAGTTGATCTCAATGTAATAAAACTCCCAAAAGTGAAGAAAAAGGAGGGGAAAAAAGTTTTTAATTTTAAGGACCCCCAGTTTGATACCATAGTCTATTTCTGGGACCCCAATCTACATTGTAAAATTTGACTCTCAGAGTTATAGTCCCATAAGGTTCCATTTGGACCCTGGTAGTCGCCGGGCCCGAAGTTGAAAATCATGTTATATCAGAATGACCGTGACATCATCAATGAGTGATAGTTTGAGTATATAAACAAATGTCAGATTGACTACTTTATAGATTTGCACTTGTAATGAAGAATGAACCTCTGAAGAGTATCAACAGTTGATGTTTAATAAAGTCAGAGCGTGCACTGGTGTCGCGGCGGCAGCATTAGCAGGTGTGCTTGGTTACTTTTACATGCAGAAAAGAACGTCATCCGAGGCCTCGAAGAAGATGAACCAGGTCCTCATCAGAGAGAAGAAGGGATGGGAGGCCATGAAAGACAAACTGATCAAAAGGCTCCTCGCTCAAGAAGAGCAGATCCAGGAAATGGAGGAAGAGCGGAGGACCAGGGAGTTCAAGATGACGACAATGCAGAAGTGGCTGGAGGAGATGGAAGCGGAGGAGAAGAGGAGCTGCCAGGTGATCGCGACGCTCAAGGAGGAGAGGTGGCACGAGAGGAACAAATGGGAGGAGGAGAGGTTCAGACTTATCCGAGAGAAGGAGGCTTTGGCGGAACAGAAGACAGCAGAGGACAGTGTAATGAAAACGGCAGAGACAGAGGAGGTTCAAGAAGAGAACAAGGGGACAAATCAGGTGACGGGGTCCCACCAGGGTGAGGAGGACGTGAAGAACAAGATGAAGACAACAGAGAAAACGGAAGAGGACAGGGAGGATGTTCAAGAGGAGAACCCATGGTCAAACGAAGCAAATGCATCGCCCCAGGAGAAGAGGACCAAACAAGAGGAGAGACTCCAACTGTTTTTCATTTATTCAACTCTCATATTCAGTGTGTTGCTGTATTTCTTTTTCTTTTAAAACTAATTGTCGGTTTTTCCAAATATTAGCTTTTCAGGCGAGAGTTCAAATGGACCCTTACCTGTCTGTAGCTCTGAGAGTGTACGGATGGGAACTAAACGGACCTGTAAGGGTTACGGGTCCATTTGGTTAATTCATTCAGAGTTAAATTACCACGTTTACAGTGTAGATAGAAGATAGGGGACACCAGTAACATTTAAAGCGGTCTCCATTAATGGGCATGTTAAGTTTGTGTTGCCCACCCACGATCCACTCATCGTCCACCATCCACCGTATACCTAAAAGGCAATTTTAAGAAATAGATCACATGGGGAGAGAGATTCAGAGCAAATGCATTGGTGTCCACATCAGTGAGAAACTGACCTGGGACATACACACCACACTGGCCACCTGGTGAAGAAGGCACAGCAACGATCCGTTATATCAGGCGACTAACCAAATGGACCCTAATCCTAACCAAATAAACCCTATGGAATGTCTGAAACATTTGGGAACTATCAAGAACCGCTCAGATCCTCAAAGGTAGAGGCTGAGCTGCTGGAGATTGGTCTCTGGCGGGGCAAGGCACAACTGCCAAAGACGTGATATGTGGAGAAACATTATCAATGCCTTATAGGGGGCAAAGAGCATACGTAATTTAGTAAGTAAATTACTTTGTAAACGACCTGGACCTTTATGGGTCCATTTGGTTTCAGAGCTGTCAATTAAGACTTATTACAATTTAAAAGGTTGAGGTTCACTGCTCTACAGAGGGACCACCAAGAGCATCCTGACTGGTTACATCACTGCCTGGTATGGGAACTGTAACTGACCTCAACTGCAAAAACACTCAATTTATATAGCACTTTTCTCTGTACTCAGTCACTTTACAAAACAAACAAAAACAACTTTATTAAGGAAATAACTAGTTAAAAAGGCTAAAACTAAGAAAACAAAAACATTAAAATTAAGAGCCAAAAGGGGGGATTAGAATTAGGTGAGGAATGCGAGTCTGAAGAGATGGGCTTTGAGGCCCACGTCTCGAGGGAGGTTTTGAACATGATGAGGGTGAGGGCAGCTTTGACGTGGGCTGGGAATGAGTTCCAAAGGGAGGGGGCAGCAACTGAGAAAGCCCTGTCACCCTAGGTTCGTCGGGGTGACAGGGCACCAAGAGGTTGGCATCACCAGACCTGAGGGAACGGGAGGGGGCAATTGTGTGTGATTTGAACACATTATCCAGTCATCTAATATATAGCAGTCAGATTAATGAATGGATGAAGGAATGAATGAATGAATAATATAATAAAAATTACAAAAAATACAATAAAATAAAAAAGTGTGATCTGAATTGACCTACCACACAGTGGTTCCAACCTTTTCTTCTTGGAGCCCCCTTTCCTTACAGCTGACATATGCTGAGACCCCCCACAGGTTGAGGAGGTTGCCCAACACCAGTGTTGGGTAAAGTGCGTTAGTAACGTAACGCCATTACGTAATATATTACCGAATTTCGGTAACGGTGATATGACGCGTTACTACAAGGAGAAGCTGTACTATATTATTAAAATGACACTACGTTACTACGTTACTTTGTGCGTTACCCACAAGTGAAGATGGGTTTTTTTTCATCCACCCACAAAGCCACAGCCTACAGCAAAATCCCTGTTAAAACTAAGCGCGCACCTCTCTCTACAGGCTATCATTGTCAACAAATCTCTGTGATTCTAATTTTACAATAATCAGCTGAAGGGAGAGTGTGTAGTCCATTTAATTTATTTAAAGAAGACAAGTTAAGCATCGCGCAATGCGATGTTCCAATTTACACACGTCTCACTGGTCTCACTGATTACAAAAATATAAAATAATCTCTAATCAGTAACATGTAGGTGATACTTATGTCTATCAAATGTGGTTTTATTGAAAGGCAACTAAAGTCCAGACCTAAGTTAGAAGCCAAACATCGGGTGTGTGTGCTCAATGTTAAATCCCCACGGTGTCGGACTCTGGTCGGAACGTGAGCAGTGTTGCCAGATTGTGCGAGAGGAATAAGCAACTAGGTCTATGAAAACAAGGCCAAAAGAATTAAGCGACTATAATAGGCACATGAGCACTTCAAACCTATATATATGTCGTCCATTAAACAACGTGCATATTTATATATGTTGGCTATTTGAAAATAGACGATCTACAAGCTCACAACCGTTCTACCATTATTTAAAGCAACTTCAGAAAAACAAGCCCGATGTGGCTTATAATAATCAGACCAGGCAACACTGCAGACAGGGAGATAGGAGAGCATAATATGCAATATATGGATTGGGGATAAATGGCTAGCGCAGTCTTCTCTTAAAGGTCAAATAAAATGAGACAGAGACAGACAGACAGACAGTGTGAGAGAGAGGCAGACAGACAGACAGACAGACAGACAGACAGTGACAGAGGCAGACAGACAGACAGACAGACAGTGACAGAGTGAGAGAGAGGCAGTGAGTGAGACAGACAGACAGACAGACAGTGACAGAGTGAGAGAGAGGCAGGCAGACAGACAGACAGACAGACAGACTCTGTTGATATCTATAGGTTTTTCAGTCCGTTATGAACCAAGCCTCTGTTTTGCTAACTACTCTAGATTACTGGTTGACAAATGTTTAGCAATAAAGTTTTGTTTTGTATTCTTGGAATGGAAACTAGTGAAAATAGTTGATCTACAAGCTGACAATGTGTTGCTATCTGAAAAGTTGTGAGATTGTAGATTGGCTATTTTCACAAGAAAGTATGTTGTACATAAAAAACAACTAGTCTCAAAAAAGCATTTCATGTTATTGTTTAAAAGTTGCACATGTCTGAATTAACAGGGTCATGTTTTGTACAATGGAATTTAAATGTAAACTGTAATGAGTGGGATTTGAACCAGGGACCTTCGGCACATGAGGCTCACACTTTACTGGTCGAGCTATTGAATCCACAGCATCAGACAGTGAGAAAGGAGAATCCAACAAAACAAAACAAAACAAAACAAAAGGGCGAATGAAGTACGTCATACATTGAAAAGAACTACTTTCAAGTATGCATTTCTCGTTATCTTTAACAATTGCACATGCATTCATTGATACAGTCATGTTGTGTGCAATGCAATTATAATGAAGTCTACATGAGGTGGGATTTGATCCGGCAACCCTGTGGTTTCAAAGTCAGATGATTAAGCGATCAAGCAATTGGACCAACACACCTGAACCTGTGAAAAAGGGCCTCACACCTTTATTTGACACAGTTTCACGCAAATTAGTCAGAAATCCTTGGTTTAAATGTTTTTCAAACTGCTCAATATATTTCGGAATGGAAACTAGTGAAAATAGTCGACAAGCTCACAACGCGTTGCTATCTGAAAAGTTGTGAGATTGTAGATCGGCTATTTTCACAAGAAAGTATGTCATACATGTAACCAAATGGACTTTTGAGGTTACTAAAAACACTACTGACTACGCCAGTTGGAATTTCACCAACAACCAATTAAGGCTTTAACTTAAGAAAAGGAGGTTCGTAACAGAGCTTTAGAAGAACTGGGTAGGGAGGCTCAGGGAAGACACCAGGTTAAAGTTGACATTTTATTCATATCAAGTTAAAACAGTGCATTAGGCCACATTAATAAATTAGTCATGGTCTTCCTCAATAAATTACAATTTCATTCCATTGTTGACTCAATAAACACAAATGAATACACAGCAAACAAAGCACACAACACTACAAAGGGGGTTTACTGCAATCTCAATGAGATATGGCATATGAAAGGAGGGAGGACCAACATTCTAATAAATAAGTGGGTTTAAAACATTACCAGATAAAACAAATACATATTTTCAGAAACAAGCTAACATTACGTGCACATAATACCTAAAAACACTTACCACGGGGCGAGCAGAGTGCAGCGCGCCTTCGCAGAAAGCTGCCTCACTTACATCTACAGTTCTAAGTTCTAAGCATTAGACCTCATTTATAAAATCAACCCCATACCATAAAAACATCCCTTGCCGGTCGCGTTGGATTCCACTCTGCTCACTCCATGTTCAGTCTGGCTTTGTGCCAGAACACATTGCTTTTAAAGGGCACTGGCACCACACCCACAAACACCTGCAATCAATGAAACAAGCAATTAGTTAGTCTCAATGATACACATACACCCACACATAAACACCAATACATGACACATCAAAACTCCACCCGGTTACATCCACCCCAACCTTTACACAGCCATGTCCTCATGGCTCACAAAAAAATAAAGGCTACAGGATGGTCCTGCTCTCTGGAGGGGCCTCTGCTCTGTTGCTTCTGGTCAGTGGCCTCGCACCTCACACACACCAACTGTTGCTCAGACTCAAACGGGTCACCTTGATTCCACAATCCCTCCAGGCTACACACCCTCCTAAAGGAAAAGACAAACACAGGACCTACCAGCAATTTACTTTTCAACCAGACCACACAAAATTACTAGATACTATCCATACAAAATTTAGCATTGCCCAGCACCATCCCCCCCATTCACACCACACTCACATTTTGGGGTACCTCCGCGCCATCTGCACTCCTACCATGCGTCCCCCCATTATGGGGTGGCTGCTCCACATGGGCGCTTTGACACTACTTGGGCAGGGACTGGTCCACCGGGTGCCTCTGCAGGCATGGCCATCACCCATTAGCACCTGAACCTTCAGTCCCCCTCACAGCCCAGCCACAGAGGCATTGCAGAAAGGAGTGGCTCCAGGGAAGTGGTCCCTTTGGACCACCTCCAAACTTCCTTTAAGGACTGGCAACCAACCCGATCAAGCCTCCTAACGCCCAGTCCCTTGACGGGAAAGCCTGGACCCGCACTGGAGCTGCAGAGGCCAACCGCCTTAACGGTTCTCCCCCTATGTTCCCAAACTCACAGAGGGGTAGTGGGGCAAACACACCATTAATTTACACAAACACATACTTTAAAACAATTTGCGGGTCTGGTAAAAACAGTAAATTCAGTTACACATGGTGATCATTACCTGGCTCCCACCCAGTGCTCTGTCCTGCCGACTTACGCCAAATGTAACCAAATGGACTTTTGAGGTTACTAAAAACACTACTGACTACGCCAGTTGGAATTTCACCAACAACCAATTAAGGCTTTAACTTAAGAAAAGGAGGTTCGTAACAGAGCTTTAGAAGAACTGGGTAGGGAGGCTCAGGGAAGACACCAGGTTAAAGTTGACATTTTATTCATATCAAGTTAAAACAGTGCATTAGGCCACATTAATAAATTAGTCATGGTCTTCCTCAATAAATTACAATTTCATTCCATTGTTGACTCAATAAACACAAATGAATACACAGCAAACAAAGCACACAACACTACAAAGGGGGTTTACTGCAATCTCAATGAGATATGGCATATGAAAGGAGGGAGGACCAACATTCTAATAAATAAGTGGGTTTAAAACATTACCAGATAAAACAAATACATATTTTCAGAAACAAGCTAACATTACGTGCACATAATACCTAAAAACACTTACCACGGGGCGAGCAGAGTGCAGCGCGCCTTCGCAGAAAGCTGCCTCACTTACATCTACAGTTCTAAGTTCTAAGCATTAGACCTCATTTATAAAATCAACCCCATACCATAAAAACATCCCTTGCCGGTCGCGTTGGATTCCACTCTGCTCACTCCATGTTCAGTCTGGCTTTGTGCCAGAACACATTGCTTTTAAAGGGCACTGGCACCACACCCACAAACACCTGCAATCAATGAAACAAGCAATTAGTTAGTCTCAATGATACACATACACCCACACATAAACACCAATACATGACACATCAAAACTCCACCCGGTTACATCCACCCCAACCTTTACACAGCCATGTCCTCATGGCTCACAAAAAAATAAAGGCTACAGGATGGTCCTGCTCTCTGGAGGGGCCTCTGCTCTGTTGCTTCTGGTCAGTGGCCTCGCACCTCACACACACCAACTGTTGCTCAGACTCAAACGGGTCACCTTGATTCCACAATCCCTCCAGGCTACACACCCTCCTAAAGGAAAAGACAAACACAGGACCTACCAGCAATTTACTTTTCAACCAGACCACACAAAATTACTAGATACTATCCATACAAAATTTAGCATTGCCCAGCACCATCCCCCCCATTCACACCACACTCACATTTTGGGGTACCTCCGCGCCATCTGCACTCCTACCATGCGTCCCCCCATTATGGGGTGGCTGCTCCACATGGGCGCTTTGACACTACTTGGGCAGGGACTTGTCCACCGGGTGCCTCTGCAGGCATGGCCATCACCCATTAGCACCTGAACCTTCAGTCCCCCTCACAGCCCAGCCACAGAGGCATTGCAGAAAGGAGTGGCTCCAGGGAAGTGGTCCCTTTGGACCACCTCCAAACTTCCTTTAAGGACTGGCAACCAACCCGATCAAGCCTCCTAACGCCCAGTCCCTTGACGGGAAAGCCTGGACCCGCACTGGAGCTGCAGAGGCCAACCGCCTTAACGGTTCTCCCCCTATGTCCCCAAACTCACAGAGGGGTAGTGGGGCAAACACACCATTAATTTACACAAACACATACTTTAAAACAATTTGCGGGTCTGGTAAAAAGAGTAAATTCAGTTACACATGGTGATCATTACCTGGCTCCCACCCAGTGCTCTGTCCTGCCGACTTACGCCAAATGTAACCAAATGGACTTTTGAGGTTACTAAAAACACTACTGACTACGCCAGTTGGAATTTCACCAACAACCAATTAAGGCTTTAACTTAAGAAAAGGAGGTTCGTAACAGAGCTTTAGAAGAACTGGGTAGGGAGGCTCAGGGAAGACACCAGGTTAAAGTTGACATTTTATTCATATCAAGTTAAAACAGTGCATTAGGCCACATTAATAAATTAGTCATGGTCTTCCTCAATAAATTACAATTTCATTCCATTGTTGACTCAATAAACACAAATGAATACACAGCAAACAAAGCACACAACACTACAAAGGGGGTTTACTGCAATCTCAATGAGATATGGCATATGAAAGGAGGGAGGACCAACATTCTAATAAATAAGTGGGTTTAAAACATTACCAGATAAAACAAATACATATTTTCAGAAACAAGCTAACATTACGTGCACATAATACCTAAAAACACTTACCACGGGGCGAGCAGAGTGCAGCGCGCCTTCGCAGAAAGCTGCCTCACTTACATCTACAGTTCTAAGTTCTAAGCATTAGACCTCATTTATAAAATCAACCCCATACCATAAAAACATTCCTTGCCGGTCGCGCTGGATTCCACTCTGCTCACTCCATGTTCAGTCTGGCTTTGTGCCAGAACACATTGCTTTTAAAGGGCACTGGCACCACACCCACAAACACCTGCAATCAATGAAACAAGCAATTAGTTGGTCTCAATGATACACATACACCCACACATAAACACCAATACATGACACATCAAAACTCCACCTACATACATAAAAAACAACTACTCT
Source organism: Gymnoscopelus microlampas (assembly GCF_963454915.1). Lineage (NCBI taxonomy): Eukaryota > Metazoa > Chordata > Actinopteri > Myctophiformes > Myctophidae > Gymnoscopelus > Gymnoscopelus microlampas. The sequence goes on along the minus strand of NC_139948.1, from coordinate 253,811 downwards.
CAAAAAAGCATTTCATGTTATTGTTTAAAAATTGCACATGTCTGAATTAACAGGCTCTTGTTTTGTACAATGGAATTTAAATGTAAACTGTAATCAGTGAGATTTGAACCAGGGACCTTCGGCACATGAGGCTCACACTCTACTGGTCGAGCTATTGAATGCACAGCATCAGACAGTGAGAAAGGAGAATCCAACAAAACAAAACAAAAGGGGGAATGAAGTACGTCATACATTGAAAATAACTACTTTCAAGTATGCATTTCTCGTCATCTTTAACAATTGCACATGCATTCATTGATACAGTCATGTTGTGCGCAATGCAATTATAATAAAGTCTACATGAGGTGGGATTTGAACCGGCAACCCTGTGGTTTCAAGGCAGATGATTAAGCGATCAAGCTATTGAACCAACACACCTGAACCTGTGAAAAAGGGCCTCACACCTTAATTTGACACAGTTTCACACAAATTGCTCAGAAATCCTTGGTTTAAATGTTTTTCAAACTGCTCAATATATTTCGGAATGGAAACTAGTGAAAATAGTCGACCTACAAGCTCACAACGCGTTGCTATCTGAAAAGTTGTGAGAATGTAGATCGGCTATTTCACAAGAAAGTATGTGATACATAAAAAACAACTACTCTCAAAAAAGGCATTTCATGTTATTGTTTAAAAATTGCACATGTCTGAATTAACAGGGTCATGTTTTGTACAATGGAATTTAAATGTAAACTGTAATCAGTGGGATTTGAACCAGGGACCTTCGGCACATGAGGCTCACACTCTACTGGTCGAGCTATTGAATCCACAGCATAAGACAGTGAGAAAGGAGAATCCAACAAAACAAAACAAAAGGGTGAATGAAGTACGTCATACATTGAAAATAACTACTTTCAATTATGCTTTTCTCGTCATCTTTAACACTTGCACATGCATTCATTGATACAGTCATGTTGTGTGCAATGCAATTATAATGAAGTCTACATGAGGTGGGATTCGAACCGGCAACCCTGTGGTTTCAAGGCAGATGATTAAGCGATCAAGCTATTGGGCCAACAGACCTGAACTAGTGAAAAGGGAGTTAACACACATGACACACTTTCACGCAAATTGCTCAGAAATCCTGGATTTAAATGTTTTTCAAACTGCTCAAAATTGCAGACAATCTAAGGGCGGAGCTTACTGGTCAAAGTGATACATGTGTTCCTCATGAGTCAAGGCACATGTGTAAGCAGGTTTAACGGCTGTCGGCCAAACGAGGCATGACTTTTGCCTGTATAAAGTTTGCATTTTCAAAAAATTGCTATAGCGTCACCCTTTGACCAATTGGAGTAAGATTGGTTTCAGTGATACTTGGAATGACCCTCTACAATATTGCAAAGTGTCAAACAAATGTGAGTCTGCATGTATGTGTTAGGGGCAGATGAATAATTTTCATAAAACTACAATATTCATTGGCTTATAAAAGCTTAACGTTTTCACTTATGGAAAATCCGCTTGCTCACGTTTGTCGGCATTGGTCCAAAGTTCATGTGTAGACAGTTTCGTGCAGATTGCTCAAAGATCCCAGAAAGCTATGGACTTTTACTGCTTTTCATAGAATTCGAAATGGTGGGAGATTTAAAGGTCAGAGGTCAAAAGTCAAAATGTGAAAGTTGTTAGGCATGAGGAGACGCATGTGTGCATCGAGGTCTCATGGCTGTAGGTCAAACAGGGCATGAGTTGTACCTGTTCAAAGTTGGCATATTTCAATTGAGTGCTACAGCGCCACCCTTTGGCCGATGGTTGTGAGTTTCGGGTCTTCGCCGTTTGGCATAGCCCTCTACCATATTGCCGAATTTCATAAAAAGTGACCACGCGGTTAGGCCAGAACTGCCAAAACCGGCGGAAGAATAATGAAAGTGTAGAGATGTAATAAGGCTTCGAAGCCTGATAGGCCTCGAAACCTTAATTATATTGCCTTCCCCCAGTCTGTGTGACTCCACCCTGCTTCTTGAGACTAGGCTGGCACCTGAACTTAAGTAATGCAAACGATGTGTATTGAGACTGTCTGTTCTCGCTGTCTTCTCGTGTCATGTGTTAATGAAAAAGGTGTCAAATCTGACTATGAAAGTACCTTGAAGAATTTGTATTACACCCAACCCTGAAGGGGTGGAGACTGGGAGAAGCCTATTTAAGTATGTACTGGCCATTACTTGAACTGAGTCTGCTTGTATGTCCCATTGATGACGTGTACGTTGGCTCCACTGTATTAATACCTTTAAACTCTCTCATACTTTGGAAATTGAATTCTTGTCTGTCTCATCATTATTGTGTTATGAGTGCCCCATACAGATTCTGCTTTCACAGTATAGAGCTGAGTTCTTTGTAGACCATATAAATGAGTCTTAACTGTAACTGTCAAGTACATTTTTTTTAAACTCATGCCATGTTTATAAATGAGTGTCGGCCGGGAATGTCAAAATGCTGTGTTAAGACATTTTATTTGCCACTTTGACCACACATGGATGGAGTTTAGATCCCATAGGGACGGTTGTGTTGCTTAAAATTGGCTAGTTGTTGGTTGTCAAACAATCAAAGTGGTACTGTAGGTCAAGATGCATTTTGTTATGATGTGTTATTGGTTGACACAATGACACTACAGTAATATAACTGTTCAGAGGTCACATTTTGAACAATTAAATTACCTTAACCATATTTCTATGTCCTTACCTTAATGTCATAGGCTCAACATTCTGCTGCTCATGCAGTCCTTGTTCTGTGGACTTTAATTAAAAAAAAAAGGTATAGAAAGAGGCTTGTGTCTTGTCATGTCATTATAGGCTACATTATAGAAGGTATATGTCTTTTCATGAATTGATTAATTTAAGTAAAATTGATTCATTAATGTAATTTAATCTTATAATTTAAATGCCTGCCCATCTGCCATCTCTGTGTCCCAAAAATATTTTGTGGGCTAATAATAATAAAACAAAATCTAGATTATTTAGTTGTTAATTTTAGCTTTAAAAAAAAAAAGTAACTAAAAAGTAATATGTAATATTAATATATTACTGTTGCTCAGACAGTAATATGTAACGAAATGTATTACTTTAAAATGAAGGTAATAAGTAATAGTAATATATTGGTCAATGCCCACACCCCGACCCGACCACTCCGGTCTGCCACCTCGGGGCGACTGACTCCCTCCCCACTCAACGGTCCTTCTGGTCGATCGACACGGTCACGACTTTTTTCTGTTCTGGCCCCACAGTGGTGGAATGAACTTCCCACTGATGTCAGGACAGCAGAGTCACTGCCCATCTTTCGCCGCAGGCTGAAAACCCACCTCTTCAGGAAACACTACCCTTCCTCTTTGCCTGGCCTACTTGTTGTTAACTAGTTGTAGGAACTATTGTTGTATTGTTGTATTGGATCTATTAGCTCGAGCTCATTTGATTTGGCTATTTTATCTCATGTGTTTATGAAAGTAGATAGCTGATATATTGCACTTTTACCTTAGCGCTAGGTATACTCTTGGTTGCTTGTTTTTACAGGAAATGCACTTAAGACCTCTGGTGATTAGTAGTTTCGTTCCCTACCTATGTTGAATGCACTTATTGTAAGTCGCTTTGGATAAAAGCGTCTGCTAAATGACTGTAATGTAATGTAATGTAATGTAATATTACTAAAATAAAGTAACTTGCCCAACACACACGCACACGCTCGCACGCACGCACGCACGCACGCACGCACGCACGCACGCACGCACGCACACACACACACACACACACACACACACACACACACACACACTCTTGTGTTTTTTTAAAACATGTTAACCACTTAAAGGTAGGGTAAGGGATATTTTTGGTTAAAACTAAACGTTTTTTGTTAAAAGGTTAAAACACTATATTGTGATTAGTAATCATTGCTATAGAGTGTTCGTTCAGCAGCAGGGGTCTCCCTGTCTCTCCAGCTCTGTTAAACAATATAATATATATATCAAATAAATGTGCAGGTGGGTGGCCAATTCTAAGCCAAACAGGAGAAAGTACAGATTTATCAGCTTCAATTTCATAGTGTTAAAGTTCCAATTCTGTCTGCTCGTTTCTTTGTGTCATCACTTCCAATTTCACTTGTTTCATCTGTAGCCTGTGTGATTTCTCTCTCCTGATTGGATAACATTGGTATCCCAACCTGAAAATGCATTTTACAAAGCAATGTAACACTTATTTTAACACATTTTGACTAATTTTAAAATAATGACCCACACATGCAAGTTAGGATTTTGTGAAATGTTAACAATTTTGAACTACCTCCAAACAGACTACGGTCTCATGCCCCCCTGTGATCTTTGGTTCGCTGCTCTACAGAGGCCAGGGACCACCAAGAGCGTCCTGACTGGTTACATCACTGCCTGGTATTGGAATTTTCCAACTGGAAATTGGGGCGGCCAGAGCTGAGTGGTTAGTGAGCCCGCCTAGGGACCAGGCCAGCATATGTGTCGATGAAATGAAATTTGTCCCTGAGCAAGACTCTTAACCCCTAATTGCTCACAGGTTCTCATTGGAAACAAGACCGCAAGGACTTTCATGAACGACCTGTTAAAAGGAATTATCCTTATCCTTAACTGTAACTGACCTCATCTGCAAAAACACTCAATTTATATAGCACAAAGGGGGCCTGGACCCCAGTTTGGGAAACACTGATGTAGCCCATGTGGAGAAACACTCTATTCCTCACAGTTCAACACATCAGTGTTGCTTATGGAACTCAGTGCAAGTGCTTTGTTCCTGACCGCGTCACCCTCTTATATAGTATTGCTTAAGTCATGTTTTCTCTATAGGGATTTCAGCCAATGGCTACCATATTTGAAATTTACCAAAAAATGCACTTCCATAATTTGCTGGAACCGGGAAAAACAGGGACACGGCGGTCAGCTCTTGTCATCTAGTATCAAACCCCATTAAAAGTTCTCAGACATTGTATATTTGGTCAAATATCTCCACTTTCCCACAAAATTCACACAGAACATATTGCATGTGACAAGATGGCATTTGTAGCTTCACTAAACACATGTAAACGTCCTTCAGTAAGCACATACTGCATGTATGGGACTCATTAATAGACAGGCATTGTTCATTTTGACAGCACATTTTTAACTTTTAGTTCCATTTGGATCTCTTCTCCTCTCTTCTGTCTATTTTGTATTAGTTTACGAAATTGTCAATATTTAGTCATGGTTTTCGTCATAACTTTTATTTTGTTTTTATTTAGTTTTTCAACACTGCAGACAGGTGTGATTATAATTGCCCAAATGTAACACAAACGTATCTAGCGTCACATCTAAAGACATATTTAATGCTTTGACCTTCCAGGAAAGTGGTTAAGTGGTGACAAAACATTGTGGTGCAGCTGTGTTTACACAGTTACATCATGGAAGACAATAATGGTAGCAGTTGGGGGGTTCAATGTCACTCTTGGGGGACAGCTCATGTCAATAAATGACCACACCACCATCGACCGTCAACAGTGTATATGCACACTCACAGCTTCAAACCTATAGGTTTACAGGAATTGGATGTAACAAAATGTCACTGCTGAAAAATGTCACTTCTAACCTTTAGCAGCCCAGCCTAAGTAGAGTAAAGGAATAAACACACTCCACAGCAGGGCCACTGTCATCTATATAAGGCCTACCGGCCGCTTCTGCTGTTGCTTACGGCCATACCACCCTGAACACGCCCGATCTCGTCCGATCTCGGAAACTAAGCAGGGTCGGGCCTGGTTAGTACTTGGATGGGAGACCGCCTGGGAATACCAGGTGCTGTAAGCTTTTTTCATTTGGCAGACTGACTGAATGAGCAATCGTCATGTTTATGAATGCAGCACTAACTAACAAAATGTCACTGCTGAAAAATGTCACTTCTAACCTTTAGCAGCCCAGCCTAAGTAGAGTAAAGGAATAAACACACTCCACAGCAAGGCCACTGTCATCTATATAATGCCTACCGGCCGCTGCTGCTGTTGCTTACGGCCATACCACCCTGAACACGCCCGATCTCGTCCGATCTCGGAAGCTAAGCAGGGTCGGGCCTGGTTAGTACTTGGATGGGAGACAGCCTGGGAATACCAGGTGCTGTAAGCTTTTTTCATTTGGCAGACTGACTGAATGAGCAATCGTCATGTTTATGAATGCAGCACTAACTAACAAAATGTCACTGCTGAAAAATGTCACTTCTAACCTTTAGCAGCCCAGCCTAAGTAGAGTAAAGGAATAAACACACTCCACAGCAGGGCCACTGTCATCTATATAAGGCCTACCGGCCGCTGCTGCTGTTGCTTACGGCCATACCACCCTGAACACGCCCGATCTCGTCCGATCTCGGAAGCTAAGCAGGGTCGGGCCTGGTTAGTACTTGGATGGGAGACCGCCTGGGAATACCAGGTCCTGTAAGCTTTTTTCATTTGGCAGACTGACTGAATGAGCAATCGTCATGTTTATGAATGCAGCACTAACTAACAAAATGTCACTGCTGAAAAATGTCACTTCTAACCTTTAGCAGCCCAGCCTAAGTAGAGTAAAGGAATAAACACACTCCACAGCAGGGCCACTGTCATCTATATAATGCCTACCGGCCGCTGCTGCTGTTGCTTACGGCCATACCACCCTGAACACGCCCGATCTCGTCCGATCTCGGAAGCTAAGCAGGGTCGGGCCTGGTTAGTACTTGGATGGGAGACCGCCTGGGAATACCAGGTGCTGTAAGCTTTTTTCATTTGGCAGACTGACTGAATGAGCAATCGTCATGTTTATGAATGCAGCACTAACTAACAAAATGTCACTGCTGAAAAATGTCACTTCTAACCTTTAGCAGCCCAGCCTAAGTAGAGTAAAGGAATAAACACACTCCACAGCAGGGCCACTGTCATCTATATAAAGCCTACCGGCCGCTGCTGCTGTTGCTTACGGCCATACCACCCTGAACACGCCCGATCTCGTCCGATCTCGGAAGCTAAGCAGGTTCGGGCCTGGTTAGTACTTGGATGGGAGACCGCCTGGGAATACCAGGTGCTGTAAGCTTTTTTCATTTGGCAGACTGACTGAATGAGCAATCGTCATGTTTATGAATGCAGCACTAACTAACACAATGTCACTGCTGAAAAATGTCACTTCTAACCTTTAGCAGCCCAGCCTAAGTAGAGTAAAGGAATAAACACACTCCACAGCAGGGCCACTGTCATCTATATAAAGCCTACCGGCCGCTGCTGATTTTTGCCTACGGCCATACCACCCTGAACACGCCCGATCTCGTCCGATCTCGGAAGCTAAGCAGGGTCGGGCCTGGTTAGTACTTGGATGGGAGACCGCCTGGGAATACCAGGTGCTGTAAGCTTTTTTCATTTGGCAGACTGACTGAATGAGCAATCGTCATGTTTATGAATGCAGCACTAACTAACAAAATGTCACTGCTGAAAAATGTCACTTCTAACCTTTAGCAGCCCAGCCTAAGTAGAGTAAAGGAATAAACACACTCCACAGCAGGGCCACTGTCATCTATATAAAGCCTACCGGCCGCTGCAGGTGTTGCTTACGGCCATACCACCCTGAACACGCCCGATCTCGTCCGATCTCGGAAGCTAAGCAGGGTCGGGCCTGGTTAGTACTTGGATGGGAGACCGCCTGGGAATACCAGGTGCTGTAAGCTTTTTTCATTTGGCAGACTGACTGAATGAGCAATCGTCATGTTTATGAATGCAGCACTAACTAACAAAATGTCACTGCTGAAAAATGTCACTTCTAACCTTTAGCAGCCCAGCCTAAGTAGAGTAAAGGAATAAACACACTCCACAGCAGGGCCACTGTCATCTATATAAAGCCTACCGGCCGCTGCTGCTGTTGCTTACGGCCATACCACCCTGAACACGCCCGATCTCGTCCGATCTCGGAAGCTAAGCAGGGTCGGCCCTGGTTAGCACTTGGATGGGAGACCGCCTGGGAATACCAGGTGCTGTAAGCTTTTTTCATTTGGCAGACTGACTGAATGAGCAATCGTCATGTTTATGAATGCAGCACTAACTAATAAAATGTCACTGCTGAAAAATGTCACTTATAACCTTTAGCAGCCCAGCCTAAGTAGAGTAAAGGAATAAACACACTCCACAGCAGGGCCACTGTCATCTATATAAAGCCTACCGGCCGCTGCTGCTGTAGCTTACGGCCATACCACCCTGAACACGCCCGATCTCGTCCGATCTCGGAAGCTAAGCAGGTTCGGGCCTGGTTAGTACTTGGATGGGAGACCGCCTGGGAATACCAGGTGCTGTAAGCTTTTTTCATTTGGCAGACTGACTGAATGAGCAATCGTCATGTTTATGAATGCAGCACTAACTAACACAATGTCACTGCTGAAAAATGTCACTTCTAACCTTTAGCAGCCCAGCCTAAGTAGAGTAAAGGAATAAACACACTCCACAGCAGGACCACTGTCATCTATATAAAGCCTACCGGCCGCTGCTGCTGTTGCTTACGGCCATACCACCCTGAACACGCCCGATCTCGTCCGATCTCGGAAGCTAAGCAGGGTCGGGCCTGGTTAGTACTTGGATGGGAGACCGCCTGGGAATACCAGGTGCTGTAAGCTTTTTTCATTTGGCAGACTGACTGAATGAGCAATCGTCATGTTTATGAATGCAGCACTAACTAACAAAATGTCACTGCTGAAAAATGTCACTTCTAACCTTTAGCAGCCCAGCCTAAGTAGAGTAAAGGAATAAACACACTCCACAGCAGGGCCACTGTCATCTATATAAGGCCTACCGGCCGCTGCTGCTGTTGCTTACGGCCATACCACCCTGAACACGCCAGATCTCGTCCGATCTCGGAAGCTAAGCAGGGTCGGGCCTGGTTAGTACTTGGATGGGAGACCGCCTGGGAATACCAGGTGCTGTAAGCTTTTTTCATTTGGCAGACTGACTGAATGAGCTATCGTCATGTTTATGAATGCAGCACTAACTAACAAAATGTCACTGCTGAAAAATGTCACTTCTAACCTTTAGCAGCCCAGCCTAAGTAGAGTAAAGGAATAAACACACTCCACAGCAGGGCCACTGTCATCTATATAAAGCCTACCGGCCGCTGCTGCTGTTGCTTACGGCCATACCACCCTGAACACGCCCGATCTCGTCCGATCTCGGAAGCTAAGCAGGTTCGGGCCTGGTTAGTACTTGGATGGGAGACCGCCTGGGAATACCAGGTGCTGTAAGCTTTTTTCATTTGGCAGACTGACTGAATGAGCAATCGTCATGTTTATGAATGCAGCACTAACTAACACAATGTCACTGCTGAAAAATGTCACTTCTAACCTTTAGCAGCCCAGCCTAAGTAGAGTAAAGGAATAAACACACTCCACAGCAGGGCCACTGTCATCTATATAAAGCCTACCGGCCGCTGCTGATGTTGCTTACGGCCATACCACCCTGAACACGCCCGATCTCGTCCGATCTCGGAAGCTAAGCAGGGTCGGGCCTGGTTAGTACTTGGATGGGAGACCGCCTGGGAATACCAGGTGCTGTAAGCTTTTTTCATTTGGCAGACTGACTGAATGAGCAATCGTCATGTTTATGAATGCAGCACTAACTAACAAAATGTCACTGCTGAAAAATGTCACTTCTAACCTTTAGCAGCCCAGCCTAAGTAGAGTAAAGGAATAAACACACTCCACAGCAGGGCCACTGTCATCTATATAAAGCCTACCGGCCGCTGCAGGTGTTGCTTACGGCCATACCACCCTGAACACGCCCGATCTCGTCCGATCTCGGAAGCTAAGCAGGGTCGGGCCTGGTTAGTACTTGGATGGGAGACCGCCTGGGAATACCAGGTGCTGTAAGCTTTTTTCATTTGGCAGACTGACTGAATGAGCAATCGTCATGTTTATGAATGCAGCACTAACTAACAAAATGTCACTGCTGAAAAATGTCACTTCTAACCTTTAGCAGCCCAGCCTAAGTAGAGTAAAGGAATAAACACACTCCACAGCAGGGCCACTGTCATCTATATAAAGCCTACCGGCCGCTGCTGCTGTTGCTTACGGCCATACCACCCTGAACACGCCCGATCTCGTCCGATCTCGGAAGCTAAGCAGGGTCGGCCCTGGTTAGCACTTGGATGGGAGACCGCCTGGGAATACCAGGTGCTGTAAGCTTTTTTCATTTGGCAGACTGACTGAATGAGCAATCGTCATGTTTATGAATGCAGCACTAACTAACAAAATGTCACTGCTGAAAAATGTCACTTATAACCTTTAGCAGCCCAGCCTAAGTAGAGTAAAGGAATAAACACACTCCACAGCAGGGCCACTGTCATCTATATAAAGCCTACCGGCCGCTGCTGCTGTAGCTTACGGCCATACCACCCTGAACACGCCCGATCTCGTCCGATCTCGGAAGCTAAGCAGGGTCGGGCCTGGTTAGTACTTGGATGGGAGACCGCCTGGGAATACCAGGTGCTGTAAGCTTTTTTCATTTGGCAGACTGACTGAATGAGCAATCGTCATGTTTATGAATGCAGCACTAACTAACACAATGTCACTGCTGAAAAATGTCACTTCTAACCTTTAGCAGCCCAGCCTAAGTAGAGTAAAGGAATAAACACACTCCACAGCAGGGCCACTGTCATCTATATAAAGCCTACCGGCCGCTGCTGCTGTTGCTTACGGCCATACCACCCTGAACACGCCCGATCTCGTCCGATCTCGGAAGCTAAGCAGGGTCGGGCCTGGTTAGTACTTGGATGGGAGACCGCCTGGGAATACCAGGTGCTGTAAGCTTTTTTCATTTGGCAGACTGACTGAATGAGCAATCGTCATGTTTATGAATGCAGCACTAACTAACAAAATGTCACTGCTGAAAAATGTCACTTCTAACCTTTAGCAGCCCAGCCTAAGTAGAGTAAAGGAATAAACACACTCCACAGCAGGGCCACTGTCATCTATATAAGGCCTACCGGCCGCTGCTGCTGTTGCTTACGGCCATACCACCCTGAACACGCCAGATCTCGTCCGATCTCGGAAGCTAAGCAGGGTCGGGCCTGGTTAGTACTTGGATGGGAGACCGCCTGGGAATACCAGGTGCTGTAAGCTTTTTTCATTTGGCAGACTGACTGAATGAGCTATCGTCATGTTTATGAATGCAGCACTAACTAACAAAATGTCACTGCTGAAAAATGTCACTTCTAACCTTTAGCAGCCCAGCCTAAGTAGAGTAAAGGAATAAACACACTCCACAGCAGGGCCACTGTCATCTATATAATGCCTACCGGCCGCTGCTGCTGTTGCTTACGGCCATACCACCCTGAACACGCCCGATCTCGGAAGCTAAGCAGGTTCGGGCCTGGTTAGTACTTGGATGGGAGACCGCCTGGGAATACCAGGTGCTGTAAGCTTTTTTCATTTGGCAGACTGACTGAATGAGCAATCGTCATGTTTATGAATGCAGCACTAACTAACAAAATGTCACTGCTGAAAAATGTCACTTCTAACCTTTAGCAGCCCAGCCTAAGTAGAGTAAAGGAATAAACACACTCCACAGCAAGGCCACTGTCATCTATATAACGCCTACCGGCCGCTGCTGCTGTTGCTTACGGCCATACCACCCTGAACACGCCCGATCTCGTCCGATCTCGGAAGCTAAGCAGGGTCGGGCCTGGTTAGTACTTGGATGGGAGACGGCCTGGGAATACCAGGTGCTGTAAGCTTTTTTCATTTGGCAGACTGACTGAATGAGCAATCGTCATGTTTATGAATGCAGCACTAACTAACAAAATGTCACTGCTGAAAAATGTCACTTCTAACCTTTAGCAGCCCAGCCTAAGTAGAGTAAAGGAATAAACACACTCCACAGCAGGGCCACTGTCATCTATATAAGGCCTACCGGCCGCTGCTGCTGTTGCTTACGGCCATACCACCCTGAACACGCCCGATCTCGTCCGATCTCGGAAGCTAAGCAGGTTCGGGCCTGGTTAGTACTTGGATGGGAGACCGCCTGGGAATACCAGGTGCTGTAAGCTTTTTTCATTTGGCAGACTGACTGAATGAGCAATCGTCATGTTTATGAATGCAGCACTAACTAACAAAATGTCACTGCTGAAAAATGTCACTTCTAACCTTTAGCAGCCCAGCCTAAGTAGAGTAAAGGAATAAACACACTCCACAGCAGGGCCACTGTCATCTATATAAAGCCTACCGGCCGCTGCTGATGTTGCTTACGGCCATACCACCCTGAACACGCCCGATCTCGTCAGATCTCGGAAGCTAAGCAGGGTCGGGCCTGGTTAGTAGTTGGATGGGAGACCGCCTGGGAATACCAGGTGCTGTAAGCTTTTTTCATTTGGCAGACTGACTGAATGAGCAATCGTCATGTTTATGAATGCAGCACTAACTAACAAAATGTCACTGCTGAAAAATGTCACTTCTAACCTTTAGCAGCCCAGCCTAAGTAGAGTAAAGGAATAAACACACTCCACAGCAGGGCCACTGTCATCTATATAAAGCCTACCGGCCGCTGCAGGTGTTGCTTACGGCCATACCACCCTGAACACGCCCGATCTCGTCCGATCTCGGAAGCTAAGCAGGGTCGGGCCTGGTTAGTACTTGGATGGGAGACCGCCTGGGAATACCAGGTGCTGTAAGCTTTTTTCATTTGGCAGACTGACTGAATGAGCAATCGTCATGTTTATGAATGCAGCACTAACTAACAAAATGTCACTGCTGAAAAATGTCACTTCTAACCTTTAGCAGCCCAGCCTAAGTAGAGTAAAGGAATAAACACACTCCACAGCAGGGCCACTGTCATCTATATAAGGCCTACCGGCCGCTGCTGCTGTTGCTTACGGCCATACCACCCTGAACACGCCCGATCTCGTCCGATCTCGGAAGCTAAGCAGGGTCGGCCCTGGTTAGCACTTGGATGGGAGACCGCCTGGGAATACCAGGTGCTGTAAGCTTTTTTCATTTGGCAGACTGACTGAATGAGCAATCGTCATGTTTATGAATGCAGCACTAACTAATAAAATGTCACTGCTGAAAAATGTCACTTATAACCTTTAGCAGCCCAGCCTAAGTAGAGTAAAGGAATAAACACATTCCACAGCAGGGCCACTGTCATCTATATAAAGCCTACCGGCCGCTGCCGCTGTTGCTTACGCCCATACCACCCTGAACACGCCCGATCTCGTCCGATCTCGGAAGCTAAGCAGGGTCGGGCCTGGTTAGTACTTGGATGGGAGACCGCCTGGGAATACCAGGTGCTGTAAGCTTTTTTCATTTGGCAGACTGACTGAATGAGCAATCGTCATGTTTATGAATACAGCACTAACTAACACAATGTCACTGCTGAAAAATGTCACTTCTAACCTTTAGCAGCCCAGCCTAAGTAGAGTAAAGGAATAAACACACTCCACAGCAGGGCCACTGTCATCTATATAAAGCCTACCGGCCGCTGCTGCTGTTGCTTACGGCCATACCACCCTGAACACGCCCGATCTCGTCCGATCTCGGAAGCTAAGCAGGGTCGGGCCTGGTTAGTACTTGGATGGGAGACCGCCTGGGAATACCAGGTGCTGTAAGCTTTTTTCATTTGGCAGACTGACTGAATGAGCAATCGTCATGTTTATGAATGCAGCACTAACTAACACAATGTCACTGCTGAAAAATGTCACTTCTAACTTTTAGCAGCCCAGCCTAAGTAGAGTAAAGGAATAAACACACTCCACAGCAGGGCCACTGTCATCTATATAAAGCCTACCGGCCGCTGCTGATGTTGCTCACGGCCATACCACCCTGAACACGCCCGATCTCGTCCGATCTCGGAAGCTAAGCAGGGTCGGGCCTGGTTAGTACTTGGATGGGAGACCGCCTGGGAATACCAGGTGCTGTAAGCTTTTTTCATTTGGCAGACTGACTGAATGAGCAATCGTCATGTTTATGAATGCAGCACTAACTAACAAAATGTCACTGCTGAAAAATGTCACTTCTTCTAACCTTTAGCAGCCCAGCCTAAGTAGAGTAAAGGAATAAACACACTCCACAGCAGGGCCACTGTCATCTATATAAGGCCTACCGGCCGCTGCTGCTGTTGCTTACGGCCATACCACCCTGAACACGCCCGATCTCGTCCGATCTCGGAAGCTAAGCAGGGTCGGCCCTGGTTAGCACTTGGATGGGAGACCGCCTGGGAATACCAGGTGCTGTAAGCTTTTTTCATTTGGCAGACTGACTGAATGAGCAATCGTCATGTTTATGAATGCAGCACTAACTAATAAAATGTCACTGCTGAAAAATGTCACTTCTAACCTTTAGCAGCCCAGCCTAAGTAGAGTAAAGGAATAAACACACTCCACAGCAGGGCCACTGTCATCTATATAAAGCCTACCGGCCGCTGCTGCTGTTGCTTACGGCCATACCACCCTGAACACGCCCGATCTCGTCCGATCTCGGAAGCTAAGCAGGGTCGGGCCTGGTTAGTACTTGGATGGGAGACCGCCTGGGAATACCAGGTGCTGTAAGCTTTTTTCATTTGGCAGACTGACTGAATGAGCAATCGTCGTGTTTATGAATGCAGCACTAACTAACACAATGTCACTGCTGAAAAATGTCACTTCTAACCTTTAGCAGCCCAGCCTAAGTAGAGTAAAGGAATAAACACACTCCACAGCAGGGCCACTGTCATCTATATAAAGCCTACCGGCCGTTGCTGCTGTTGCTTACGGCCATACCACCCTGAACACGCCCGATCTCGTCCGATCTCGGAAACTAAGCAGGGTCGGCCCTGGTTAGCACTTGGATGGGAGACCGCCTGGGAATACCAGGTGCTGTAAGCTTTTTTCATTTGGCAGACTGACTGAATGAGCAATCGTCATGTTTATGAATGCAGCACTAACTAACAAAATGTCACTGCTGAAAAATGTCACTTCTAACCTTTAGCAGCCCAGCCTAAGTAGAGTAAAGGAATAAACACACTCCACAGCAGGGCCACTGTCATCTATATAAAGCCTACCGGCCGCTGCTGCTGTTGCTTACGGCCATACCACCCTGAACACGCCCGATCTCGTCCGATCTCGGAAGCTAAGCAGGGTCGGGCCTGGTTAGTACTTGGATGGGAGACCGCCTGGGAATACCAGGTGCTGTAAGCTTTTTTCATTTGGCAGACTGACTGAATGAGCAATCGTCGTGTTTATGAATGCAGCACTAACTAACAAAATGTCACTGCTGAAAAATGTCACTTCTAACCTTTAGCAGCCCAGCCTAAGTAGAGTAAAGGAATAAACACACTCCACAGCAGGGCCACTGTCATCTATATAAAGCCTACCGGCCGCTGCTGCTGTTGCTTACGGCCATACCACCCTGAACACGCCCGATCTCGTCCGATCTCGGAAGCTAAGCAGGGTCGGGCCTGGTTAGTACTTGGATGGGAGACCGCCTGGGAATACCAGGTGCTGTAAGCTTTTTTCATTTGGCAGACTGACTGAATGAGCAATCGTCGTGTTTATGAATGCAGCACTAACTAACACAATGTCACTGCTGAAAAATGTCACTTCTAACCTTTAGCAGCCCAGCCTAAGTAGAGTAAAGGAATAAACACACTCCACAGCAGGGCCACTGTCATCTATATAAAGCCTACCGGCCGCTGCTGCTGTTGCTTACGGCCATACCACCCTGAACACGCCCGATCTCGTCCGATCTCGGAAGCTAAGCAGGGTCGGCCCTGGTTAGCACTTGGATGGGAGACCGCCTGGGAATACCAGGTGCTGTAAGCTTTTTTCATTTGGCAGACTGACTGAATGAGCAATCGTCATGTTTATGAATGCAGCACTAACTAACAAAATGTCACTGCTGAAAAATGTCACTTCTAACCTTTAGCAGCCCAGCCTAAGTAGAGTAAAGGAATAAACACACTCCACAGCAGGGCCACTGTCATCTATATAAAGCCTACCGGCCGCTGCTGCTGTTGCTTACGGCCATACCACCCTGAACACGCCCGATCTCGTCCGATCTCGGAAGCTAAGCAGGGTCGGGCCTGGTTAGTACTTGGATGGGAGACCGCCTGGGAATACCAGGTGCTGTAAGCTTTTTTCATTTGGCAGACTGACTGAATGAGCAATCGTCGTGTTTATGAATGCAGCACTAACTAACACAATGTCACTGCTGAAAAATGTCACTTCTAACCTTTAGCAGCCCAGCCTAAGTAGAGTAAAGGAATAAACACACTCCACAGCAGGGCCACTGTCATCTATATAAAGCCTACCGGCCGCTGCTGCTGTTGCTTACGGCCATACCACCCTGAACACGCCCGATCTCGTCCGATCTCGGAAGCTAAGCAGGGTCGGGCCTGGTTAGTACTTGGATGGGAGACCGCCTGGGAATACCAGGTGCTGTAAGCTTTTTTCATTTGGCAGACTGACTGAATGAGCAATCGTCATGTTTATGAATGCAGCACTAACTAACACAATGTCACTGCTGAAAAATGTCACTTCTAACCTTTAGCAGCCCAGCCTAAGTAGCGTAAAGGAATAAACACACTCCACAGCAGGGCCACTGTCATCTATATAAGGCCTACCGGCCGCTGCTGCTGTTGCTTACGGCCATACCACCCTGAACACGCCCGATCTCGTCCGATCTCGGAAGCTAAGCAGGGTCGGGCCTGGTTAGCACTTGGATGGGAGGCCGCCTGGGAATACCAGGTGCTGTAAGCTTTTTTCATTTGGCAGACTGACTGAATGAGCAATCGTCATGTTTATGAATGCAGCACTAACTAACAAAATGTCACTGCTGAAAAATGTCACTTCTAACCTTTAGCAGCCCAGCCTAAGTAGCGTAAAGGAATAAACACACTCCACAGCAGGGCCACTGTCATCTATATAAGGCCTACCGGCCGCTGCTGCTGTTGCTTACGGCCATACCACCCTGAACACGCCCGATCTCGTCCGATCTCGGAAGCTAAGCAGGGTCGGGCCTGGTTAGTACTTGGATGGGAGACCGCCTGGGAATACCAGGTGCTGTAAGCTTTTTTCATTTGGCAGACTGACTGAATGAGCAATCGTCATGTTTATGAATGCAGCACTAACTAACACAATGTCACTGCTGAAAAATGTCACTTCTAACCTTTAGCAGCCCAGCCTAAGTAGAGTAAAGGAATAAACACACTCCACAGCAGGGCCACTGTCATCTATATAAGGCCTACCGGCCGCTACTGCTGTTGCTTACGGCCATACCACCCTGAACACGCCCGATCTCATCCGATCTCGGAAGCTAAGTAGGGTCGGCCCTGGTTAGCACTTGGATGGGAGACCGCCTGGGAATACCAGGTGCTGTAAGCTTTTTTCATTTGGCAGACTGACTGAATGAGCAATCGTCATGTTTATGAATGCAGCACTAACTAACAAAATGTCACTGCTGAAAAATGTCACTTCTAACCTTTAGCAGCCCAGCCTAAGTAGAGTAAAGGAATAAACACACTCCACAGCAGGGCCACTGTCATCTATATAAGGCCTACCGGCCGCTGCTGCTGTTGCTTACGGCCATACCACCCTGAACACGCCCGATCTCGTCCGATCTCGGAAGCTAAGCAGGGTCGGGCCTGGTTAGTACTTGGATGGGAGACCGCCTGGGAATACCAGGTGCTGTAAGCTTTTTTCATTTGGCAGACTGACTGAATGAGCAATCGTCATGTTTATGAATGCAGCACTAACTAACACAATGTCACTGCTGAAAAATGTCACTTCTAACCTTTAGCAGCCCAGCCTAAGTAGAGTAAAGGAATAAACACACTCCACAGCAGGGCCACTGTCATCTATATAAAGCCTACCGGCCGCTGCTGATGTTGCTTACGGCCATACCACCCTGAACACGCCCGATCTCGTCAGATCTCGGAAGCTAAGCAGGGTCGGGCCTGGTTAGTACTTGGATGGGAGACCGCCTGGGAATACCAGGTGCTGTAAGCTTTTTTCATTTGGCAGACTGACTGAATGAGCAATCGTCATGTTTATGAATGCAGCACTAACTAACAAAATGTCACTGCTGAAAAATGTCACTTCTAACCTTTAGCAGCCCAGCCTAAGTAGAGTAAAGGAATAAACACACTCCACAGCAGGGCCACTGTCATCTATATAAAGCCTACCGGCCGCTGCAGGTGTTGCTTACGGCCATACCACCCTGAACACGCCCGATCTCGTCCGATCTCGGAAGCTAAGCAGGGTCGGGCCTGGTTAGTACTTGGATGGGAGACCGCCTGGGAATACCAGGTGCTGTAAGCTTTTTTCATTTGGCAGACTGACTGAATGAGCAATCGTCATGTTTATGAATGCAGCACTAACTAACAAAATGTCACTGCTGAAAAATGTCACTTCTAACCTTTAGCAGCCCAGCCTAAGTAGAGTAAAGGAATAAACACACTCCACAGCAGGGCCACTGTCATCTATATAAGGCCTACCGGCCGCTGCTGCTGTTGCTTACGGCCATACCACCCTGAACACGCCCGATCTCGTCCGATCTCGGAAGCTAAGCAGGGTCGGCCCTGGTTAGCACTTGGATGGGAGACCGCCTGGGAATACCAGGTGCTGTAAGCTTTTTTCATTTGGCAGACTGACTGAATGAGCAATCGTCATGTTTATGAATGCAGCACTAACTAATAAAATGTCACTGCTGAAAAATGTCACTTATAACCTTTAGCAGCCCAGCCTAAGTAGAGTAAAGGAATAAACACATTCCACAGCAGGGCCACTGTCATCTATATAAAGCCTACCGGCCGCTGCCGCTGTTGCTTACGCCCATACCACCCTGAACACGCCCGATCTCGTCCGATCTCGGAAGCTAAGCAGGGTCGGGCCTGGTTAGTACTTGGATGGGAGACCGCCTGGGAATACCAGGTGCTGTAAGCTTTTTTCATTTGGCAGACTGACTGAATGAGCAATCGTCATGTTTATGAATACAGCACTAACTAACACAATGTCACTGCTGAAAAATGTCACTTCTAACCTTTAGCAGCCCAGCCTAAGTAGAGTAAAGGAATAAACACACTCCACAGCAGGGCCACTGTCATCTATATAAAGCCTACCGGCCGCTGCTGCTGTTGCTTACGGCCATACCACCCTGAACACGCCCGATCTCGTCCGATCTCGGAAGCTAAGCAGGGTCGGGCCTGGTTAGTACTTGGATGGGAGACCGCCTGGGAATACCAGGTGCTGTAAGCTTTTTTCATTTGGCAGACTGACTGAATGAGCAATCGTCATGTTTATGAATGCAGCACTAACTAACACAATGTCACTGCTGAAAAATGTCACTTCTAACTTTTAGCAGCCCAGCCTAAGTAGAGTAAAGGAATAAACACACTCCACAGCAGGGCCACTGTCATCTATATAAAGCCTACCGGCCGCTGCTGATGTTGCTCACGGCCATACCACCCTGAACACGCCCGATCTCGTCCGATCTCGGAAGCTAAGCAGGGTCGGGCCTGGTTAGTACTTGGATGGGAGACCGCCTGGGAATACCAGGTGCTGTAAGCTTTTTTCATTTGGCAGACTGACTGAATGAGCAATCGTCATGTTTATGAATGCAGCACTAACTAACAAAATGTCACTGCTGAAAAATGTCACTTCTTCTAACCTTTAGCAGCCCAGCCTAAGTAGAGTAAAGGAATAAACACACTCCACAGCAGGGCCACTGTCATCTATATAAGGCCTACCGGCCGCTGCTGCTGTTGCTTACGGCCATACCACCCTGAACACGCCCGATCTCGTCCGATCTCGGAAGCTAAGCAGGGTCGGCCCTGGTTAGCACTTGGATGGGAGACCGCCTGGGAATACCAGGTGCTGTAAGCTTTTTTCATTTGGCAGACTGACTGAATGAGCAATCGTCATGTTTATGAATGCAGCACTAACTAATAAAATGTCACTGCTGAAAAATGTCACTTCTAACCTTTAGCAGCCCAGCCTAAGTAGAGTAAAGGAATAAACACACTCCACAGCAGGGCCACTGTCATCTATATAAAGCCTACCGGCCGCTGCTGCTGTTGCTTACGGCCATACCACCCTGAACACGCCCGATCTCGTCCGATCTCGGAAGCTAAGCAGGGTCGGGCCTGGTTAGTACTTGGATGGGAGACCGCCTGGGAATACCAGGTGCTGTAAGCTTTTTTCATTTGGCAGACTGACTGAATGAGCAATCGTCGTGTTTATGAATGCAGCACTAACTAACACAATGTCACTGCTGAAAAATGTCACTTCTAACCTTTAGCAGCCCAGCCTAAGTAGAGTAAAGGAATAAACACACTCCACAGCAGGGCCACTGTCATCTATATAAAGCCTACCGGCCGCTGCTGCTGTTGCTTACGGCCATACCACCCTGAACACGCCCGATCTCGTCCGATCTCGGAAACTAAGCAGGGTCGGCCCTGGTTAGCACTTGGATGGGAGACCGCCTGGGAATACCAGGTGCTGTAAGCTTTTTTCATTTGGCAGACTGACTGAATGAGCAATCGTCATGTTTATGAATGCAGCACTAACTAACAAAATGTCACTGCTGAAAAATGTCACTTCTAACCTTTAGCAGCCCAGCCTAAGTAGAGTAAAGGAATAAACACACTCCACAGCAGGGCCACTGTCATCTATATAAAGCCTACCGGCCGCTGCTGCTGTTGCTTACGGCCATACCACCCTGAACACGCCCGATCTCGTCCGATCTCGGAAGCTAAGCAGGGTCGGGCCTGGTTAGTACTTGGATGGGAGACCGCCTGGGAATACCAGGTGCTGTAAGCTTTTTTCATTTGGCAGACTGACTGAATGAGCAATCGTCGTGTTTATGAATGCAGCACTAACTAACAAAATGTCACTGCTGAAAAATGTCACTTCTAACCTTTAGCAGCCCAGCCTAAGTAGAGTAAAGGAATAAACACACTCCACAGCAGGGCCACTGTCATCTATATAAAGCCTACCGGCCGCTGCTGCTGTTGCTTACGGCCATACCACCCTGAACACGCCCGATCTCGTCCGATCTCGGAAGCTAAGCAGGGTCGGGCCTGGTTAGTACTTGGATGGGAGACCGCCTGGGAATACCAGGTGCTGTAAGCTTTTTTCATTTGGCAGACTGACTGAATGAGCAATCGTCGTGTTTATGAATGCAGCACTAACTAACACAATGTCACTGCTGAAAAATGTCACTTCTAACCTTTAGCAGCCCAGCCTAAGTAGAGTAAAGGAATAAACACACTCCACAGCAGGGCCACTGTCATCTATATAAAGCCTACCGGCCGCTGCTGCTGTTGCTTACGGCCATACCACCCTGAACACGCCCGATCTCGTCCGATCTCGGAAGCTAAGCAGGGTCGGCCCTGGTTAGCACTTGGATGGGAGACCGCCTGGGAATACCAGGTGCTGTAAGCTTTTTTCATTTGGCAGACTGACTGAATGAGCAATCGTCATGTTTATGAATGCAGCACTAACTAACAAAATGTCACTGCTGAAAAATGTCACTTCTAACCTTTAGCAGCCCAGCCTAAGTAGAGTAAAGGAATAAACACACTCCACAGCAGGGCCACTGTCATCTATATAAAGCCTACCGGCCGCTGCTGCTGTTGCTTACGGCCATACCACCCTGAACACGCCCGATCTCGTCCGATCTCGGAAGCTAAGCAGGGTCGGGCCTGGTTAGTACTTGGATGGGAGACCGCCTGGGAATACCAGGTGCTGTAAGCTTTTTTCATTTGGCAGACTGACTGAATGAGCAATCGTCGTGTTTATGAATGCAGCACTAACTAACACAATGTCACTGCTGAAAAATGTCACTTCTAACCTTTAGCAGCCCAGCCTAAGTAGAGTAAAGGAATAAACACACTCCACAGCAGGGCCACTGTCATCTATATAAAGCCTACCGGCCGCTGCTGCTGTTGCTTACGGCCATACCACCCTGAACACGCCCGATCTCGTCCGATCTCGGAAGCTAAGCAGGGTCGGGCCTGGTTAGTACTTGGATGGGAGACCGCCTGGGAATACCAGGTGCTGTAAGCTTTTTTCATTTGGCAGACTGACTGAATGAGCAATCGTCATGTTTATGAATGCAGCACTAACTAACACAATGTCACTGCTGAAAAATGTCACTTCTAACCTTTAGCAGCCCAGCCTAAGTAGCGTAAAGGAATAAACACACTCCACAGCAGGGCCACTGTCATCTATATAAGGCCTACCGGCCGCTGCTGCTGTTGCTTACGGCCATACCACCCTGAACACGCCCGATCTCGTCCGATCTCGGAAGCTAAGCAGGGACGGGCCTGGTTAGCACTTGGATGGGAGGCCGCCTGGGAATACCAGGTGCTGTAAGCTTTTTTCATTTGGCAGACTGACTGAATGAGCAATCGTCATGTTTATGAATGCAGCACTAACTAACAAAATGTCACTGCTGAAAAATGTCACTTCTAACCTTTAGCAGCCCAGCCTAAGTAGCGTAAAGGAATAAACACACTCCACAGCAGGGCCACTGTCATCTATATAAGGCCTACCGGCCGCTGCTGCTGTTGCTTACGGCCATACCACCCTGAACACGCCCGATCTCGTCCGATCTCGGAAGCTAAGCAGGGTCGGGCCTGGTTAGTACTTGGATGGGAGACCGCCTGGGAATACCAGGTGCTGTAAGCTTTTTTCATTTGGCAGACTGACTGAATGAGCAATCGTCATGTTTATGAATGCAGCACTAACTAACACAATGTCACTGCTGAAAAATGTCACTTCTAACCTTTAGCAGCCCAGCCTAAGTAGAGTAAAGGAATAAACACACTCCACAGCAGGGCCACTGTCATCTATATAAGGCCTACCGGCCGCTACTGCTGTTGCTTACGGCCATACCACCCTGAACACGCCCGATCTCATCCGATCTCGGAAGCTAAGTAGGGTCGGCCCTGGTTAGCACTTGGATGGGAGACCGCCTGGGAATACCAGGTGCTGTAAGCTTTTTTCATTTGGCAGACTGACTGAATGAGCAATCGTCATGTTTATGAATGCAGCACTAACTAACAAAATGTCACTGCTGAAAAATGTCACTTCTAACCTTTAGCAGCCCAGCCTAAGTAGAGTAAAGGAATAAACACACTCCACAGCAGGGCCACTGTCATCTATATAAGGCCTACCGGCCGCTGCTGCTGTTGCTTACGGCCATACCACCCTGAACACGCCCGATCTCGTCCGATCTCGGAAGCTAAGCAGGTTCGGGCCTGGTTAGTACTTGGATGGGAGACCGCCTGGGAATACCAGGTGCTGTAAGCTTTTTTCATTTGGCAGACTGACTGAATGAGCAATCGTCATGTTTATGAATGCAGCACTAACTAACACAATGTCACTGCTGAAAAATGTCACTTCTAACCTTTAGCAGCCCAGCCTAAGTAGAGTAAAGGAATAAACACACTCCACAGCAGGGCCACTGTCATCTATATAAAGCCTACCGGCCGCTGCTGATGTTGCTTACGGCCATACCACCCTGAACACGCCCGATCTCGTCAGATCTCGGAAGCTAAGCAGGGTCGGGCCTGGTTAGTACTTGGATGGGAGACCGCCTGGGAATACCAGGTGCTGTAAGCTTTTTTCATTTGGCAGACTGACTGAATGAGCAATCGTCATGTTTATGAATGCAGCACTAACTAACAAAATGTCACTGCTGAAAAATGTCACTTCTAACCTTTAGCAGCCCAGCCTAAGTAGAGTAAAGGAATAAACACACTCCACAGCAGGGCCACTGTCATCTATATAAAGCCTACCGGCCGCTGCTGCTGTTGCTTACGGCCATACCACCCTGAACACGCCCGATCTCGTCCGATCTCGGAAGCTAAGCAGGGTCGGGCCTGGTTAGTACTTGGATGGGAGACCGCCTGGGAATACCAGGTGCTGTAAGCTTTTTTCATTTGGCAGACTGACTGAATGAGCAATCGTCATGTTTATGAATGCAGCACTAACTAACAAAATGTCACTGCTGAAAAATGTCACTTCTAACCTTTAGCAGCCCAGCCTAAGTAGAGTAAAGGAATAAACACACTCCACAGCAGGGCCACTGTCATCTATATGAGGCCTACCGGCCGCTGCTGCTGTTGCTTACGGCCATACCACCCTGAACACGCCCGATCTCGTCCGATCTCGGAAGCTAAGCAGGGTCGGCCCTGGTTAGCACTTGGATGGGAGACCGCCTGGGAATACCAGGTGCTGTAAGCTTTTTTCATTTGGCAGACTGACTGAATGAGCAATCGTCATGTTTATGAATGCAGCACTAACTAATAAAATGTCACTGCTGAAAAATGTCACTTATAACCTTTAGCAGCCCAGCCTAAGTAGAGTAAAGGAATAAACACACTCCACAGCAGGGCCACTGTCATCTATATAAAGCCTACCGGCCGCTGCCGCTGTTGCTTACGCCCATACCACCCTGAACACGCCCGATCTCGTCCGATCTCGGAAGCTAAGCAGGGTCGGGCCTGGTTAGTACTTGGATGGGAGACCGCCTGGGAATACCAGGTGCTGTAAGCTTTTTTCATTTGGCAGACTGACTGAATGAGCAATCGTCATGTTTATGAATACAGCACTAACTAACACAATGTCACTGCTGAAAAATGTCACTTCTAACCTTTAGCAGCCCAGCCTAAGTAGAGTAAAGGAATAAACACACTCCACAGCAGGGCCACTGTCATCTATATAAAGCCTACCGGCCGCTGCTGCTGTTGCTTACGGCCATACCACCCTGAACACGCCCGATCTCGTCCGATCTCGGAAGCTAAGCAGGGTCGGGCCTGGTTAGTACTTGGATGGGAGACCGCCTGGGAATACCAGGTGCTGTAAGCTTTTTTCATTTGGCAGACTGACTGAATGAGCAATCGTCATGTTTATGAATGCAGCACTAACTAACACAATGTCACTGCTGAAAAATGTCACTTCTAACTTTTAGCAGCCCAGCCTAAGTAGAGTAAAGGAATAAACACACTCCACAGCAGGGCCACTGTCATCTATATAAAGCCTACCGGCCGCTGCTGATGTTGCTCACGGCCATACCACCCTGAACACGCCCGATCTCGTCCGATCTCGGAAGCTAAGCAGGGTCGGGCCTGGTTAGTACTTGGATGGGAGACCGCCTGGGAATACCAGGTGCTGTAAGCTTTTTTCATTTGGCAGACTGACTGAATGAGCAATCGTCATGTTTATGAATGCAGCACTAACTAACAAAATGTCACTGCTGAAAAATGTCACTTCTTCTAACCTTTAGCAGCCCAGCCTAAGTAGAGTAAAGGAATAAACACACTCCACAGCAGGGCCACTGTCATCTATATAAGGCCTACCGGCCGCTGCTGCTGTTGCTTACGGCCATACCACCCTGAACACGCCCGATCTCGTCCGATCTCGGAAGCTAAGCAGGGTCGGCCCTGGTTAGCACTTGGATGGGAGACCGCCTGGGAATACCAGGTGCTGTAAGCTTTTTTCATTTGGCAGACTGACTGAATGAGCAATCGTCATGTTTATGAATGCAGCACTAACTAATAAAATGTCACTGCTGAAAAATGTCACTTCTAACCTTTAGCAGCCCAGCCTAAGTAGAGTAAAGGAATAAACACACTCCACAGCAGGGCCACTGTCATCTATATAAAGCCTACCGGCCGCTGCTGCTGTTGCTTACGGCCATACCACCCTGAACACGCCCGATCTCGTCCGATCTCGGAAGCTAAGCAGGGTCGGGCCTGGTTAGTACTTGGATGGGAGACCGCCTGGGAATACCAGGTGCTGTAAGCTTTTTTCATTTGGCAGACTGACTGAATGAGCAATCGTCGTGTTTATGAATGCAGCACTAACTAACACAATGTCACTGCTGAAAAATGTCACTTCTAACCTTTAGCAGCCCAGCCTAAGTAGAGTAAAGGAATAAACACACTCCACAGCAGGGCCACTGTCATCTATATAAAGCCTACCGGCCGCTGCTGCTGTTGCTTACGGCCATACCACCCTGAACACGCCCGATCTCGTCCGATCTCGGAAACTAAGCAGGGTCGGCCCTGGTTAGCACTTGGATGGGAGACCGCCTGGGAATACCAGGTGCTGTAAGCTTTTTTCATTTGGCAGACTGACTGAATGAGCAATCGTCATGTTTATGAATGCAGCACTAACTAACAAAATGTCACTGCTGAAAAATGTCACTTCTAACCTTTAGCAGCCCAGCCTAAGTAGAGTAAAGGAATAAACACACTCCACAGCAGGGCCACTGTCATCTATATAAAGCCTACCGGCCGCTGCTGCTGTTGCTTACGGCCATACCACCCTGAACACGCCCGATCTCGTCCGATCTCGGAAGCTAAGCAGGGTCGGGCCTGGTTAGTACTTGGATGGGAGACCGCCTGGGAATACCAGGTGCTGTAAGCTTTTTTCATTTGGCAGACTGACTGAATGAGCAATCGTCGTGTTTATGAATGCAGCACTAACTAACAAAATGTCACTGCTGAAAAATGTCACTTCTAACCTTTAGCAGCCCAGCCTAAGTAGAGTAAAGGAATAAACACACTCCACAGCAGGGCCACTGTCATCTATATAAAGCCTACCGGCCGCTGCTGCTGTTGCTTACGGCCATACCACCCTGAACACGCCCGATCTCGTCCGATCTCGGAAGCTAAGCAGGGTCGGGCCTGGTTAGTACTTGGATGGGAGACCGCCTGGGAATACCAGGTGCTGTAAGTTTTTTTCATTTGGCAGACTGACTGAATGAGCAATCGTCGTGTTTATGAATGCAGCACTAACTAACACAATGTCACTGCTGAAAAATGTCACTTCTAACCTTTAGCAGCCCAGCCTAAGTAGAGTAAAGGAATAAACACACTCCACAGCAGGGCCACTGTCATCTATATAAAGCCTACCGGCCGCTGCTGCTGTTGCTTACGGCCATACCACCCTGAACACGCCCGATCTCGTCCGATCTCGGAAGCTAAGCAGGGTCGGCCCTGGTTAGCACTTGGATGGGAGACCGCCTGGGAATACCAGGTGCTGTAAGCTTTTTTCATTTGGCAGACTGACTGAATGAGCAATCGTCATGTTTATGAATGCAGCACTAACTAACAAAATGTCACTGCTGAAAAATGTCACTTCTAACCTTTAGCAGCCCAGCCTAAGTAGAGTAAAGGAATAAACACACTCCACAGCAGGGCCACTGTCATCTATATAAAGCCTACCGGCCGCTGCTGCTGTTGCTTACGGCCATACCACCCTGAACACGCCCGATCTCGTCCGATCTCGGAAGCTAAGCAGGGTCGGGCCTGGTTAGTACTTGGATGGGAGACCGCCTGGCAATACCAGGTGCTGTAAGCTTTTTTCATTTGGCAGACTGACTGAATGAGCAATCGTCGTGTTTATGAATGCAGCACTAACTAACACAATGTCACTGCTGAAAAATGTCACTTCTAACCTTTAGCAGCCCAGCCTAAGTAGAGTAAAGGAATAAACACACTCCACAGCAGGGCCACTGTCATCTATATAAAGCCTACCGGCCGCTGCTGCTGTTGCTTACGGCCATACCACCCTGAACACGCCCGATCTCGTCCGATCTCGGAAGCTAAGCAGGGTCGGGCCTGGTTAGTACTTGGATGGGAGACCGCCTGGGAATACCAGGTGCTGTAAGCTTTTTTCATTTGGCAGACTGACTGAATGAGCAATCGTCATGTTTATGAATGCAGCACTAACTAACACAATGTCACTGCTGAAAAATGTCACTTCTAACCTTTAGCAGCCCAGCCTAAGTAGCGTAAAGGAATAAACACACTCCACAGCAGGGCCACTGTCATCTATATAAGGCCTACCGGCCGCTGCTGCTGTTGCTTACGGCCATACCACCCTGAACACGCCCGATCTCGTCCGATCTCGGAAGCTAAGCAGGGTCGGGCCTGGTTAGCACTTGGATGGGAGGCCGCCTGGGAATACCAGGTGCTGTAAGCTTTTTTCATTTGGCAGACTGACTGAATGAGCAATCGTCATGTTTATGAATGCAGCACTAACTAACAAAATGTCACTGCTGAAAAATGTCACTTCTAACCTTTAGCAGCCCAGCCTAAGTAGCGTAAAGGAATAAACACACTCCACAGCAGGGCCACTGTCATCTATATAAAGCCTACCGGCCGCTGCTGCTGTTGCTTACGGCCATACCACCCTGAACACGCCCGATCTCGTCCGATCTCGGAAGCTAAGCAGGGTCGGGCCTGGTTAGTACTTGGATGGGAGACCGCCTGGGAATACCAGGTGCTGTAAGCTTTTTTCATTTGGCAGACTGACTGAATGAGCAATCGTCATGTTTATGAATGCAGCACTAACTAACACAATGTCACTGCTGAAAAATGTCACTTCTAACCTTTAGCAGCCCAGCCTAAGTAGAGTAAAGGAATAAACACACTCCACAGCAGGGCCACTGTCATCTATATAAGGCCTACCGGCCGCTACTGCTGTTGCTTACGGCCATACCACCCTGAACACGCCCGATCTCATCCGATCTCGGAAGCTAAGTAGGGTCGGCCCTGGTTAGCACTTGGATGGGAGATCGCCTGGGAATACCAGGTGCTGTAAGCTTTTTTCATTTGGCAGACTGACTGAATGAGCAATCGTCATGTTTATGAATGCAGCACTAACTAACAAAATGTCACTGCTGAAATATGTCACTTCTAACCTTTAGCAGCCCAGCCTAAGTAGAGTAAAGGAATAAACACACTCCACAGCAGGGCCACTGTCATCTATATAAGGCCTACCGGCCGCTGCTGCTGTTGCTTACGGCCATACCACCCTGAACACGCCCGATCTCGTCCGATCTCGGAAGCTAAGCAGGTTCGGGCCTGGTTAGTACTTGGATGGGAGACCGCCTGGGAATACCAGGTGCTGTAAGCTTTTTTCATTTGGCAGACTGACTGAATGAGCAATCGTCATGTTTATGAATGCAGCACTAACTAACACAATGTCACTGCTGAAAAATGTCACTTCTAACCTTTAGCAGCCCAGCCTAAGTAGAGTAAAGGAATAAACACACTCCACAGCAGGGCCACTGTCATCTATATAAAGCCTACCGGCCGCTGCTGATGTTGCTTACGGCCATACCACCCTGAACACGCCCGATCTCGTCAGATCTCGGAAGCTAAGCAGGGTCGGGCCTGGTTAGTACTTGGATGGGAGACCGCCTGGGAATACCAGGTGCTGTAAGCTTTTTTCATTTGGCAGACTGACTGAATGAGCAATCGTCATGTTTATGAATGCAGCACTAACTAACAAAATGTCACTGCTGAAAAATGTCACTTCTAACCTTTAGCAGCCCAGCCTAAGTAGAGTAAAGGAATAAACACACTCCACAGCAGGGCCACTGTCATCTATATAAAGCCTACCGGCCGCTGCAGGTGTTGCTTACGGCCATACCACCCTGAACACGCCCGATCTCGTCCGATCTCGGAAGCTAAGCAGGGTCGGGCCTGGTTAGTACTTGGATGGGAGACCGCCTGGGAATACCAGGTGCTGTAAGCTTTTTTCATTTGGCAGACTGACTGAATGAGCAATCGTCATGTTTATGAATGCAGCACTAACTAACAAAATGTCACTGCTGAAAAATGTCACTTCTAACCTTTAGCAGCCCAGCCTAAGTAGAGTAAAGGAATAAACACACTCCACAGCAGGGCCACTGTCATCTATATAAGGCCTACCGGCCGCTGCTGCTGTTGCTTACGGCCATACCACCCTGAACACGCCCGATCTCGTCCGATCTCGGAAGCTAAGCAGGGTCGGCCCTGGTTAGCACTTGGATGGGAGACCGCCTGGGAATACCAGGTGCTGTAAGCTTTTTTCATTTGGCAGACTGACTGAATGAGCAATCGTCATGTTTATGAATGCAGCACTAACTAATAAAATGTCACTGCTGAAAAATGTCACTTATAACCTTTAGCAGCCCAGCCTAAGTAGAGTAAAGGAATAAACACACTCCACAGCAGGGCCACTGTCATCTATATAAAGCCTACCGGCCGCTGCCGCTGTTGCTTACGCCCATACCACCCTGAACACGCCCGATCTCGTCCGATCTCGGAAGCTAAGCAGGGTCAGGCCTGGTTAGTACTTGGATGGGAGACCGCCTGGGAATACCAGGTGCTGTAAGCTTTTTTCATTTGGCAGACTGACTGAATGAGCAATCGTCATGTTTATGAATACAGCACTAACTAACACAATGTCACTGCTGAAAAATGTCACTTCTAACCTTTAGCAGCCCAGCCTAAGTAGAGTAAAGGAATAAACACACTCCACAGCAGGGCCACTGTCATCTATATAAAGCCTACCGGCCGCTGCTGCTGTTGCTTACGGCCATACCACCCTGAACACGCCCGATCTCGTCCGATCTCGGAAGCTAAGCAGGGTCGGGCCTGGTTAGTACTTGGATGGGAGACCGCCTGGGAATACCAGGTGCTGTAAGCTTTTTTCATTTGGCAGACTGACTGAATGAGCAATCGTCATGTTTATGAATGCAGCACTAACTAACACAATGTCACTGCTGAAAAATGTCACTTCTAACTTTTAGCAGCCCAGCCTAAGTAGAGTAAAGGAATAAACACACTCCACAGCAGGGCCACTGTCATCTATATAAAGCCTACCGGCCGCTGCTGATGTTGCTCACGGCCATACCACCCTGAACACGCCCGATCTCGTCCGATCTCGGAAGCTAAGCAGGGTCGGGCCTGGTTAGTACTTGGATGGGAGACCGCCTGGGAATACCAGGTGCTGTAAGCTTTTTTCATTTGGCAGACTGACTGAATGAGCAATCGTCATGTTTATGAATGCAGCACTAACTAACAAAATGTCACTGCTGAAAAATGTCACTTCTTCTAACCTTTAGCAGCCCAGCCTAAGTAGAGTAAAGGAATAAACACACTCCACAGCAGGGCCACTGTCATCTATATAAGGCCTACCGGCCGCTGCTGCTGTTGCTTACGGCCATACCACCCTGAACACGCCCGATCTCGTCCGATCTCGGAAGCTAAGCAGGGTCGGCCCTGGTTAGCACTTGGATGGGAGACCGCCTGGGAATACCAGGTGCTGTAAGCTTTTTTCATTTGGCAGACTGACTGAATGAGCAATCGTCATGTTTATGAATGCAGCACTAACTAATAAAATGTCACTGCTGAAAAATGTCACTTCTAACCTTTAGCAGCCCAGCCTAAGTAGAGTAAAGGAATAAACACACTCCACAGCAGGGCCACTGTCATCTATATAAAGCCTACCGGCCGCTGCTGCTGTTGCTTACGGCCATACCACCCTGAACACGCCCGATCTCGTCCGATCTCGGAAGCTAAGCAGGGTCGGGCCTGGTTAGTACTTGGATGGGAGACCGCCTGGGAATACCAGGTGCTGTAAGCTTTTTTCATTTGGCAGACTGACTGAATGAGCAATCGTCGTGTTTATGAATGCAGCACTAACTAACACAATGTCACTGCTGAAAAATGTCACTTCTAACCTTTAGCAGCCCAGCCTAAGTAGAGTAAAGGAATAAACACACTCCACAGCAGGGCCACTGTCATCTATATAAAGCCTACCGGCCGCTGCTGCTGTTGCTTACGGCCATACCACCCTGAACACGCCCGATCTCGTCCGATCTCGGAAACTAAGCAGGGTCGGCCCTGGTTAGCACTTGGATGGGAGACCGCCTGGGAATACCAGGTGCTGTAAGCTTTTTTCATTTGGCAGACTGACTGAATGAGCAATCGTCATGTTTATGAATGCAGCACTAACTAACAAAATGTCACTGCTGAAAAATGTCACTTCTAACCTTTAGCAGCCCAGCCTAAGTAGAGTAAAGGAATAAACACACTCCACAGCAGGGCCACTGTCATCTATATAAAGCCTACCGGCCGCTGCTGCTGTTGCTTACGGCCATACCACCCTGAACACGCCCGATCTCGTCCGATCTCGGAAGCTAAGCAGGGTCGGGCCTGGTTAGTACTTGGATGGGAGACCGCCTGGGAATACCAGGTGCTGTAAGCTTTTTTCATTTGGCAGACTGACTGAATGAGCAATCGTCGTGTTTATGAATGCAGCACTAACTAACAAAATGTCACTGCTGAAAAATGTCACTTCTAACCTTTAGCAGCCCAGCCTAAGTAGAGTAAAGGAATAAACACACTCCACAGCAGGGCCACTGTCATCTATATAAAGCCTACCGGCCGCTGCTGCTGTTGCTTACGGCCATACCACCCTGAACACGCCCGATCTCGTCCGATCTCGGAAGCTAAGCAGGGTCGGGCCTGGTTAGTACTTGGATGGGAGACCGCCTGGGAATACCAGGTGCTGTAAGCTTTTTTCATTTGGCAGACTGACTGAATGAGCAATCGTCGTGTTTATGAATGCAGCACTAACTAACACAATGTCACTGCTGAAAAATGTCACTTCTAACCTTTAGCAGCCCAGCCTAAGTAGAGTAAAGGAATAAACACACTCCACAGCAGGGCCACTGTCATCTATATAAAGCCTACCGGCCGCTGCTGCTGTTGCTTACGGCCATACCACCCTGAACACGCCCGATCTCGTCCGATCTCGGAAGCTAAGCAGGGTCGGCCCTGGTTAGCGCTTGGATGGGAGACCGCCTGGGAATACCAGGTGCTGTAAGCTTTTTTCATTTGGCAGACTGACTGAATGAGCAATCGTCATGTTTATGAATGCAGCACTAACTAACAAAATGTCACTGCTGAAAAATGTCACTTCTAACCTTTAGCAGCCCAGCCTAAGTAGAGTAAAGGAATAAACACACTCCACAGCAGGGCCACTGTCATCTATATAAAGCCTACCGGCCGCTGCTGCTGTTGCTTACGGCCATACCACCCTGAACACGCCCGATCTCGTCCGATCTCCGAAGCTAAGCAGGGTCGGGCCTGGTTAGTACTTGGATGGGAGACCGCCTGGGAATACCAGGTGCTGTAAGCTTTTTTCATTTGGCAGACTGACTGAATGAGCAATCGTCATGTTTATGAATGCAGCACTAACTAACACAATGTCACTGCTGAAAAATGTCACTTCTAACCTTTAGCAGCCCAGCCTAAGTAGAGTAAAGGAATAAACACACTCCACAACAGGGCCACTGTCATCTATTTAACACTTGCATGACTAAGCCATCATTCTGACCGATTTTGAGAATTTAAAGTGGATTAACTTCTCTCATGAAGCTCTGGGAGAGTTCCCCTTTCATGACTTTTCCTAAATATTTGTTTCAAATCATCTCCGTTTTTTTTTTTTCTGAAACTTATTACAAATATGAAATATATACCATATATACCATCCCAGCCGTTATATTTTGGCTAAATTGACCGCTCTCACCCTTTCTCCCCTCAACTCAAGTAGTTGACATCCCCAGACCCCCCACAGAGCGGCCCGTAGACGAGCATACAGCTGCTTCGCAACGAGTCTATGTTGCCATGTCTGCTTATTATAAGCGACTTTGGGCTTGTTTTTCCACGTCTTTCTATTATTATTATTATTATTATTATTATTATTACACTTATTATTATTATATATATAATTACATTATAATGGTAATACTTTCCTACTCCACTACAGCTCAGAAGCAAATCTTGTACTTTTACTCCACTACAATTAGTTACTTTGCAGATATAAATATCTTTTCATACTTGTTTAGATTAGAGCTTCATGGATGTCCTTTTGTAAATTATTTTTTATTAGGTAAATATTCATATAGAAAGGTCTAACCAGGGACTGGGGTTGCAAATTAGCGTCGGCTATAAACCCCATTTACAATGCAATGGTTTCATGCCTCAGTGTTTTCTCGGAGCACAACGCATGCAGTAACATTTTCATAGACCTGACTGCTTATTTCTCTCGCAAGATTTGGCAACCCATTTCACTGCAGTGTACAGAGTGTGCACTACAGATCGCACAGTTTTAAAATGCTGGGCCAACAGATCTGATCTACAAGCAGATGGCTCGTGAGGCAGCGACTGTTTTATGTTTGTAGATCAGATATTTAGCGCAGGAGTAGAGCAAGAATGAGCACATTTGTGGAACATATCAATGTGCAGGGGTGCACATAACTGGTGCGCAGGTGCACCCAAAATAAAAAATGCGGACCACATCAGGCGATGCGAGGCGCTTTTGCGCACCAACAGCTGGGACAGGAATTTCCAAGCTTTTATTTTTGAGCAAAACTAAAAAATAAAAGCCTGGAGATCGAGGCTAGGAATTTACTTCCTGAAGCCACACTCACACAATCACTTTAAAGCACCCGTCGGCCCCATGTACAGCCATTAGGCACAGGGGTAGATATATGACTCGCGTCGCCTCGCATCGCCTCGCATTGCCTTGCTGCGTGCACGCAGCCAGCAGCGGCTGTTAGAGGCACTCGTCACCGATGATGAACGCACCGTAATGGTGCAAAATATGCCGTGAACGTCCCAATCTGGCGGATAAAATCAGCGCAGCAGCACAGGGCACCAACCTTGGGGGCTTTATCTAACAGCGTCAGAAAAAAAAAACGGCGAAAATCGGCAGAATTTAGAAGCAGAGCGTCCTTTTTTTCTCGCCCCCCCCACCCCCCGTTGACAAAACTGTCCGCGCTGAAACTGGACGGGCGCCATGCGCACCAACTCACATGTCCAGGTGCTCTTCTGCGTACGGTAACCGCCCAACTCACTCCAAATCCAACTCACTCCAAATCGCGCCCAACTCACTCCAGACATCTCACTCCACACACTTGCCCAACTCACTCCACACACTTGCCCAACTCACTCCACACACTTGCCCAACTCACTCCACACACTTGCCCAACTCACTCCAAAAATTATTATTGAGTACAATATTGAGGAATTAAGTACAATATTGAGGAATTTGTTACTTTTAACTCTATTCTGTTTTAGGCTTGGTTAAAGTTTTAAATACTGTCTCTACAAAACAACGTAATGGTTCTGGGGGGGGGGGGGGGCTCGCTGGCCACTTAGGCACTTGGAGTCCAGTGTTTGTTAGATGTCTTATTCTATTGTTGGTCAAATCAAGAGGTGTTGTTATATTCCTCGTTAAGGTTTTGGCCCTCCTCCACTGAGTTCACCCGCATAATCACCCTCCACCCAGGTTAGGGTTAGGGTTTAGGGTTAGGGTTAGGGTTAGAATGTAAGAGTCTCCACCGATTCAACACACACACACACACACACACACACACACACACACACACACACACACACACACACACACACACACACACACACACACACACACACACACACACACACACACACACACACACACACACACACACACACACTATAATATTATAATGTATAGCTGCAAAGTAACTAGTAAAACAAATACATTTAGTGGAGTAAAAAAACAATATGTGGATCCAATATGTAGTGGAGTAGAGGTAAAACCATTGGAAGTTGGGAATACTCAAATAACGCACAAATACCCAACATTGTACATAAGTACAGTACTTAAGTTAATGTACTTAGTTACTTTACACCACTGACACATTGAACCAATATTACACTGGTGACATTGCATGGAGTGAGTTGGGTTTGGTCCTGGAGTGAGTTGGCTATGGTCCTGGATGGAGTTGGTCTTTGGTCCTGGAGGGAGTTGTCCCAGCCCTGGAGTGAGTTGGGCAAGCCCTGGAGTGAGTTGGGCAAATATTTCTTAAGTCTTCATGGAGTGAGTTGGATTTGGAGTGAGTTGGGCGGTATTCCTGCGTACCAGACCTAAAAAGTTATGTGCACCCCTGCAAATAGAAGCCCAATCCACAATACATGAGCCCAAAGGCCTTCCTTATGACTAAACTGACACCCACTTTCTTAAAAGTATCATGGGTCTAAATAGCATTTTCAGGCTGAGAGAAGCACTTTGGTGACATTTGGCTGTAACTTGTTCCCAGTACATTCTGAGTGACTGGTGACTGTGTGAATTGACTAAAAGTGGCCAAATAGAAGCCCAATCCACAATACATGAGCCCAAAGGCCTTCCTTATGACTAAACTGACACCCACTTTCTTAAAAGTATCATGGGTCTAAATAGCATTTTCAGGCTGAGAGAAGCACTTTGGTGACATTTGGCTGTAACTTGTTCCCAGTACATTCTGAGTGACTGGTGACTGTGTGTTGTGGCTAAAAGTGCGCAAATAGAATCCCAATGCACTATACTTGGGCCCAAATGCCTTCCTTATGACAAAACTGACACTCATTTTCTTTAAAAAAATCATCGGTCAAAATAGCCTTTTCAGGCTGAGAGAAGCACTTTGGTGACGTTTAACTGTAACTTGTTCCCAGTACATTCTGAGTGGCTGCTGACTGTGTGTTGTGGCTAAAAGTGCCCAAATAGAAGCCCAATGCACTATATATGGGCCTAAATGCCTTCCTTATGACAAAACTGACACCCATTTTTTTTTAAAAAATCATTGGTCAAAATAGCCTTTTCAGGCTGAGAGAAGCACTTTGGTGACGTTTAACTGTAACTTGTTCCCAGTACATTCTGAGTGGCTGGTGACTGTGTGTTGTACCGACATGTGCCCAAATAAGTCCCAATACACTATACATGGGCCCAAAGGCCTTCCTTATGACTAAACTGACACTCATTTTCTTTAAAAAAAATCATTGGTCAAAATAGCTTTTTCAGGCTGAGAGAAGCACTTTGGTGATGTTTAACTTTAACTTGTTCCCAGTACAGTCTGAGTGGCTTGTGACTCTGTGACTTGGCTAAAAGTGGCCAAATAGAAGCCCAATCCACAGTACATGAGCCCAAAGGCCTTCCTTATGACTAAACTGACACCCACTTTCTTAAAAATATCATGGGTCTAAATAGCATTTTCAGGCTGAGAGAAGCACTTTGGTGACATTTGGCTGTAACTTGTTCCCAGTACAGTCTGAGTGGCTGGTGACTGTGTGTTGTACCTAAAAGTGGCCAAATAGAAGCCCACTCCACAATACATGGGCCCAAAGGCTTTCCTTATGACTAAACTGACACCCACTTTCTTAAAAAAATCATTGGTCAAAATAGCCTTTACGTTTAACTGTAACTTGTTCCCAGTACATTCTGAGTGGCTGGTGACTGTGTGTTGTGGCTAAAAGTGCGCAAATAGAATCCCAATGCACTGCACATGGGCCCAGATGCCTTCCTTATGACAAAACTGACACCCATTTTCTTAAAAAATGCATTGGTCAAAATAGCCTTTTCAGGCTGAGAGAAGCACTTTGGTGACGTTTAATTGTAACTTGTTCCCAGTACAGTCTAAGTGGCTGCTGACTGTGTGAATTGACTAAAAGTGGCCAAATAGAAGCCCAATCCACAATACATGAGCCCAAAGGCCTTCCTTATGACTAAACTGCCACCCACTTTCTTAAAAGTATCATGGGTCTAAATAGCATTTTCAGGCTGAGAGAAGCACTTTGGTGACATTTGGCTGTAACTTGTTCCCAGTACATTCTGAGTGACTGGTGACTGTGTGTTGTACCTAAAAGTGCCCAAATAGAATCCCAATGCACTATACTTGGGCCCAAATGCCTTCCTTATGTAGCACTGGCCCTTTAAGGAAAGTGCATAAAGAGGGGTGGCCAGGTTTGGGGCCTCCTGTCTAGCCAGAAGCCTGGTTTTGGGTGTTTGTGAGAGACCTGGAGGCATGAGGGGTACAGACTGATTCTCGGTAAGACAATCTGAAACAAATTACAAGGTTTTTATAACTCATTGTAACAATAGTATATGTATAAGAGTTTAGATAGGCTGACAATATTAGGCCTGTTGTTAATTATACTAATAATATATATCTGTACTTCCAGAAGCCTCCAGGTCCTTTGAGTAGCGGTACTCTGTGGCTGTGCAGGCCTTTACATTGACTATCTGGGTATGTTTCTTATTTTTCTGTATTTTGTCATCTTGCTATAGGAGCCTAATGAATTGATGCATTGTTGGAGGGTTGGTCTAATGTTTTATTATTTGATTTTTGTAGGAGCTGAACTGTGCATCACTGTATTTCCCACTGTGCTATATATCCCACTGTGCTATATATCCCACTGTGACATATATATATACAAATACTATTTAGACTGAGTGCAATAGGGTCGATTGAGGACAGAGTGATACTGGGCCATTAGCTAGTATTGCATGACTTTGGTTTTGGTTTTGTTTATTTGCAGTTTGTTTTGATTTGCGTATTTGCTTATTTGTTTATTTGCTTTTGGTTACTTATTTACTTTATTTTTGTTTGGTTTTGCATTATTTGGATTTGATTTGTTTAATTTCTGTATATTTACTTTAGAAGCCCTTACCCTGATTGTCCCCTTTGCCTCTTGAGTCCAGTCCCTTTTTGCAAAACTCTAACACTAACCACTTTCTTGAGTTCTGTATTTTAACCGGACAACTATTGAATAAACTTGACACATTTGATACATCAGCCTCTGGTTCGTTAATTCTGAACCCGTACCTTACTGGGGAACCTTACCTTGTTCAGTCCTATATATCTATACATATACAGTATATGGTTAATGTGTTCAAAGGATCCCTCACTCCTATATGTGTGGGTGGCGTAGTCATTGCGTTTCCTCCCCCT
Source organism: Gymnoscopelus microlampas (assembly GCF_963454915.1). NCBI lineage: Eukaryota > Metazoa > Chordata > Actinopteri > Myctophiformes > Myctophidae > Gymnoscopelus > Gymnoscopelus microlampas. Next base: position 215,232 of record NC_139948.1, on the reverse strand, counting down.
GCTACACTTATGACAAAACTGACACCCATTTTCTCCAAAAAAAAATCATTGGTCAAAATAGCCTTTTCAGGCTGAGAGAAGCACTTTGGTGACGTTTAACTTTAACTTGTTCCCAGTACAGGCTAAGTGGCTGCTGACTGTGTTACTTGGCTAAAAGTGGCCAAATAGAAGCCCAATCCACAATACATGAGCCCAAATGCCTTCCTTATGACTAAACTGACACCCACTTTCTTAAAAACAATCATTGGTCAAAATAGCTTTTTCAGGCTGAGAGAAGCACTTTGGTGACGTTTAACTTTAACTTGTTCCAAGTACATTCTGAGTGGCTGGTGACTGTGTGTTGTACCTAAAAGTGCCCAAATAGAGTCCCAATGCACCATAAATGGGCCCAAATGCCTTCCTTATGACAAAACAGACACTCATTTTCTTTAAAAAATCATTGGTCAAAATAGCCTTTTCAGGCTGAGAGAAGAACTTTGGTGACGTTCTAACTGCAACTTGTTCCCAGTACATTCTGAGTGGCTGGTGACTGTGTGTTGTGGCTAAAAGTGCGCAAATAGAATCCCAATGCACTGCATATGGGCCCAAATGCCTTCCTTATGACAAAACTGACACTCATTTTCTTTAAAAAAATCATTGGTCAAAATAGCTTTTTCAGGCTGAGAGAAGCACTTTGGTGACGTTTAACTTTAACTTGTTCCCAGTACAGGCTAAGTGGCTGCTGACTGTGGGACTTGGCTAAAAGTGGCCAAATAGAAGCCCAATCCACAATACATGAGCCCAAATGCCTTCCTTATGACAAAACTGACACCCATTTTCTTAAAAAAAATCATTGGTCAAAATAGCTTTTTCAGGCTGAGAGAAGCACTTTGGTGACGTTTAACTTTAACTTGTTCCCAGTACAGTCTAAGTGGCTGCTGACTGTGTGACTTGGCTAAAAGTGGCCAAATAGAAGCCCAATCCACAATACATGAGCCCAAAGGCCTTCCTTATGCCTAAACTGTCACCCACCTTCTTAAAAATATCATGGGTCTAAATAGCATTTTCAGGCTGAGAGAAGCACTTTGGTGATATTTGGCTGTAACTTGTTCCCAGTACATTCTGAGTGGCTGCTGACTGTGTGTTGTGACTAAAAGTGCACAAATAGAATCCCAATGTACTATATATGGGCCTAAATGCCTTCCTTATGACAAAACTGACACTCATTTTCTTAAAAAAAGTCATTGGTCAAAATAGCTTTTTCAGGCTGAGAAATGCACTTTGGTGACGTTTAACTTTAACTTGTTCCCAGTACAGTCTAAGTGGCTGCTGACTGTGTGACTTGGCTAAAAGTGGCCAAATAGAAGCCCAATCCACAATACATGAGCCCAAAGGCCTTCCTTATCACTAACCTGACACCCACTTTCTTAAAAATGTCATGGGTCTAAATATCATTTTCAGGCTGAGAGAAGCACTTTGGTGACATTTGGCTGTAACTTGTTCCCAGTACAGTCTGAGTGGCTGCTGGCTGTGTGACTTGGCTTAAAGTGGCCAAAAAGAAGCCCAATCCACAATACATGAGCCCAAAGGCCTTCCTTATGACTAAACTGACACCCACTTTCTTAAAAGTATCATGGGTCTAAATAGCATTTTCAGGCTGAGAGAAGCACTTTGGTGACATTTGGCTGTAACTTGTTCCCAGTACATTCTGAGTGGCTGGTGACTGTGTGATGTACCTAAAAGTGCCCAAATAGAATCCCAATGCACTATACTTGGCCCAAATGCCTTCCTTATGACAAAACTGACACCCATTTTCTTAAAAAAATCATTGGTCAAAATAGCCTTTTCAGGCTGAGAGAAGCACTTTGGTGACGTTTAACTGTAACTTGTTCCCAGTACAATCTGAGTGGCTGGTGACTGTGTGTTGTACCTAAAAGTGCCCAAATAGAGTCCCAATGCACTATACATGGGCCCAAATGCCTTCGTTATGACAAAACTGACACTCATTTTCTTTAAAAAATCATTGGTCAAAATAGCCTTTTCAGGCTGAGAAAAGCACTTTGGTGACATTTGGCTGTAACTTGTTCCCAGTACATTCCGATTGGCTGGTGACTGTGTGTTGTACCTAAAAGTGCCCAACAAGAATCCCAATGCACTATACATGGGCCCAAATGCCTTCCTTATGACAAAACTGACACTCATTTTCTTAAAAAAATCATTGGTCAAAATAGCCTTTTCAGGCTGAGAGAAGCACTTTGGTGACGTTTCACTTTAAATTGTTCCCAGTACAGTCTAAGTGGCTGCTGACTGTGTGACTTGGCTAAAAGTGGCCAAATAGAAGCCCTATCCACAATACATGAGCCCAAAGGCCTTCCTTATCACTAACCTGACACCCACTTTCTTAAAAATGTCATGGGTCTAAATAGCCTTTTCAGGCTGAGAAAAGCACTTTGGTGACATTTGGCTGTAACTTGTTCCCAGTACATTCTGAGTGGCTGGTGACTGTGTGTTGTACCTAAAAGTGCCCAACAAGAATCCCAATGCACTTTACATGGGCCCAAATGCCTTCCTTATGACAAAACTGACACTCATTTTCTTTAAAAAAATCATTGGTCAAAATAGCCTTTTCAGGCTGAGAGAAGCACTTTGGTGACGTTTCACTGTAACTTGTTCCCAGTACAGTCTAAGTGGCTGCTGACTGTGTGACTTGGCTAAAAGTGGCCAAATAGAAGCCCAATCCACAATACATGAGCCCAAAGGCCTTCCTTATGCCTAAACTGTCACCCACCTTCTTAAAAATATCATGGGTCTAAATAGCATTTTCAGGCTGAGAGAAGCACTTTGGTGGTATTTGGCTGTAACTTGTTCCCAGTACATTCTGAGTGGCTGCTGACTGTGTGTTGTGACTAAAAGTGCACAAATAGAATCCCAATGTACTATATATGGGCCTAAATGCCTTCCTTATGACAAAACTGACACTCATTTTCTTAAAAAAAGTCATTGGTCAAAATAGCTTTTTCAGGCTGAGAAATGCACTTTGGTGACGTTTAACTTTAACTTGTTCCCAGTACAGTCTAAGTGGCTGCTGACTGTGTGACTTGGCTAAAAGTGGCCAAATAGAAGCCCAATCCACAATACATGAGCCCAAAGGCCTTCCTTATCACTAACCTGACACCCACTTTCTTAAAAATGTCATGGGTCTAAATATCATTTTCAGGCTGAGAGAAGCACTTTGGTGACATTTGGCTGTAACTTGTTCCCAGTACAGTCTGAGTGGCTGCTGGCTGTGTGACTTGGCTTAAAGTGGCCAAAAAGAAGCCCAATCCACAATACATGAGCCCAAAGGCCTTCCTTATGACTAAACTGACACCCACTTTCTTAAAAGTATCATGGGTCTAAATAGCATTTTCAGGCTGAGAGAAGCACTTTGGTGACATTTGGCTGTAACTTGTTCCCAGTACATTCTGAGTGGCTGGTGACTGTGTGATGTACCTAAAAGTGCCCAAATAGAATCCCAATGCACTATACTTGGCCCAAATGCCTTCCTTATGACAAAACTGACACCCATTTTCTTAAAAAAATCATTGGTCAAAATAGCCTTTTCAGGCTGAGAGAAGCACTTTGGTGACGTTTAACTGTAACTTGTTCCCAGTACAATCTGAGTGGCTGGTGACTGTGTGTTGTACCTAAAAGTGCCCAAATAGAGTCCCAATGCACTATACATGGGCCCAAATGCCTTCCTTATGACAAAACTGACACTCATTTTCTTTAAAAAATCATTGGTCAAAATAGCCTTTTCAGGCTGAGAAAAGCACTTTGGTGACATTTGGCTGTAACTTGTTCCCAGTACATTCCGATTGGCTGGTGACTGTGTGTTGTACCTAAAAGTGCCCAACAAGAATCCCAATGCACTATACATGGGCCCAAATGCCTTCCTTATGACAAAACTGACACTCATTTTCTTAAAAAAATCATTGGTCAAAATAGCCTTTTCAGGCTGAGAGAAGCACTTTGGTGACGTTTCACTTTAAATTGTTCCCAGTACAGTCTAAGTGGCTGCTGACTGTGTGACTTGGCTAAAAGTGGCCAAATAGAAGCCCTATCCACAATACATGAGCCCAAAGGCCTTCCTTATCACTAACCTGAAACCCACTTTCTTAAAAATGTCATGGGTCTAAATAGCCTTTTCAGGCTGAGAAAAGCACTTTGGTGACATTTGGCTGTAACTTGTTCCCAGTACATTCTGAGTGGCTGGTGACTGTGTGTTGTACCTAAAAGTGCCCAACAAGAATCCCAATGCACTTTACATGGGCCCAAATGCCTTCCTTATGACAAAACTGACACTCATTTTCTTTAAAAAAATCATTGGTCAAAATAGCCTTTTCAGGCTGAGAGAAGCACTTTGGTGACGTTTCACTGTAACTTGTTCCCAGTACAGTCTAAGTGGCTGCTGACTGTGTGACTTGGCTAAAAGTGGCCAAATAGAAGCCCAATCCACAATACATGAGCCCAAAGGCCTTCCTTATGCCTAAACTGTCACCCACCTTCTTAAAAATATCATGGGTCTAAATAGCATTTTCAGGCTGAGAGAAGCACTTTGGTGGTATTTGGCTGTAACTTGTTCCCAGTACATTCTGAGTGGCTGCTGACTGTGTGTTGTGACTAAAAGTGCACAAATAGAATCCCAATGTACTATATATGGGCCTAAATGCCTTCCTTATGACAAAACTGACACTCATTTTCTTAAAAAAAGTCATTGGTCAAAATAGCTTTTTCAGGCTGAGAAATGCACTTTGGTGACGTTTAACTTTAACTTGTTCCCAGTACAGTCTAAGTGGCTGCTGACTGTGTGACTTGGCTAAAAGTGGCCAAATAGAAGCCCAATCCACAATACATGAGCCCAAAGGCCTTCCTTATCACTAACCTGACACCCACTTTCTTAAAAATGTCATGGGTCTAAATATCATTTTCAGGCTGAGAGAAGCACTTTGGTGACATTTGGCTGTAACTTGTTCCCAGTACAGTCTGAGTGGCTGCTGGCTGTGTGACTTGGCTTAAAGTGGCCAAAAAGAAGCCCAATCCACAATACATGAGCCCAAAGGCCTTCCTTATGACTAAACTGACACCCACTTTCTTAAAAGTATCATGGGTCTAAATAGCATTTTCAGGCTGAGAGAAGCACTTTGGTGACATTTGGCTGTAACTTGTTCCCAGTACATTCTGAGTGGCTGGTGACTGTGTGATGTACCTAAAAGTGCCCAAATAGAATCCCAATGCACTATACTTGGCCCAAATGCCTTCCTTATGACAAAACTGACACCCATTTTCTTTAAAAAATCATTGGTCAAAATAGCCTTTTCAGGCTGAGAGAAGCACTTTGGTGACGTTTAACTGTAACTTGTTCCCAGTACAATCTGAGTGGCTGGTGACTGTGTGTTGTACCTAAAAGTGCCCAAATAGAGTCCCAATGCACTATACATGGGCCCAAATGCCTTCCTTATGACAAAACTGACACTCATTTTCTTTAAAAAATCATTGGTCAAAATAGCCTTTTCAGGCTGAGAAAAGCACTTTGGTGACATTTGGCTGTAACTTGTTCCCAGTACATTCCGATTGGCTGGTGACTGTGTGTTGTACCTAAAAGTGCCCAACAAGAATCCCAATGCACTATACATGGGCCCAAATGCCTTCCTTATGACAAAACTGACACTCATTTTCTTTAAAAAATCATTGGTCAAAATAGCCTTTTCAGGCTGAGAGAAGCACTTTGGTGACGTTTCACTTTAAATTGTTCCCAGTACAGTCTAAGTGGCTGCTGACTGTGTGACTTGGCTAAAAGTGGCCAAATAGAAGCCCAATCCACAATACATGAGTTCAAAGGCCTTCCTTATCACTAACCTGACACCCACTTTCTTAAAAATGTCATGGGTCTAAATAGCCTTTTCAGGCTGAGAAAAGCACTTTGGTGACATTTGGCTGTAACTTGTTCCCAGTACATTCTGAGTGGCTGGTGACTGTGTGTTGTACCTAAAAGTGCCCAACAAGAATCCCAATGCACTTTACATGGGCCCACATGCCTTCCTTATGACAAAACTGACACTCATTTTCTTTAAAAAAATCATTGGTCAAAATAGCCTTTTCAGGCTGAGAGAAGCACTTTGGTGACGTTTCACTGTAACTTGTTCCCAGTACAGTCTAAGTGGCTGCTGACTGTGTGACCTGGCTAAAAGTGGCCAAATAGAAGCCCAATCCACAATACATGAGCCCAAAGGCCTTCCTTATGACTAAACTGACACCCACTTTCTTAAAAATATCATGGGTCTAAATAGCCTTTTCAGGCTGAGAAAAGCACTTTAGTGACATTTGGCTGTAACTTGTTCCCAGTACATTCCGATTGGCTGGTGACTGTGTGTTGTACCTAAAAGTGCCCAACAAGAATCCCAATGCACTATACATGGGCCCAAATGCCTTCCTTATGACAAAACTGACACTCATTTTCTTAAAAAAATCATTGGTCAAAATAGCCTTTTCAGGCTGACAGAAGCACTTTGGTGACGTTTCACTGTAACTTGTTCCCAGTACAGTCTAAGTGGCTGCTGACTGTGTGACTTGGCTAAAAGTGGCCAAATAGAAGCCCAATCCACAATACATGAGCCCAAAGGCCTTCCTTATGACTAAACTGACACCCACTTTCTTAAAAATATCATGGGTCTAAATAGCCTTTTCAGGCTGAGAAAAGCACTTTGGTGACATTTGGCTGTAACTTGTTCCCAGTACATTCTGAGTGGCTGGTGACTGTGTGATGTACCTAAAAGTGCCCAAATAGAATCCCAATGCACTATACTTGGCCCAAATGCCTTCCTTATGACAAAACTGACACCCATTTTCTTAAAAAAATCATTGGTCAAAATAGCCTTTTCAGGCTGAGAGAAGCACTTTGGTGACGTTTAACTGTAACTTGTTCCCAGTACAATCTGAGTGGCTGGTGACTGTGTGTTGTACCTAAAAGTGCCCAAATAGAGTCCCAATGCACTATATATGGGCCCAAATGCCTTCCTTATGACAAAACTGACACTCATTTTCTTTAAAAAATCATTGGTCAAAATAGCCTTTTCAGGCTGAGAAAAGCACTTCGGTGACATTTGGCTGTAACTTGTTCCCAGTACATTCCGATTGGCTGGTGACTGTGTGTTGTACTTAAAAGTGCCCAACAAGAATCCCAATGCACTATACATGGGCCCAAATGCCTTCCTTATGACAAAACTGACACTCATTTTCTTAAAAAAATCATTGGTCAAAATAGCCTTTTCAGGCTGAGAGAAGCACTTTGGTGACGTTTCACTTTAAATTGTTCCCAGTACAGTCTAAGTGGCTGCTGACTGTGTGACTTGGCTAAAAGTGGCCAAATAGAAGCCCTATCCACAATACATGAGCCCAAAGGCCTTCCTTATCACTAACCTGACACCCACTTTCTTAAAAATGTCATGGGTCTAAATAGCCTTTTCAGGCTGAGAAAAGCACTTTGGTGACATTTGGCTGTAACTTGTTCCCAGTACATTCTGAGTGGCTGGTGACTGTGTGTTGTAACTAAAAGTGCCCAACAAGAATCCCAATGCACTTTACATGGGCCCAAATGCCTTCCTTATGACAAAACTGACACTCATTTTCTTTAAAAAAATCATTGGTCAAAATAGCCTTTTCAGGCTGAGAGAAGCACTTTGGTGACGTTTCACTGTAACTTGTTCCCAGTACAGTCTAAGTGGCTGCTGACTGTGTGACTTGGCTAAAAGTGGCCAAATAGAAGCCCAATCCACAATACATGAGCCCAAAGGCCTTCCTTATGCCTAAACTGTCACCCACCTTCTTAAAAATATCATGGGTCTAAATAGCATTTTCAGGCTGAGAGAAGCACTTTGGTGATATTTGGCTGTAACTTGTTCCCAGTACATTCTGAGTGGCTGCTGACTGTGTGTTGTGACTAAAAGTGCACAAATAGAATCCCAATGTACTATATATGGGCCTAAATGCCTTCCTTATGACAAAACTGACACTCATTTTCTTAAAAAAAGTCATTGGTCAAAATAGCTTTTTCAGGCTGAGAAATGCACTTTGGTGACGTTTAACTTTAACTTGTTCCCAGTACAGTCTAAGTGGCTGCTGACTGTGTGACTTGGCTAAAAGTGGCCAAATAGAAGCCCAATCCACAATACATGAGCCCAAAGGCCTTCCTTATCACTAACCTGACACCCACTTTCTTAAAAATGTCATGGGTCTAAATATCATTTTCAGGCTGAGAGAAGCACTTTGGTGACATTTGGCTGTAACTTGTTCCCAGTACAGTCTGAGTGGCTGCTGGCTGTGTGACTTGGCTTAAAGTGGCCAAAAAGAAGCCCAATCCACAATACATGAGCCCAAAGGCCTTCCTTATGACTAAACTGACACCCACTTTCTTAAAAGTATCATGGGTCTAAATAGCATTTTCAGGCTGAGAGAAGCACTTTGGTGACATTTGGCTGTAACTTGTTCCCAGTACATTCTGAGTGGCTGGTGACTGTGTGATGTACCTAAAAGTGCCCAAATAGAATCCCAATGCACTATACTTGGCCCAAATGCCTTCCTTATGACAAAACTGACACCCATTTTCTTAAAAAAATCATTGGTCAAAATAGCCTTTTCAGGCTGAGAGAAGCACTTTGGTGACGTTTCACTGTAACTTGTTCCCAGTACAGTCTAAGTGGCTGCTGACTGTGTGACTTGGCTAAAAGTGGCCAAATAGAAGCCCAATCCACAATACATGAGCCCAAAGGCCTTCCTTATGCCTAAACTGTCACCCACCTTCTTAAAAATATCATGGGTCTAAATAGCATTTTCAGGCTGAGAGAAGCACTTTGGTGATATTTGGCTGTAACTTGTTCCCAGTACATTCTGAGTGGCTGCTGACTGTGTGTTGTGACTAAAAGTGCACAAATAGAATCCCAATGTACTTTACATGGGCCCAAATGCCTTCCTTATGACTAAACTGACACCCACTTTCTGAAAAATATCATGGGTCTAAATAGCCTTTTCAGGCTGAGAAAAGCACTTTGGTGACATTTGGCTGTAACTTGTTCCCAGTACATTCTGAGTGGCTGGTGACTGTGTGTTGTACCTAAAAGTGCCCAACAAGAATCCCAATGCACTTTACATGGGCCCAAATGCCTTCCTTATGACAAAACTGACACTCATTTTCTTAAAAAAAATCATTGGTCAAAATAGCCTTTTCAGGCTGAAAGAAGCACTTTGGTGACGTTTCACTGTAACTTGTTCCCAGTACAGTCTACGTGGCTGCTGACTGTGTGACTTGGTTAAAAGTGGCCAAATAGAAGCCCAATCCACAATATATGAGCCCAAAGGCCTTCCTTATGACTAAACTGACACCCACTTTCTTAAAAATATCATGGGTCTAAATAGCCTTTTCAGGCTGAGAAAAGCACTTTGGTGACATTTGGCTGTAACTTGTTCCCAGTACATTCTGAGTGGCTGGTGGCTGTGTGTTGTACCTAAAAGTGCCCAACAAGAATCCCAATGCACTATACATGGGCCCAAATGCCTTCCTTATGACAAAACTGACACTCATTTTCTTAAAAAAATCATTGGTCAAAATAGCCTTTTCAGGCTGAGAGAAGCACTTTGGTGACGTTTCACTGTAACTTGTTCCCAGTACAGTCTAAGTGGCTGCTGACTGTGTGACTTGGCTAAAAGTGGCCAAATAGAAGCCCAATCCACAATACATGAGCCCAAAGGCCTTCCTTATGACTAAACTGACACCCACTTTCTTAAAAATATCATGGGTCTAAATAGCCTTTTCAGGCTGAGAAAAGCACTTTGGTGACATTTGGCTGTAACTTGTTCCCAGTACATTCTGAGTGGCTGCTGACTGTGTGTTGTACCTAAAAGTGCCCAACAAGAATCCCAATGCACTATACATGGGCCCAAATGCCTTCCTTATGACAAAACTGACACTCATTTTCTTTAAAAAATCATTGGTCAAAATAGCCTTTTCAGGCTGAGAGAAGCACTTTGGTGACGTTTCACTTTAAATTGTTCCCAGTACAGTCTAAGTGGCTGCTGACTGTGTGACTTGGCTAAAAGTGGCCAAATAGAAGCCCAATCCACAATACATGAGTTCAAAGGCCTTCCTTATCACTAACCTGACACCCACTTTCTTAAAAATGTCATGGGTCTAAATAGCCTTTTCAGGCTGAGAAAAGCACTTTGGTGACATTTGGCTGTAACTTGTTCCCAGTACATTCTGAGTGGCTGGTGACTGTGTGTTGTACCTAAAAGTGCCCAACAAGAATCCCAATGCACTTTACATGGGCCCACATGCCTTCCTTATGACAAAACTGACACTCATTTTCTTTAAAAAAATCATTGGTCAAAATAGCCTTTTCAGGCTGAGAGAAGCACTTTGGTGACGTTTCACTGTAACTTGTTCCCAGTACAGTCTAAGTGGCTGCTGACTGTGTGACCTGGCTAAAAGTGGCCAAATAGAAGCCCAATCCACAATACATGAGCCCAAAGGCCTTCCTTATGACTAAACTGACACCCACTTTCTTAAAAATATCATGGGTCTAAATAGCCTTTTCAGGCTGAGAAAAGCACTTTAGTGACATTTGGCTGTAACTTGTTCCCAGTACATTCCGATTGGCTGGTGACTGTGTGTTGTACCTAAAAGTGCCCAACAAGAATCCCAATGCACTATACATGGGCCCAAATGCCTTCCTTATGACAAAACTGACACTCATTTTCTTAAAAAAATCATTGGTCAAAATAGCCTTTTCAGGCTGACAGAAGCACTTTGGTGACGTTTCACTGTAACTTGTTCCCAGTACAGTCTAAGTGGCTGCTGACTGTGTGACTTGGCTAAAAGTGGCCAAATAGAAGCCCAATCCACAATACATGAGCCCAAAGGCCTTCCTTATGACTAAACTGACACCCACTTTCTTAAAAATATCATGGGTCTAAATAGCCTTTTCAGGCTGAGAAAAGCACTTTGGTGACATTTGGCTGTAACTTGTTCCCAGTACATTCTGAGTGGCTGGTGACTGTGTGATGTACCTAAAAGTGCCCAAATAGAATCCCAATGCACTATACTTGGCCCAAATGCCTTCCTTATGACAAAACTGACACCCATTTTCTTAAAAAAATCATTGGTCAAAATAGCCTTTTCAGGCTGAGAGAAGCACTTTGGTGACGTTTAACTGTAACTTGTTCCCAGTACAATCTGAGTGGCTGGTGACTGTGTGTTGTACCTAAAAGTGCCCAAATAGAGTCCCAATGCACTATATATGGGCCCAAATGCCTTCCTTATGACAAAACTGACACTCATTTTCTTTAAAAAATCATTGGTCAAAATAGCCTTTTCAGGCTGAGAAAAGCACTTCGGTGACATTTGGCTGTAACTTGTTCCCAGTACATTCCGATTGGCTGGTGACTGTGTGTTGTACTTAAAAGTGCCCAACAAGAATCCCAATGCACTATACATGGGCCCAAATGCCTTCCTTATGACAAAACTGACACTCATTTTCTTAAAAAAATCATTGGTCAAAATAGCCTTTTCAGGCTGAGAGAAGCACTTTGGTGACGTTTCACTTTAAATTGTTCCCAGTACAGTCTAAGTGGCTGCTGACTGTGTGACTTGGCTAAAAGTGGCCAAATAGAAGCCCTATCCACAATACATGAGCCCAAAGGCCTTCCTTATCACTAACCTGACACCCACTTTCTTAAAAATGTCATGGGTCTAAATAGCCTTTTCAGGCTGAGAAAAGCACTTTGGTGACATTTGGCTGTAACTTGTTCCCAGTACATTCTGAGTGGCTGGTGACTGTGTGTTGTAACTAAAAGTGCCCAACAAGAATCCCAATGCACTTTACATGGGCCCAAATGCCTTCCTTATGACAAAACTGACACTCATTTTCTTTAAAAAAATCATTGGTCAAAATAGCCTTTTCAGGCTGAGAGAAGCACTTTGGTGACGTTTCACTGTAACTTGTTCCCAGTACAGTCTAAGTGGCTGCTGACTGTGTGACTTGGCTAAAAGTGGCCAAATAGAAGCCCAATCCACAATACATGAGCCCAAAGGCCTTCCTTATGCCTAAACTGTCACCCACCTTCTTAAAAATATCATGGGTCTAAATAGCATTTTCAGGCTGAGAGAAGCACTTTGGTGATATTTGGCTGTAACTTGTTCCCAGTACATTCTGAGTGGCTGCTGACTGTGTGTTGTGACTAAAAGTGCACAAATAGAATCCCAATGTACTATATATGGGCCTAAATGCCTTCCTTATGACAAAACTGACACTCATTTTCTTAAAAAAAGTCATTGGTCAAAATAGCTTTTTCAGGCTGAGAAATGCACTTTGGTGACGTTTAACTTTAACTTGTTCCCAGTACAGTCTAAGTGGCTGCTGACTGTGTGACTTGGCTAAAAGTGGCCAAATAGAAGCCCAATCCACAATACATGAGCCCAAAGGCCTTCCTTATCACTAACCTGACACCCACTTTCTTAAAAATGTCATGGGTCTAAATATCATTTTCAGGCTGAGAGAAGCACTTTGGTGACATTTGGCTGTAACTTGTTCCCAGTACAGTCTGAGTGGCTGCTGGCTGTGTGACTTGGCTTAAAGTGGCCAAAAAGAAGCCCAATCCACAATACATGAGCCCAAAGGCCTTCCTTATGACTAAACTGACACCCACTTTCTTAAAAGTATCATGGGTCTAAATAGCATTTTCAGGCTGAGAGAAGCACTTTGGTGACATTTGGCTGTAACTTGTTCCCAGTACATTCTGAGTGGCTGGTGACTGTGTGATGTACCTAAAAGTGCCCAAATAGAATCCCAATGCACTATACTTGGCCCAAATGCCTTCCTTATGACAAAACTGACACCCATTTTCTTAAAAAAATCATTGGTCAAAATAGCCTTTTCAGGCTGAGAGAAGCACTTTGGTGACGTTTCACTGTAACTTGTTCCCAGTACAGTCTAAGTGGCTGCTGACTGTGTGACTTGGCTAAAAGTGGCCAAATAGAAGCCCAATCCACAATACATGAGCCCAAAGGCCTTCCTTATGCCTAAACTGTCACCCACCTTCTTAAAAATATCATGGGTCTAAATAGCATTTTCAGGCTGAGAGAAGCACTTTGGTGATATTTGGCTGTAACTTGTTCCCAGTACATTCTGAGTGGCTGCTGACTGTGTGTTGTGACTAAAAGTGCACAAATAGAATCCCAATGTACTTTACATGGGCCCAAATGCCTTCCTTATGACTAAACTGACACCCACTTTCTGAAAAATATCATGGGTCTAAATAGCCTTTTCAGGCTGAGAAAAGCACTTTGGTGACATTTGGCTGTAACTTGTTCCCAGTACATTCTGAGTGGCTGGTGACTGTGTGTTGTACCTAAAAGTGCCCAACAAGAATCCCAATGCACTTTACATGGGCCCAAATGCCTTCCTTATGACAAAACTGGCACTCATTTTCTTAAAAAAAATCATTGGTCAAAATAGCCTTTTCAGGCTGAAAGAAGCACTTTGGTGACGTTTCACTGTAACTTGTTCCCAGTACAGTCTACGTGGCTGCTGACTGTGTGACTTGGTTAAAAGTGGCCAAATAGAAGCCCAATCCACAATATATGAGCCCAAAGGCCTTCCTTATGACTAAACTGACACCCACTTTCTTAAAAATATCATGGGTCTAAATAGCCTTTTCAGGCTGAGAAAAGCACTTTGGTGACATTTGGCTGTAACTTGTTCCCAGTACATTCTGAGTGGCTGGTGGCTGTGTGTTGTACCTAAAAGTGCCCAACAAGAATCCCAATGCACTATACATGGGCCCAAATGCCTTCCTTATGACAAAACTGACACTCATTTTCTTAAAAAAATCATTGGTCAAAATAGCCTTTTCAGGCTGAGAGAAGCACTTTGGTGACGTTTCACTGTAACTTGTTCCCAGTACAGTCTAAGTGGCTGCTGACTGTGTGACTTGGCTAAAAGTGGCCAAATAGAAGCCCAATCCACAATACATGAGCCCAAAGGCCTTCCTTATGACTAAACTGACACCCACTTTCTTAAAAATATCATGGGTCTAAATAGCCTTTTCAGGCTGAGAAAAGCACTTTGGTGACATTTGGCTGTAACTTGTTCCCAGTACATTCTGAGTGGCTGCTGACTGTGTGTTGTGACTAAAAGTGCACAAATAGAATCCCAATGTACTATATATGGGCCTAAATGCCTTCCTTATGACAAAACTGACACTCATTTTCTTAAAAAAAGTCATTGGTCAAAATAGCTTTTTCAGGCTGAGAAATGCACTTTGGTGACGTTTAACTTTAACTTGTTCCCAGTACAGTCTAAGTGGCTGCTGACTGTGTGACTTGGCTAAAAGTGGCCAAATAGAAGCCCAATCCACAATACATGAGCCCAAAGGCCTTCCTTATCACTAACCTGACACCCACTTTCTTAAAAATGTCATGGGTCTAAATATCATTTTCAGGCTGAGAGAAGCACTTTGGTGACATTTGGCTGTAACTTGTTCCCAGTACAGTCTGAGTGGCTGCTGGCTGTGTGACTTGGCTTAAAGTGGCCAAAAAGAAGCCCAATCCACAATACATGAGCCCAAAGGCCTTCCTTATGACTAAACTGACACCCACTTTCTTAAAAGTATCATGGGTCTAAATAGCATTTTCAGGCTGAGAGAAGCACTTTGGTGACATTTGGCTGTAACTTGTTCCCAGTACATTCTGAGTGGCTGGTGACTGTGTGATGTACCTAAAAGTGCCCAAATAGAATCCCAATGCACTATACTTGGCCCAAATGCCTTCCTTATGACAAAACTGACACCCATTTTCTTAAAAAAATCATTGGTCAAAATAGCCTTTTCAGGCTGAGAGAAGCACTTTGGTGACGTTTCACTGTAACTTGTTCCCAGTACAGTCTAAGTGGCTGCTGACTGTGTGACTTGGCTAAAAGTGGCCAAATAGAAGCCCAATCCACAATACATGAGCCCAAAGGCCTTCCTTATGCCTAAACTGTCACCCACCTTCTTAAAAATATCATGGGTCTAAATAGCATTTTCAGGCTGAGAGAAGCACTTTGGTGATATTTGGCTGTAACTTGTTCCCAGTACATTCTGAGTGGCTGCTGACTGTGTGTTGTGACTAAAAGTGCACAAATAGAATCCCAATGTACTTTACATGGGCCCAAATGCCTTCCTTATGACTAAACTGACACCCACTTTCTGAAAAATATCATGGGTCTAAATAGCCTTTTCAGGCTGAGAAAAGCACTTTGGTGACATTTGGCTGTAACTTGTTCCCAGTACATTCTGAGTGGCTGGTGACTGTGTGTTGTACCTAAAAGTGCCCAACAAGAATCCCAATGCACTTTACATGGGCCCAAATGCCTTCCTTATGACAAAACTGACACTCATTTTCTTAAAAAAAATCATTGGTCAAAATAGCCTTTTCAGGCTGAAAGAAGCACTTTGGTGACGTTTCACTGTAACTTGTTCCCAGTACAGTCTACGTGGCTGCTGACTGTGTGACTTGGTTAAAAGTGGCCAAATAGAAGCCCAATCCACAATATATGAGCCCAAAGGCCTTCCTTATGACTAAACTGACACCCACTTTCTTAAAAATATCATGGGTCTAAATAGCCTTTTCAGGCTGAGAAAAGCACTTTGGTGACATTTGGCTGTAACTTGTTCCCAGTACATTCTGAGTGGCTGGTGGCTGTGTGTTGTACCTAAAAGTGCCCAACAAGAATCCCAATGCACTATACATGGGCCCAAATGCCTTCCTTATGACAAAACTGACACTCATTTTCTTAAAAAAATCATTGGTCAAAATAGCCTTTTCAGGCTGAGAGAAGCACTTTGGTGACGTTTCACTGTAACTTGTTCCCAGTACAGTCTAAGTGGCTGCTGACTGTGTGACTTGGCTAAAAGTGGCCAAATAGAAGCCCAATCCACAATACATGAGCCCAAAGGCCTTCCTTATGACTAAACTGACACCCACTTTCTTAAAAATATCATGGGTCTAAATAGCCTTTTCAGGCTGAGAAAAGCACTTTGGTGACATTTGGCTGTAACTTGTTCCCAGTACATTCCGATTGGCTGGTGACTGTGTGTTGTACCTAAAAGTGCCCAACAAGAATCCCAATGCACTATACATGGGCCCAAATGCCTTCCTTATGACAAAACTGACACTCATTTTCTTAAAAGAATCATTGGTCAAAATAGCCTTTTCAGGCTGAGAGAAGCACTTTGGTGACGTTTCACTGTAACTTGTTCCCAGTACAGTCTAAGTGGCTGCTGACTGTGTGACTTGGCTAAAAGTGGCCAAATAGAAGCCCAATCCACAATACATGAGCCCAAAGGCCTTCCTTATGACTAAACTGACACCCACTTTCTGAAAAATATCATGGGTCTAAATAGCCTTTTCAGGCTGAGAAAAGCACTTTGGTGACATTTGGCTGTAACTTGTTCCCAGTACATTCCGATTGGCTTGTGACTGTGTGTTGTACCTAAAAGTGCCCAAAAAGAATCCCAATGCACTATACATGGGCCCAAATGCCTTCCTTATGACAAAACTGACACTCATTTTCTTAAAAAAATCATTGGTCAAAATAGCCTTTTCAGGCTGATAGAAGTACTTTGGTGACGTTTCACTGTAACTTGTTCCCAGTACAGTCTAAGTGGCTGCTGACTGTGTGACTTGGCTAAAAGTGGCCAAATAGAAGCCCAATCCACAATACATGAGCCCAAAGGCCTTCCTTATGACTAAACTGACACCCACTTTCTGAAAAATATCATGGGTCTAAATAGCCTTTTCAGGCTGAGAAAAGCACTTTGGTGACATTTGGCTGTAACTTGTTCCCAGTACATTCCGATTGGCTGGTGACTGTGTGTTGTACCTAAAAGTGCCCAACAAGAATCCCAATGCACTATACATGGGCCCAAATGCCTTCCTTATGACAAAACTGACACTCATTTTCTTAAAAAAATCATTGGTCAAAATAGCCTTTTCAGGCTGATAGAAGTACTTTGGTGACGTTTCACTGTAACTTGTTCCCAGTACAGTCTAAGTGGCTGCTGACTGTGTGACTTGGCTAAAAGTGGCCAAATAGAAGCCCAATCCACAATACATGAGCCCAAAGGCCTTCCTTATGACTAAACTGACACCCACTTTCTTAAAAATATCATGGGTCTAAATAGCCTTTTCAGGCTGAGAAAAGCACTTTGGTGACATTTGGCTGTAACTTGTTCCCAGTACATTCCGATTGGCTGGTGACTGTGTGTTGTACCTAAAAGTGCCCAACAAGAATCCCAATGCACTATACATGGGCCCAAATGCCTTCCTTATGACAAAACTGACACTCATTTTCTTAAAAGAATCATTGGTCAAAATAGCCTTTTCAGGCTGAGAGAAGCACTTTGGTGACGTTTCACTGTAACTTGTTCCCAGTACAGTCTAAGTGGCTGCTGACTGTGTGACTTGGCTAAAAGTGGCCAAATAGAAGCCCAATCCACAATACATGAGCCCAAAGGCCTTCCTTATGACTAAACTGACACCCACTTTCTGAAAAATATCATGGGTCTAAATAGCCTTTTCAGGCTGAGAAAAGCACTTTGGTGACATTTGGCTGTAACTTGTTCCCAGTACATTCCGATGGGCTGGTGACTGTGTGTTGTACCTAAAAGTGCCCAACAAGAATCCCAATGCACTATACATGGGCCCAAATGCCTTCCTTATGACAAAACTGACACTCATTTTCTTAAAAAAATCATTGGTCAAAATAGCCTTTTCAGGCTGAGAGAAGCACTTTGGTGACGTTTCACTGTAACTTGTTCCCAGTACAGTCTAAGTGGTTGCTGACTGTGTGACTTGGCTAAAAGTGGCCAAATAGAAGCCCAATCCACAATACATGAGCCCAAAGGCCTTCCTTATGACTAAACTGACACCCACTTTCTGAAAAATATCATGGGTCTAAATAGCCTTTTCAGGCTGAGAGAAGCACTTTGGTGACGTTTCACTGTAACTTGTTCCCAGTACAGTCTAAGTGGCTGCTGACTGTGTGACTTGGCTAAAAGTGGCCAAATAGAAGCCCAATCCACAATACATGAGCCCAAAGGCCTTCCTTATGACTAAACTGACACCCACTTTCTGAAAAATATCATGGGTCTAAATAGCCTTTTCAGGCTGAGAAAAGCACTTTGGTGACATTTGGCTGTAACTTGTTCCCAGTACATTCCGATTGGCTGGTGACTGTGTGTTGTACCTAAAAGTGCCCAACAAGAATCCCAATGCACTATACATGGGCCCAAATGCCTTCCTTATGACAAAACTGACACTCATTTTCTTAAAAAAATCATTGGTCAAAATAGCCTTTTCAGGCTGATAGAAGTACTTTGGTGACGTTTCACAGTAACTTGTTCCCAGTACAGTCTAAGTGGCTGCTGACTGTGTGACTTGGCTAAAAGTGGCCAAATAGAAGCCCAATCCACAATACATGAGCCCAAAGGCCTTCCTTATGACTAAACTGACACCCACTTTCTTAAAAATATCATGGGTCTAAATAGCCTTTTCAGGCTGAGAAAAGCACTTTGGTGACATTTGGCTGTAACTTGTTCCCAGTACATTCCGATTGGCTGGTGACTGTGTGTTGTACCTAAAAGTGCCCAACAAGAATCCCAATGCACTATACATGGGCCCAAATGCCTTCCTTATGACAAAACTGACACTCATTTTCTTAAAAGAATCATTGGTCAAAATAGCCTTTTCAGGCTGAGAGAAGCACTTTGGTGACGTTTCACTGTAACTTGTTCCCAGTACAGTCTAAGTGGCTGCTGACTGTGTGACTTGGCTAAAAGTGGCCAAATAGAAGCCCAATCCACAATACATGAGCCCAAAGGCCTTCCTTATGACTAAACTGACACCCACTTTCTGAAAAATATCATGGGTCTAAATAGCCTTTTCAGGCTGAGAAAAGCACTTTGGTGACATTTGGCTGTAACTTGTTCCCAGTACATTCCGATGGGCTGGTGACTGTGTGTTGTACCTAAAAGTGCCCAACAAGAATCCCAATGCACTATACATGGGCCCAAATGCCTTCCTTATGACAAAACTGACACTCATTTTCTTAAAAAAATCATTGGTCAAAATAGCCTTTTCAGGCTGAGAGAAGCACTTTGGTGACGTTTCACTGTAACTTGTTCCCAGTACAGTCTAAGTGGTTGCTGACTGTGTGACTTGGCTAAAAGTGGCCAAATAGAAGCCCAATCCACAATACATGAGCCCAAAGGCCTTCCTTATGACTAAACTGACACCCACTTTCTGAAAAATATCATGGGTCTAAATAGCCTTTTCAGGCTGAGAGAAGCACTTTGGTGACGTTTCACTGTAACTTGTTCCCAGTACAGTCTAAGTGGCTGCTGACTGTGTGACTTGGCTAAAAGTGGCCAAATAGAAGCCCAATCCACAATACATGAGCCCAAAGGCCTTCCTTATGACTAAACTGACACCCACTTTCTGAAAAATATCATGGGTCTAAATAGCCTTTTCAGGCTGAGAAAAGCACTTTGGTGACATTTGGCTGTAACTTGTTCCCAGTACATTCCGATTGGCTGGTGACTGTGTGTTGTACCTAAAAGTGCCCAACAAGAATCCCAATGCACTATACATGGGCCCAAATGCCTTCCTTATGACAAAACTGACACTCATTTTCTTAAAAAAATCATTGGTCAAAATAGCCTTTTCAGGCTGATAGAAGTACTTTGGTGACGTTTCACTGTAACTTGTTCCCAGTACAGTCTAAGTGGCTGCTGACTGTGTGACTTGGCTAAAAGTGGCCAAATAGAAGCCCAATCCACAATACATGAGCCCAAAGGCCTTCCTTATGACTAAACTGACACCCACTTTCTGAAAAATATCATGGGTCTAAATAGCCTTTTCAGGCTGAGAGAAGCACTTTGGTGACGTTTCACTGTAACTTGTTCCCAGTACAGTCTAAGTGGCTGCTGACTGTGTGACTTGGCTAAAAGTGGCCAAATAGAAGCCCAATCCACAATACATGAGCCCAAAGGCCTTCCTTATGACTAAACTGACACCCACTTTCTGAAAAATATCATGGGTCTAAATAGCCTTTTCAGGCTGAGAAAAGCACTTTGGTGACATTTGGCTGTAACTTGTTCCCAGTACATTCCGATTGGCTGGTGACTGTGTGTTGTACCTAAAAGTGCCCAACAAGAATCCCAATGCACTATACATGGGCCCAAATGCCTTCCTTATGACAAAACTGACACTCATTTTCTTAAAAAAATCATTGGTCAAAATAGCCTTTTCAGGCTGATAGAAGTACTTTGGTGACGTTTCACTGTAACTTGTTCCCAGTACAGTCTAAGTGGCTGCTGACTGTGTGACTTGGCTAAAAGTGGCCAAATAGAAGCCCAATCCACAATACATGAGCCCAAAGGCCTTCCTTATGACTAAACTGACACCCACTTTCTGAAAAATATCATGGGTCTAAATAGCCTTTTCAGGCTGAGAAAAGCACTTTGGTGACATTTGGCTGTAACTTGTTCCCAGTACATTCTGAGTGGCTGGTGACTGTGTGTTGTACCTAAAAGTGCCCAACAAGAATCCCAATGCACTTTACATGGGCCCAAATGCCTTCCTTATGACAAAACTGACACTCATTTTCTTAAAAAAAATCATTGGTCAAAATAGCCTTTTCAGGCTGAAAGAAGCACTTTGGTGACGTTTCACTGTAACTTGTTCCCAGTACAGTCTACGTGGCTGCTGACTGTGTGACTTGGTTAAAAGTGGCCAAATAGAAGCCCAATCCACAATACATGAGCCCAAAGGCCTTCCTTATGACTAAACTGACACCCACTTTCTTAAAAATATCATGGGTCTAAATAGCCTTTTCAGGCTGAGAAAAGCACTTTGGTGACATTTGGCTGTAACTTGTTCCCAGTACATTCTGAGTGGCTGGTGGCTGTGTGTTGTACCTAAAAGTGCCCAACAAGAATCCCAATGCACTATACATGGGCCCAAATGCCTTCCTTATGACAAAACTGACACTCATTTTCTTAAAAAAATCATTGGTCAAAATAGCCTTTTCAGGCTGAGAGAAGCACTTTGGTGACGTTTCACTGTAACTTGTTCCCAGTACAGTCTAAGTGGCTGCTGACTGTGTGACTTGGCTAAAAGTGGCCAAATAGAAGCCCAATCCACAATACATGAGCCCAAAGGCCTTCCTTATGACTAAACTGACACCCACTTTCTGAAAAATATCATGGGTCTAAATAGCCTTTTCAGGCTGAGAAAAGCACTTTGGTGACATTTGGCTGTAACTTGTTCCCAGTACATTCCGATTGGCTGGTGACTGTGTGTTGTACCTAAAAGTGCCCAACAAGAATCCCAATGCACTATACATGGGCCCAAATGCCTTCCTTATGACAAAACTGACACTCATTTTCTTAAAAGAATCATTGGTCAAAATAGCCTTTTCAGGCTGAGAGAAGCACTTTGGTGACGTTTCACTGTAACTTGTTCCCAGTACAGTCTAAGTGGCTGCTGACTGTGTGACTTGGCTAAAAGTGGCCAAATAGAAGCCCAATCCACAATACATGAGCCCAAAGGCCTTCCTTATGACTAAACTGACACCCACTTTCTGAAAAATATCATGGGTCTAAATAGCCTTTTCAGGCTGAGAAAAGCACTTTGGTGACATTTGGCTGTAACTTGTTCCCAGTACATTCCGATGGGCTGGTGACTGTGTGTTGTACCTAAAAGTGCCCAACAAGAATCCCAATGCACTATACATGGGCCCAAATGCCTTCCTTATGACAAAACTGACACTCATTTTCTTAAAAAAATCATTGGTCAAAATAGCCTTTTCAGGCTGAGAGAAGCACTTTGGTGACGTTTCACTGTAACTTGTTCCCAGTACAGTCTAAGTGGCTGCTGACTGTGTGACCTGGCTAAAAGTGGCCAAATAGAAGCCCAATCCACAATACATGAGCCCAAAGGCCTTCCTTATGACTAAACTGACACCCACTTTCTTAAAAATATCATGGGTCTAAATAGCCTTTTCAGGCTGAGAAAAGCACTTTGGTGACATTTGGCTGTAACTTGTTCCCAGTATATTCCAATTGGCTGGTGACTGTGTGTTGTACCTAAAAGTGCCCAACAAGAATCCCAATGCACTATACATGGGCCCAAATGCCTTCCTTATGACAAAACTGACACTCATTTTCTTAAAAAAATCATTGGTCAAAATAGCCTTTTCAGGCTGAGAGAAGCACTTTGGTGACGTTTCACTGTAACTTGTTCCCAGTACAGTCTAAGTGGCTGCTGACTGTGTGACTTGGCTAAAAGTGGCCAAATAGAAGCCCAATCCACAATACATGAGCCCAAAGGCCTTCCTTATGACTAAACTGACACCCACTTTCTGAAAAATATCATGGGTCTAAATAGCCTTTTCAGGCTGAGAAAAGCACTTTGGTGACATTTGGCTGTAACTTGTTCCCAGTACATTCCGATTGGCTGGTGACTGTGTGTTGTACCTAAAAGTGCCCAACAAGAATCCCAATGCACTATACATGGGCCCAAATGCCTTCCTTATGACAAAACTGACACTCATTTTCTTAAAAAAATCATTGGTCAAAATAGCCTTTTCAGGCTGATAGAAGTACTTTGGTGACGTTTCACTGTAACTTGTTCCCAGTACAGTCTAAGTGGCTGCTGACTGTGTGACTTGGCTAAAAGTGGCCAAATAGAAGCCCAATCCACAATACATGAGCCCAAAGGCCTTCCTTATGACTAAACTGACACCCACTTTCTGAAAAATATCATGGGTCTAAATAGCCTTTTCAGGCTGAGAAAAGCACTTTGGTGACATTTGGCTGTAACTTGTTCCCAGTACATTCCGATTGGCTGGTGACTGTGTGTTGTACCTAAATGTGCCCAACAAGAATCCCAATGCACTATACATGGGCCCAAATGCCTTCCTTATGACAAAACTGACACTCATTTTCTTAAAAAAATCATTGGTCAAAATAGCCTTTTCAGGCTGATAGAAGTACTTTGGTGACGTTTCACTGTAACTTGTTCCCAGTACAGTCTAAGTGGCTGCTGACTGTGTGACTTGGCTAAAAGTGGCCAAATAGAAGCCCAATCCACAATACATGAGCCCAAAGGCCTTCCTTATGACTAAACTGACACCCACTTTCTGAAAAATATCATGGGTCTAAATAGCCTTTTCAGGCTGAGAAAAGCACTTTGGTGACATTTGGCTGTAACTTGTTCCCAGTACATTCTGAGTGGCTGGTGACTGTGTGTTGTACCTAAAAGTGCCCAACAAGAATCCCAATGCACTTTACATGGGCCCAAATGCCTTCCTTATGACAAAACTGACACTCATTTTCTTAAAAAAAATCATTGGTCAAAATAGCCTTTTCAGGCTGAAAGAAGCACTTTGGTGACGTTTCACTGTAACTTGTTCCCAGTACAGTCTACGTGGCTGCTGACTGTGTGACTTGGTTAAAAGTGGCCAAATAGAAGCCCAATCCACAATACATGAGCCCAAAGGCCTTCCTTATGACTAAACTGACACCCACTTTCTTAAAAATATCATGGGTCTAAATAGCCTTTTCAGGCTGAGAAAAGCACTTTGGTGACATTTGGCTGTAACTTGTTCCCAGTACATTCTGAGTGGCTGGTGGCTGTGTGTTGTACCTAAAAGTGCCCAACAAGAATCCCAATGCACTATACATGGGCCCAAATGCCTTCCTTATGACAAAACTGACACTCATTTTCTTAAAAAAATCATTGGTCAAAATAGCCTTTTCAGGCTGAGAGAAGCACTTTGGTGACGTTTCACTGTAACTTGTTCCCAGTACAGTCTAAGTGGCTGCTGACTGTGTGACTTGGCTAAAAGTGGCCAAATAGAAGCCCAATCCACAATACATGAGCCCAAAGGCCTTCCTTATGACTAAACTGACACCCACTTTCTTAAAAATATCATGGGTCTAAATAGCCTTTTCAGGCTGAGAAAAGCACTTTGGTGACATTTGGCTGTAACTTGTTCCCAGTACATTCCGATTGGCTGGTGACTGTGTGTTGTACCTAAAAGTGCCCAACAAGAATCCCAATGCACTATACATGGGCCCAAATGCCTTCCTTATGACAAAACTGACACTCATTTTCTTAAAAGAATCATTGGTCAAAATAGCCTTTTCAGGCTGAGAGAAGCACTTTGGTGACGTTTCACTGTAACTTGTTCCCAGTACAGTCTAAGTGGCTGCTGACTGTGTGACTTGGCTAAAAGTGGCCAAATAGAAGCCCAATCCACAATACATGAGCCCAAAGGCCTTCCTTATGACTAAACTGACACCCACTTTCTGAAAAATATCATGGGTCTAAATAGCCTTTTCAGGCTGAGAAAAGCACTTTGGTGACATTTGGCTGTAACTTGTTCCCAGTACATTCCGATTGGCTGGTGACTGTGTGTTGTACCTAAAAGTGCCCAACAAGAATCCCAATGCACTATACATGGGCCCAAATGCCTTCCTTATGACAAAACTGACACTCATTTTCTTAAAAAAATCATTGGTCAAAATAGCCTTTTCAGGCTGATAGAAGTACTTTGGTGACGTTTCACTGTAACTTGTTCCCAGTACAGTCTAAGTGGCTGCTGACTGTGTGACTTGGCTAAAAGTGGCCAAATAGAAGCCCAATCCACAATACATGAGCCCAAAGGCCTTCCTTATGACTAAACTGACACCCACTTTCTGAAAAATATCATGGGTCTAAATAGCCTTTTCAGGCTGAGAAAAGCACTTTGGTGACATTTGGCTGTAACTTGTTCCCAGTACATTCTGAGTGGCTGGTGACTGTGTGTTGTACCTAAAAGTGCCCAACAAGAATCCCAATGCACTTTACATGGGCCCAAATGCCTTCCTTATGACAAAACTGACACTCATTTTCTTAAAAAAAATCATTGGTCAAAATAGCCTTTTCAGGCTGAAAGAAGCACTTTGGTGACGTTTCACTGTAACTTGTTCCCAGTACAGTCTACGTGGCTGCTGACTGTGTGACTTGGTTAAAAGTGGCCAAATAGAAGCCCAATCCACAATACATGAGCCCAAAGGCCTTCCTTATGACTAAACTGACACCCACTTTCTTAAAAATATCATGGGTCTAAATAGCCTTTTCAGGCTGAGAAAAGCACTTTGGTGACATTTGGCTGTAACTTGTTCCCAGTACATTCTGAGTGGCTGGTGGCTGTGTGTTGTACCTAAAAGTGCCCAACAAGAATCCCAATGCACTATACATGGGCCCAAATGCCTTCCTTATGACAAAACTGACACTCATTTTCTTAAAAAAATCATTGGTCAAAATAGCCTTTTCAGGCTGAGAGAAGCACTTTGGTGACGTTTCACTGTAACTTGTTCCCAGTACAGTCTAAGTGGCTGCTGACTGTGTGACTTGGCTAAAAGTGGCCAAATAGAAGCCCAATCCACAATACATGAGCCCAAAGGCCTTCCTTATGACTAAACTGACACCCACTTTCTGAAAAATATCATGGGTCTAAATAGCCTTTTCAGGCTGAGAAAAGCACTTTGGTGACATTTGGCTGTAACTTGTTCCCAGTACATTCCGATTGGCTGGTGACTGTGTGTTGTACCTAAAAGTGCCCAACAAGAATCCCAATGCACTATACATGGGCCCAAATGCCTTCCTTATGACAAAACTGACACTCATTTTCTTAAAAAAATCATTGGTCAAAATAGCCTTTTCAGGCTGATAGAAGTACTTTGGTGACGTTTCACTGTAACTTGTTCCCAGTACAGTCTAAGTGGCTGCTGACTGTGTGACTTCCTTATGACTAAACTGACACCCACTTTCTGAAAAATATCATGGGTCTAAATAGCCTTTTCAGGCTGAGAAAAGCACTTTGGTGACATTTGGCTGTAACTTGTTCCCAGTACATTCCGATTGGCTGGTGACTGTGTGTTGTACCTAAAAGTGCCCAACAAGAATCCCAATGCACTATACATGGGCCCAAATGCCTTCCTTATGACAAAACTGACACTCATTTTCTTAAAAAAATCATTGGTCAAAATAGCCTTTTCAGGCTGATAGAAGTACTTTGGTGACGTTTCACTGTAACTTGTTCCCAGTACAGTCTAAGTGGCTGCTGACTGTGTGACTTGGCTAAAAGTGGCCAAATAGAAGCCCAATCCACAATACATGAGCCCAAAGGCCTTCCTTATGACTAAACTGACACCCACTTTCTGAAAAATATCATGGGTCTAAATAGCCTTTTCAGGCTGAGAAAAGCACTTTGGTGACATTTGGCTGTAACTTGTTCCCAGTACATTCTGAGTGGCTGGTGACTGTGTGTTGTACCTAAAAGTGCCCAACAAGAATCCCAATGCACTTTACATGGGCCCAAATGCCTTCCTTATGACAAAACTGACACTCATTTTCTTAAAAAAAATCATTGGTCAAAATAGCCTTTTCAGGCTGAAAGAAGCACTTTGGTGACGTTTCACTGTAACTTGTTCCCAGTACAGTCTACGTGGCTGCTGACTGTGTGACTTGGTTAAAAGTGGCCAAATAGAAGCCCAATCCACAATACATGAGCCCAAAGGCCTTCCTTATGACTAAACTGACACCCACTTTCTTAAAAATATCATGGGTCTAAATAGCCTTTTCAGGCTGAGAAAAGCACTTTGGTGACATTTGGCTGTAACTTGTTCCCAGTACATTCTGAGTGGCTGGTGGCTGTGTGTTGTACCTAAAAGTGCCCAACAAGAATCCTAATGCACTATACATGGGCCCAAATGCCTTCCTTATGACAAAACTGACACTCATTTTCTTAAAAAAATCATTGGTCAAAATAGCCTTTTCAGGCTGAGAGAAGCACTTTGGTGACGTTTCACTGTAACTTGTTCCCAGTACAGTCTAAGTGGCTGCTGACTGTGTGACTTGGCTAAAAGTGGCCAAATAGAAGCCCAATCCACAATACATGAGCCCAAAGGCCTTCCTTATGACTAAACTGACACCCACTTTCTTAAAAATATCATGGGTCTAAATAGCCTTTTCAGGCTGAGAAAAGCACTTTGGTGACATTTGGCTGTAACTTGTTCCCAGTACATTCCGATTGGCTGGTGACTGTGTGTTGTACCTAAAAGTGCCCAACAAGAATCCCAATGCACTATACATGGGCCCAAATGCCTTCCTTATGACAAAACTGACACTCATTTTCTTAAAAGAATCATTGGTCAAAATAGCCTTTTCAGGCTGAGAGAAGCACTTTGGTGACGTTTCACTGTAACTTGTTCCCAGTACAGTCTAAGTGGCTGCTGACTGTGTGACTTGGCTAAAAGTGGCCAAATAGAAGCCCAATCCACAATACATGAGCCCAAAGGCCTTCCTTATGACTAAACTGACACCCACTTTCTGAAAAATATCATGGGTCTAAATAGCCTTTTCAGGCTGAGAAAAGCACTTTGGTGACATTTGGCTGTAACTTGTTCCCAGTACATTCCGATTGGCTGGTGACTGTGTGTTGTACCTAAAAGTGCCCAACAAGAATCCCAATGCACTATACATGGGCCCAAATGCCTTCCTTATGACAAAACTGACACTCATTTTCTTAAAAAAATCATTGGTCAAAATAGCCTTTTCAGGCTGAGAGAAGTACTTTGGTGACGTTTCACTGTAACTTGTTCCCAGTACAGTCTAAGTGGCTGCTGACTGTGTGACTTGGCTAAAAGTGGCCAAATAGAAGCCCAATCCACAATACATGAGCCCAAAGGCCTTCCTTATGACTAAACTGACACCCACTTTCTGAAAAATATCATGGGTCTAAATAGCCTTTTCAGGCTGAGAAAAGCACTTTGGTGACATTTGGCTGTAACTTGTTCCCAGTACATTCTGAGTGGCTGGTGACTGTGTGTTGTACCTAAAAGTGCCCAACAAGAATCCCAATGCACTTTACATGGGCCCAAATGCCTTCCTTATGACAAAACTGACACTCATTTTCTTAAAAAAAATCATTGGTCAAAATAGCCTTTTCAGGCTGAAAGAAGCACTTTGGTGACGTTTCACTGTAACTTGTTCCCAGTACAGTCTACGTGGCTGCTGACTGTGTGACTTGGTTAAAAGTGGCCAAATAGAAGCCCAATCCACAATACATGAGCCCAAAGGCCTTCCTTATGACTAAACTGACACCCACTTTCTTAAAAATATCATGGGTCTAAATAGCCTTTTCAGGCTGAGAAAAGCACTTTGGTGACATTTGGCTGTAACTTGTTCCCAGTACATTCTGAGTGGCTGGTGGCTGTGTGTTGTACCTAAAAGTGCCCAACAAGAATCCCAATGCACTATACATGGGCCCAAATGCCTTCCTTATGACAAAACTGACACTCATTTTCTTAAAAAAATCATTGGTCAAAATAGCCTTTTCAGGCTGAGAGAAGCACTTTGGTGACGTTTCACTGTAACTTGTTCCCAGTACAGTCTAAGTGGCTGCTGACTGTGTGACTTGGCTAAAAGTGGCCAAATAGAAGCCCAATCCACAATACATGAGCCCAAAGGCCTTCCTTATGACTAAACTGACACCCACTTTCTGAAAAATATCATGGGTCTAAATAGCCTTTTCAGGCTGAGAAAAGCACTTTGGTGACATTTGGCTGTAACTTGTTCCCAGTACATTCCGATTGGCTGGTGACTGTGTGTTGTACCTAAAAGTGCCCAACAAGAATCCCAATGCACTATACATGGGCCCAAATGCCTTCCTTATGACAAAACTGACACTCATTTTCTTAAAAGAATCATTGGTCAAAATAGCCTTTTCAGGCTGAGAGAAGCACTTTGGTGACGTTTCACTGTAACTTGTTCCCAGTACAGTCTAAGTGGCTGCTGACTGTGTGACTTGGCTAAAAGTGGCCAAATAGAAGCCCAATCCACAATACATGAGCCCAAAGGCCTTCCTTATGACTAAACTGACACCCACTTTCTGAAAAATATCATGGGTCTAAATAGCCTTTTCAGGCTGAGAAAAGCACTTTGGTGACATTTGGCTGTAACTTGTTCCCAGTACATTCCGATGGGCTGGTGACTGTGTGTTGTACCTAAAAGTGCCCAACAAGAATCCCAATGCACTATACATGGGCCCAAATGCCTTCCTTATGACAAAACTGACACTCATTTTCTTAAAAAAATCATTGGTCAAAATAGCCTTTTCAGGCTGAGAGAAGCACTTTGGTGACGTTTCACTGTAACTTGTTCCCAGTACAGTCTAAGTGGCTGCTGACTGTGTGACCTGGCTAAAAGTGGCCAAATAGAAGCCCAATCCACAATACATGAGCCCAAAGGCCTTCCTTATGACTAAACTGACACCCACTTTCTTAAAAATATCATGGGTCTAAATAGCCTTTTCAGGCTGAGAAAAGCACTTTGGTGACATTTGGCTGTAACTTGTTCCCAGTATATTCCGATTGGCTGGTGACTGTGTGTTGTACCTAAAAGTGCCCAACAAGAATCCCAATGCACTATACATGGGCCCAAATGCCTTCCTTATGACAAAACTGACACTCATTTTCTTAAAAAAATCATTGGTCAAAATAGCCTTTTCAGGCTGAGAGAAGCACTTTGGTGACGTTTCACTGTAACTTGTTCCCAGTACAGTCTAAGTGGCTGCTGACTGTGTGACTTGGCTAAAAGTGGCCAAATAGAAGCCCAATCCACAATACATGAGCCCAAAGGCCTTCCTTATGACTAAACTGACACCCACTTTCTGAAAAATATCATGGGTCTAAATAGCCTTTTCAGGCTGAGAAAAGCACTTTGGTGACATTTGGCTGTAACTTGTTCCCAGTACATTCCGATTGGCTGGTGACTGTGTGTTGTACCTAAAAGTGCCCAACAAGAATCCCAATGCACTATACATGGGCCCAAATGCCTTCCTTATGACAAAACTGACACTCATTTTCTTAAAAAAATCATTGGTCAAAATAGCCTTTTCAGGCTGATAGAAGTACTTTGGTGACGTTTCACTGTAACTTGTTCCCAGTACAGTCTAAGTGGCTGCTGACTGTGTGACTTGGCTAAAAGTGGCCAAATAGAAGCCCAATCCACAATACATGAGCCCAAAGGCCTTCCTTATGACTAAACTGACACCCACTTTCTGAAAAATATCATGGGTCTAAATAGCCTTTTCAGGCTGAGAAAAGCACTTTGGTGACATTTGGCTGTAACTTGTTCCCAGTACATTCCGATTGGCTGGTGACTGTGTGTTGTACCTAAAAGTGCCCAACAAGAATCCCAATGCACTATACATGGGCCCAAATGCCTTCCTTATGACAAAACTGACACTCATTTTCTTAAAAAAATCATTGGTCAAAATAGCCTTTTCAGGCTGATAGAAGTACTTTGGTGACGTTTCACTGTAACTTGTTCCCAGTACAGTCTAAGTGGCTGCTGACTGTGTGACTTGGCTAAAAGTGGCCAAATAGAAGCCCAATCCACAATACATGAGCCCAAAGGCCTTCCTTATGACTAAACTGACACCCACTTTCTGAAAAATATCATGGGTCTAAATAGCCTTTTCAGGCTGAGAAAAGCACTTTGGTGACATTTGGCTGTAACTTGTTCCCAGTACATTCTGAGTGGCTGGTGACTGTGTGTTGTACCTAAAAGTGCCCAACAAGAATCCCAATGCACTTTACATGGGCCCAAATGCCTTCCTTATGACAAAACTGACACTCATTTTCTTAAAAAAAATCATTGGTCAAAATAGCCTTTTCAGGCTGAAAGAAGCACTTTGGTGACGTTTCACTGTAACTTGTTCCCAGTACAGTCTACGTGGCTGCTGACTGTGTGACTTGGTTAAAAGTGGCCAAATAGAAGCCCAATCCACAATACATGAGCCCAAAGGCCTTCCTTATGACTAAACTGACACCCACTTTCTTAAAAATATCATGGGTCTAAATAGCCTTTTCAGGCTGAGAAAAGCACTTTGGTGACATTTGGCTGTAACTTGTTCCCAGTACATTCTGAGTGGCTGGTGGCTGTGTGTTGTACCTAAAAGTGCCCAACAAGAATCCCAATGCACTATACATGGGCCCAAATGCCTTCCTTATGACAAAACTGACACTCATTTTCTTAAAAAAATCATTGGTCAAAATAGCCTTTTCAGGCTGAGAGAAGCACTTTGGTGACGTTTCACTGTAACTTGTTCCCAGTACAGTCTAAGTGGCTGCTGACTGTGCGACTTGGCTAAAAGTGGCCAAATAGAAGCCCAATCCACAATACATGAGCCCAAAGGCCTTCCTTATGACTAAACTGACACCCACTTTCTTAAAAATATCATGGGTCTAAATAGCCTTTTCAGGCTGAGAAAAGCACTTTGGTGACATTTGGCTGTAACTTGTTCCCAGTACATTCCGATTGGCTGGTGACTGTGTGTTGTACCTAAAAGTGCCCAACAAGAATCCCAATGCACTATACATGGGCCCAAATGCCTTCCTTATGACAAAACTGACACTCATTTTCTTAAAAGAATCATTGGTCAAAATAGCCTTTTCAGGCTGAGAGAAGCACTTTGGTGACGTTTCACTGTAACTTGTTCCCAGTACAGTCTAAGTGGCTGCTGACTGTGTGACTTGGCTAAAAGTGGCCAAATAGAAGCCCAATCCACAATACATGAGCCCAAAGGCCTTCCTTATGACTAAACTGACACCCACTTTCTGAAAAATATCATGGGTCTAAATAGCCTTTTCAGGCTGAGAAAAGCACTTTGGTGACATTTGGCTGTAACTTGTTCCCAGTACATTCCGATTGGCTGGTGACTGTGTGTTGTACCTAAAAGTGCCCAACAAGAATCCCAATGCACTATACATGGGCCCAAATGCCTTCCTTATGACAAAACTGACACTCATTTTCTTAAAAAAATCATTGGTCAAAATAGCCTTTTCAGGCTGATAGAAGTACTTTGGTGACGTTTCACTGTAACTTGTTCCCAGTACAGTCTAAGTGGCTGCTGACTGTGTGACTTGGCTAAAAGTGGCCAAATAGAAGCCCAATCCACAATACATGAGCCCAAAGGCCTTCCTTATGACTAAACTGACACCCACTTTCTGAAAAATATCATGGGTCTAAATAGCCTTTTCAGGCTGAGAAAAGCACTTTGGTGACATTTGGCTGTAACTTGTTCCCAGTACATTCTGAGTGGCTGGTGACTGTGTGTTGTACCTAAAAGTGCCCAACAAGAATCCCAATGCACTTTACATGGGCCCAAATGCCTTCCTTATGACAAAACTGACACTCATTTTCTTAAAAAAAATCATTGGTCAAAATAGCCTTTTCAGGCTGAAAGAAGCACTTTGGTGACGTTTCACTGTAACTTGTTCCCAGTACAGTCTACGTGGCTGCTGACTGTGTGACTTGGTTAAAAGTGGCCAAATAGAAGCCCAATCCACAATACATGAGCCCAAAGGCCTTCCTTATGACTAAACTGACACCCACTTTCTTAAAAATATCATGGGTCTAAATAGCCTTTTCAGGCTGAGAAAAGCACTTTGGTGACATTTGGCTGTAACTTGTTCCCAGTACATTCTGAGTGGCTGGTGGCTGTGTGTTGTACCTAAAAGTGCCCAACAAGAATCCCAATGCACTATACATGGGCCCAAATGCCTTCCTTATGACAAAACTGACACTCATTTTCTTAAAAAAATCATTGGTCAAAATAGCCTTTTCAGGCTGAGAGAAGCACTTTGGTGACGTTTCACTGTAACTTGTTCCCAGTACAGTCTAAGTGGCTGCTGACTGTGTGACTTGGCTAAAAGTGGCCAAATAGAAGCCCAATCCACAATACATGAGCCCAAAGGCCTTCCTTATGACTAAACTGACACCCACTTTCTGAAAAATATCATGGGTCTAAATAGCCTTTTCAGGCTGAGAAAAGCACTTTGGTGACATTTGGCTGTAACTTGTTCCCAGTACATTCCAATTGGCTGGTGACTGTGTGTTGTACCTAAAAGTGCCCAACAAGAATCCCAATGCACTATACATGGGCCCAAATGCCTTCCTTATGACAAAACTGACACTCATTTTCTTAAAAAAATCATTGGTCAAAATAGCCTTTTCAGGCTGATAGAAGTACTTTGGTGACGTTTCACTGTAACTTGTTCCCAGTACAGTCTAAGTGGCTGCTGACTGTGTGACTTGGCTAAAAGTGGCCAAATAGAAGCCCAATCCACAATACATGAGCCCAAAGGCCTTCCTTATGACTAAACTGACACCCACTTTCTGAAAAATATCATGGGTCTAAATAGCCTTTTCAGGCTGAGAAAAGCACTTTGGTGACATTTGGCTGTAACTTGTTCCCAGTACATTCTGAGTGGCTGGTGACTGTGTGTTGTACCTAAAAGTGCCCAACAAGAATCCCAATGCACTTTACATGGGCCCAAATGCCTTCCTTATGACAAAACTGACACTCATTTTCTTAAAAAAAATCATTGGTCAAAATAGCCTTTTCAGGCTGAAAGAAGCACTTTGGTGACGTTTCACTGTAACTTGTTCCCAGTACAGTCTACGTGGCTGCTGACTGTGTGACTTGGTTAAAAGTGGCCAAATAGAAGCCCAATCCACAATACATGAGCCCAAAGGCCTTCCTTATGACTAAACTGACACCCACTTTCTTAAAAATATCATGGGTCTAAATAGCCTTTTCAGGCTGAGAAAAGCACTTTGGTGACATTTGGCTGTAACTTGTTCCCAGTACATTCTGAGTGGCTGGTGGCTGTGTGTTGTACCTAAAAGTGCCCAACAAGAATCCCAATGCACTATACATGGGCCCAAATGCCTTCCTTATGACAAAACTGACACTCATTTTCTTAAAAAAATCATTGGTCAAAATAGCCTTTTCAGGCTGAGAGAAGCACTTTGGTGACGTTTCACTGTAACTTGTTCCCAGTACAGTCTAAGTGGCTGCTGACTGTGTGACTTGGCTAAAAGTGGCCAAATAGAAGCCCAATCCACAATACATGAGCCCAAAGGCATTCCTTATGACTAAACTGACACCCACTTTCTTAAAAATATCATGGGTCTAAATAGCCTTTTCAGGCTGAGAAAAGCACTTTGGTGACATTTGGCTGTAACTTGTTCCCAGTACATTCCGATTGGCTGGTGACTGTGTGTTGTACCTAAAAGTGCCCAACAAGAATCCCAATGCACTATACATGGGCCCAAATGCCTTCCTTATGACAAAACTGACACTCATTTTCTTAAAAAAATCATTGGTCAAAATAGCCTTTTCAGGCTGATAGAAGTACTTTGGTGACGTTTCACTGTAACTTGTTCCCAGTACAGTCTAAGTGGCTGCTGACTGTGTGACTTGGCTAAAAGTGGCCAAATAGAAGCCCAATCCACAATACATGAGCCCAAAGGCCTTCCTTATGACTAAACTGACACCCACTTTCTGAAAAATATCATGGGTCTAAATAGCCTTTTCAGGCTGAGAAAAGCACTTTGGTGACATTTGGCTGTAACTTGTTCCCAGTACATTCTGAGTGGCTGGTGACTGTGTGTTGTACCTAAAAGTGCCCAACAAGAATCCCAATGCACTTTACATGGGCCCAAATGCCTTCCTTATGACAAAACTGACACTCATTTTCTTAAAAAAAATCATTGGTCAAAATAGCCTTTTCAGGCTGAAAGAAGCACTTTGGTGACGTTTCACTGTAACTTGTTCCCAGTACAGTCTACGTGGCTGCTGACTGTGTGACTTGGTTAAAAGTGGCCAAATAGAAGCCCAATCCACAATACATGAGCCCAAAGGCCTTCCTTATGACTAAACTGACACCCACTTTCTTAAAAATATCATGGGTCTAAATAGCCTTTTCAGGCTGAGAAAAGCACTTTGGTGACATTTGGCTGTAACTTGTTCCCAGTACATTCTGAGTGGCTGGTGGCTGTGTGTTGTACCTAAAAGTGCCCAACAAGAATCCCAATGCACTATACATGGGCCCAAATGCCTTCCTTATGACAAAACTGACACTCATTTTCTTAAAAAAATCATTGGTCAAAATAGCCTTTTCAGGCTGAGAGAAGCACTTTGGTGACGTTTCACTGTAACTTGTTCCCAGTACAGTCTAAGTGGCTGCTGACTGTGTGACTTGGCTAAAAGTGGCCAAATAGAAGCCCAATCCACAATACATGAGCCCAAAGGCATTCCTTATGACTAAACTGACACCCACTTTCTTAAAAATATCATGGGTCTAAATAGCCTTTTCAGGCTGAGAAAAGCACTTTGGTGACATTTGGCTGTAACTTGTTCCCAGTACATTCCGATTGGCTGGTGACTGTGTGTTGTACCTAAAAGTGCCCAACAAGAATCCCAATGCACTATACATGGGCCCAAATGCCTTCCTTATGACAAAACTGACACTCATTTTCTTAAAAGAATCATTGGTCAAAATAGCCTTTTCAGGCTGAGAGAAGCACTTTGGTGACGTTTCACTGTAACTTGTTCCCAGTACAGTCTAAGTGGCTGCTGACTGTGTGACTTGGCTAAAAGTGGCCAAATAGAAGCCCAATCCACAATACATGAGCCCAAAGGCCTTCCTTATGACTAAACTGACACCCACTTTCTGAAAAATATCATGGGTCTAAATAGCCTTTTCAGGCTGAGAAAAGCACTTTGGTGACATTTGGCTGTAACTTGTTCCCAGTACATTCCGATTGGCTGGTGACTGTGTGTTGTACCTAAAAGTGCCCAACAAGAATCCCAATGCACTATACATGGGCCCAAATGCCTTCCTTATGACAAAACTGACACTCATTTTCTTAAAAAAATCATTGGTCAAAATAGCCTTTTCAGGCTGAGAGAAGTACTTTGGTGACGTTTCACTGTAACTTGTTCCCAGTACAGTCTAAGTGGCTGCTGACTGTGTGACTTGGCTAAAAGTGGCCAAATAGAAGCCCAATCCACAATACATGAGCCCAAAGGCCTTCCTTATGACTAAACTGACACCCACTTTCTGAAAAATATCATGGGTCTAAATAGCCTTTTCAGGCTGAGAAAAGCACTTTGGTGACATTTGGCTGTAACTTGTTCCCAGTACATTCTGAGTGGCTGGTGACTGTGTGTTGTACCTAAAAGTGCCCAACAAGAATCCCAATGCACTTTACATGGGCCCAAATGCCTTCCTTATGACAAAACTGACACTCATTTTCTTAAAAAAAATCATTGGTCAAAATAGCCTTTTCAGGCCGAGAGAAGCACTTTGGTGACGTTTCACTGTAACTTGTTCCCAGTACAGTCTAAGTGGCTGCTGACTGTGTGACTTGGTTAAAAGTGGCCAAATAGAAGCCCAATCCACAATACATGAGCCCAAAGGCCTTCCTTATGACTAAACTGACACCCACTTTCTGAAAAATATCATGGGTCTAAATAGCCTTTTCAGGCTGAGAAAAGCACTTGGGTGACATTTGGCTGTAACTTGTTCCCAGTACATTCCGATGGGCTGGTGACTGTGTGTTGTACCTAAAAGTGCCCAACAAGAATCCCAATGCACTATACATGGGCCCAAATGCCTTCCTTATGACAAAACTGACACTCATTTTCTTAAAAAAATCATTGGTCAAAATAGCCTTTTCAGGCTGAGAGAAGCACTTTGGTGACGTTTCACTGTAACTTGTTCCCAGTACAGTCTAAGTGGTTGATGACTGTGTGACTTGGCTAAAAGTGGCCAAATAGAAGCCCAATCCACAATACATGAGCCCAAAGGCCTTCCTTATGACTAAACTGACACCCACTTTCTGAAAAATATCATGGGTCTAAATAGCCTTTTCAGGCTGAGAGAAGCACTTTGGTGACGTTTCACTGTAACTTGTTCCCAGTACAGTCTAAGTGGCTGCTGACTGTGTGACTTGGCTAAAAGTGGCCAAATAGAAGCCCAATCCACAATACATGAGCCCAAAGGCCTTCCTTATGACTGAACTGACACCCACTTTCTGAAAAATATCATGGGTCTAAATAGTCTTTTCAGGCTGAGAAAAGCACTTTGGTGACATTTGGCTGTAACTTGTTCCCAGTACATTCCGATTGGCTGGTGACTGTGTGTTGTACCTAAAAGTGCCCAAAAAGAATCCCAATGCACTATACATGGGCCCAAATGCCTTCCTTATGACAAAACTGACACTCATTTTCTTAAAAAAATCATTGGTCAAAATAGCCTTTTCAGGCTGATAGAAGTACTTTGGTGACGTTTCACTGTAACTTGTTCCCAGTACAGTCTAAGTGGCTGCTGACTGTGTGACTTGGCTAAAAGTGGCCAAATAGAAGCCCAATCCACAATACATGAGCCCAAAGGCCTTCCTTATGACTAAACTGACACCCACTTTCTGAAAAATATCATGGGTCTAAATAGCCTTTTCAGGCTGAGAAAAGCACTTTGGTGACATTTGGCTGTAACTTGTTCCCAGTACATTCCGATTGGCTGGTGACTGTGTGTTGTACCTAAAAGTGCCCAACAAGAATCCCAATGCACTATACATGGGCCCAAATGCCTTCCTTATGACAAAACTGACACTCATTTTCTTAAAAAAATCATTGGTCAAAATAGCCTTTTCAGGCTGATAGAAGTACTTTGGTGACGTTTCACTGTAACTTGTTCCCAGTACAGTCTAAGTGGCTGCTGACTATGTGACTTGGCTAAAAGTGGCCAAATAGAAGCCCAATCCACAATACATGAGCCCAAAGGCCTTCCTTATGACTAAACTGACACCCACTTTCTTAAAAATATCATGGGTCTAAATAGCCTTTTCAGGCTGAGAAAAGCACTTTGGTGACATTTGGCTGTAACTTGTTCCCAGTACATTCTGAGTGGCTGGTGGCTGTGTGTTGTACCTAAAAGTGCCCAACAAGAATCCCAATGCACTATACATGGGCCCAAATGCCTTCCTTATGACAAAACTGACACTCATTTTCTTTAAAAAATCATTGGTCAAAATAGCCTTTTCAGGCTGAGAAAAGCACTTTGGTGACATTTGGCTGTAACTTGTTCCCAGTACATTCCGATTGGCTGGTGACTGTGTGTTGTACCTAAAAGTGCCCAACAAGAATCCCAATGCACTATACATGGGCCCAAATGCCTTCCTTATGACAAAACTGACACTCATTTTCTTAAAAAAATCATTGGTCAAAATAGCCTTTTCAGGCTGAGAGAAGCACTTTGGTGACGTTTCACTTTAAATTGTTCCCAGTACAGTCTAAGTGGCTGCTGACTGTGTGACTTGGCTAAAAGTGGCCAAATAGAAGCCCAATCCACAATACATGAGCCCAAAGGCCTTCCTTATCACTAACCTGACACCCACTTTCTTAAAAATGTCATGGGTCTAAATAGCCTTTTCAGGCTGAGAAAAGCACTTTGGTGACATTTGGCTGTAACTTGTTCCCAGTACATTCTGAGTGGCTGGTGACTGTGTGTTGTACCTAAAAGTGCCCAACAAGAATCCCAATGCACTTTACATGGGCCCAAATGCCTTCCTTATGACAAAACTGACACTCATTTTCTTAAAAAAAATCATTGGTCAAAATAGCCTTTTCAGGCTGAAAGAAGCACTTTGGTGACGTTTCACTGTAACTTGTTCCCAGTACAGTCTACGTGGCTGCTGACTGTGTGACTTGGTTAAAAGTGGCCAAATAGAAGCCCAATCCACAATACATGAGTCCAAAGGCCTTCCTTATGACTAAACTGACACCCACTTTCTTAAAAATATCATGGGTCTAAATAGCCTTTTCAGGCTGAGAAAAGCACTTTGGTGACATTTGGCTGTAACTTGTTCCCAGTACATTCTGAGTGGCTGGTGGCTGTGTGTTGTACCTAAAAGTGCCCAACAAGAATCCCAATGCACTATACATGGGCCCAAATGCCTTCCTTATGACAAAACTGACACTCATTTTCTTAAAAAAATCATTGGTCAAAATAGCCTTTTCAGGCTGAGAGAAGCACTTTGGTGACGTTTCACTGTAACTTGTTCCCAGTACAGTCTAAGTGGCTGCTGACTGTGTGACTTGGCTAAAAGTGGCCAAATAGAAGCCCAATCCACAATACATGAGCCCAAAGGCCTTCCTTATGACTAAACTGACACCCACTTTCTTAAAAATATCATGGGTCTAAATAGCCTTTTCAGGCTGAGAAAAGCACTTTGGTGACATTTGGCTGTAACTTGTTCCCAGTACATTCCGATTGGCTGGTGACTGTGTGTTGTACCTAAAAGTGCCCAACAAGAATCCCAATGCACTATACATGGGCCCAAATGCCTTCCTTATGACAAAACTGACACTCATTTTCTTAAAAGAATCATTGGTCAAAATAGCCTTTTCAGGCTGAGAGAAGCACTTTGGTGACCTTTCACTGTAACTTGTTCCCAGTACAGTCTAAGTGGCTGCTGACTGTGTGACTTGGCTAAAAGTGGCCAAATAGAAGCCCAATCCACAATACATGAGCCCAAAGGCCTTCCTTATGACTAAACTGACACCCACTTTCTGAAAAATATCATGGGTCTAAATAGCCTTTTCAGGCTGAGAAAAGCACTTTGGTGACATTTGGCTGTAACTTGTTCCCAGTACATTCCGATTGGCTGGTGACTGTGTGTTGTACCTAAAAGTGCCCAACAAGAATCCCAATGCACTATACATGGGCCCAAATGCCTTCCTTATGACAAAACTGACACTCATTTTCTTAAAAAAATCATTGGTCAAAATAGCCTTTTCAGGCTGAGAGAAGTACTTTGGTGACGTTTCACTGTAACTTGTTCCCAGTACAGTCTAAGTGGCTGCTGACTGTGTGACTTGGCTAAAAGTGGCCAAATAGAAGCCCAATCCACAATACATGAGCCCAAAGGCCTTCCTTATGACTAAACTGACACCCACTTTCTGAAAAATATCATGGGTCTAAATAGCCTTTTCAGGCTGAGAAAAGCACTTTGGTGACATTTGGCTGTAACTTGTTCCCAGTACATTCCGATTGGCTGGTGACTGTGTGTTGTACCTAAAAGTGCCCAACAAGAATCCCAATGCACTATACATGGGCCCAAATGCCTTCCTTATGACAAAACTGACACTCATTTTCTTAAAAAAATCATTGGTCAAAATAGCCTTTTCAGGCTGAGAGAAGCACTTTGGTGACGTTTCACTTTAAATTGTTCCCAGTACAGTCTAAGTGGCTGCTGACTGTGTGACTTGGCTAAAAGTGGCCAAATAGAAGCCCAATCCACAATACATGAGCCCAAAGGCCTTCCTTATCACTAACCTGACACCCACTTTCTTAAAAATGTCATGGGTCTAAATAGCCTTTTCAGGCTGAGAAAAGCACTTTGGTGACATTTGGCTGTAACTTGTTCCCAGTACATTCTGAGTGGCTGGTGACTGTGTGTTGTACCTAAAAGTGCCCAACAAGAATCCCAATGCACTTTACATGGGCCCAAATGCCTTCCTTATGACAAAACTGACACTCATTTTCTTAAAAAAAATCATTGGTCAAAATAGCCTTTTCAGGCTGAAAGAAGCACTTTGGTGACGTTTCACTGTAACTTGTTCCCAGTACAGTCTACGTGGCTGCTGACTGTGTGACTTGGTTAAAAGTGGCCAAATAGAAGCCCAATCCACAATACATGAGTCCAAAGGCCTTCCTTATGACTAAACTGACACCCACTTTCTTAAAAATATCATGGGTCTAAATAGCCTTTTCAGGCTGAGAAAAGCACTTTGGTGACATTTGGCTGTAACTTGTTCCCAGTACATTCTGAGTGGCTGGTGGCTGTGTGTTGTACCTAAAAGTGCCCAACAAGAATCCCAATGCACTATACATGGGCCCAAATGCCTTCCTTATGACAAAACTGACACTCATTTTCTTAAAAAAATCATTGGTCAAAATAGCCTTTTCAGGCTGAGAGAAGCACTTTGGTGACGTTTCACTGTAACTTGTTCCCAGTACAGTCTAAGTGGCTGCTGACTGTGTGACTTGGCTAAAAGTGGCCAAATAGAAGCCCAATCCACAATACATGAGCCCAAAGGCCTTCCTTATGACTAAACTGACACCCACTTTCTTAAAAATATCATGGGTCTAAATAGCCTTTTCAGGCTGAGAAAAGCACTTTGGTGACATTTGGCTGTAACTTGTTCCCAGTACATTCCGATTGGCTGGTGACTGTGTGTTGTACCTAAAAGTGCCCAACAAGAATCCCAATGCACTATACATGGGCCCAAATGCCTTCCTTATGACAAAACTGACACTCATTTTCTTAAAAGAATCATTGGTCAAAATAGCCTTTTCAGGCTGAGAGAAGCACTTTGGTGACCTTTCACTGTAACTTGTTCCCAGTACAGTCTAAGTGGCTGCTGACTGTGTGACTTGGCTAAAAGTGGCCAAATAGAAGCCCAATCCACAATACATGAGCCCAAAGGCCTTCCTTATGACTAAACTGACACCCACTTTCTGAAAAATATCATGGGTCTAAATAGCCTTTTCAGGCTGAGAAAAGCACTTTGGTGACATTTGGCTGTAACTTGTTCCCAGTACATTCCGATTGGCTGGTGACTGTGTGTTGTACCTAAAAGTGCCCAACAAGAATCCCAATGCACTATACATGGGCCCAAATGCCTTCCTTATGACAAAACTGACACTCATTTTCTTAAAAAAATCATTGGTCAAAATAGCCTTTTCAGGCTGAGAGAAGTACTTTGGTGACGTTTCACTGTAACTTGTTCCCAGTACAGTCTAAGTGGCTGCTGACTGTGTGACTTGGCTAAAAGTGGCCAAATAGAAGCCCAATCCACAATACATGAGCCCAAAGGCCTTCCTTATGACTAAACTGACACCCACTTTCTGAAAAATATCATGGGTCTAAATAGCCTTTTCAGGCTGAGAAAAGCACTTTGGTGACATTTGGCTGTAACTTGTTCCCAGTACATTCTGAGTGGCTGGTGACTGTGTGTTGTACCTAAACGTGCCCAACAAGAATCCCAATGCACTTTACATGGGCCCAAATGCCTTCCTTATGACAAAACTGACACTCATTTTCTTAAAAAAAATCATTGGTCAAAATAGCCTTTTCAGGCTGAGAGAAGCACTTTGGTGACGTTTCACTGTAACTTGTTCCCAGTACAGTCTAAGTGGCTGCTGACTGTGTGACTTGGTTAAAAGTGGCCAAATAGAAGCCCAATCCACAATACATGAGCCCAAAGGCCTTCCTTATGACTAAACTGACACCCACTTTCTGAAAAATATCATGGGTCTAAATAGCCTTTTCAGGCTGAGAAAAGCACTTTGGTGACATTTGGCTGTAACTTGTTCCCAGTACATTCCGATGGGCTGGTGACTGTGTGTTGTACCTAAAAGTGCCCAACAAGAATCCCAATGCACTATACATGGTCCCAAATGCCTTCCTTATGACAAAACTGACACTCATTTTCTTAAAAAAATCATTGGTCAAAATAGCCTTTTCAGGCTGAGAGAAGCACTTTGGTGACGTTTCACTGTAACTTGTTCCCAGTACAGTCTAAGTGGTTGCTGACTGTGTGACTTGGCTAAAAGTGGCCAAATAGAAGCCCAATCCACAATACATGAGCCCAAAGGCCTTCCTTATGACTAAACTGACACCCACTTTCTGAAAAATATCATGGGTCTAAATAGCCTTTTCAGGCTGAGAAAAGCACTTTGGTGACATTTGGCTGTAACTTGTTCCCAGTACATTCCGATTGGCTGGTGACTGTGTGTTGTACCTAAAAGTGCCCAAAAAGAATCCCAATGCACTATACATGGGCCCAAATGCCTTCCTTATGACAAAACTGACACTCATTTTCTTAAAAAAATCATTGGTCAAAATAGCCTTTTCAGGCTGATAGAAGTACTTTGGTGACGTTTCACTGTAACTTGTTCCCAGTACAGTCTAAGTGGCTGCTGACTGTGTGACTTGGCTAAAAGTGGCCAAATAGAAGCCCAATCCACAATACATGAGCCCAAAGGCCTTCCTTATGACTAAACTGACACCCACTTTCTGAAAAATATCATGGGTCTAAATAGCCTTTTCAGGCTGAGAAAAGCACTTTGGTGACATTTGGCTGTAACTTGTTCCCAGTACATTCCGATTGGCTGGTGACTGTGTGTTGTACCTAAAAGTGCCCAACAAGAATCCCAATGCACTATACATGGGCCCAAATGCCTTCCTTATGACAAAACTGACACTCATTTTCTTAAAAAAATCATTGGTCAAAATAGCCTTTTCAGGCTGATAGAAGTACTTTGGTGACGTTTCACTGTAACTTGTTCCCAGTACAGTCTAAGTGGCTGCTGACTGTGTGACTTGGCTAAAAGTGGCCAAATAGAAGCCCAATCCACAATACATGAGCCCAAAGGCCTTCCTTATGACTAAACTGACACCCACTTTCTGAAAAATATCATGGGTCTAAATAGCCTTTTCAGGCTGAGAAAAGCACTTTGGTGACATTTGGCTGTAACTTGTTCCCAGTACATTCTGAGTGGCTGGTGACTGTGTGTTGTACCTAAAAGTGCCCAACAAGAATCCCAATGCACTTTACATGGGCCCAAATGCCTTCCTTATGACAAAACTGACACTCATTTTCTTTAAAAAAATCATTGGTCAAAATAGCCTTTTCAGGCTGAAAGAAGCACTTTGGTGACGTTTCACTGTAACTTGTTCCCAGTACAGTCTACGTGGCTGCTGACTGTGTGACTTGGTTAAAAGTGGCCAAATAGAAGCCCAATCCACAATACATGAGCCCAAAGGCCTTCCTTATGACTAAACTGACACCCACTTTCTTAAAAATATCATGGGTCTAAATAGCCTTTTCAGGCTGAGAAAAGCACTTTGGTGACATTTGGCTGTAACTTGTTCCCAGTACATTCTGAGTGGCTGGTGACTGTGTGTTGTACCTAAAAGTGCCCAACAAGAATCCCAATGCACTTTACATGGGCCCAAATGCCTTCCTTATGACAAAACTGACACTCATTTTCTTTAAAAAAAATCATTGGTCAAAATAGCCTTTTCAGGCTGAAAGAAGCACTTTGGTGACGTTTCACTGTAACTTGTTCCCAGTACAGTCTACGTGGCTGCTGACTGTGTGACTTGGTTAAAAGTGGCCAAATAGAAGCCCAATCCACAATACATGAGCCCAAAGGCCTTCCTTATGACTAAACTGACACCCACTTTC
Source organism: Gymnoscopelus microlampas (assembly GCF_963454915.1). Taxonomy (NCBI): domain Eukaryota; kingdom Metazoa; phylum Chordata; class Actinopteri; order Myctophiformes; family Myctophidae; genus Gymnoscopelus; species Gymnoscopelus microlampas. Next base: position 170,959 of record NC_139948.1, on the reverse strand, counting down.
TTAAAAATATCATGGGTCTAAATAGCCTTTTCAGGCTGAGAAAAGCACTTTGGTGACATTTGGCTGTAACTTGTTCCCAGTACATTCTGAGTGGCTGGTGGCTGTGTGTTGTACCTAAAAGTGCCCAACAAGAATCCCAATGCACTATACATGGGCCCAAATGCCTTCCTTATGACAAAACTGACACTCATTTTCTTAAAAAAATCATTGGTCAAAATAGCCTTTTCAGGCTGAGAGAAGTACTTTGGTGACGTTTCACTGTAACTTGTTCCCAGTACAGTCTAAGTGGCTGCTGACTGTGTGACTTGGCTAAAAGTGGCCAAATAGAAGCCCAATCCACAATACATGAGCCCAAAGGCCTTCCTTATGACTAAACTGACACCCACTTTCTGAAAAATATCATGGGTCTAAATAGCCTTTTCAGGCTGAGAAAAGCACTTTGGTGACATTTGGCTGTAACTTGTTCCCAGTACATTCCGATTGGCTGGTGACTGTGTGTTGTACCTAAAAGTGCCCAACAAGAATCCCAATGCACTATACATGGGCCCAAATGCCTTCCTTATGACAAAACTGACACTCATTTTCTTAAAAAAATCATTGGTCAAAATAGCCTTTTCAGGCTGAGAGAAGCACTTTGGTGACGTTTCACTTTAAATTGTTCCCAGTACAGTCTAAGTGGCTGCTGACTGTGTGACTTGGCTAAAAGTGGCCAAATAGAAGCCCAATCCACAATACATGAGCCCAAAGGCCTTCCTTATCACTAACCTGACACCCACTTTCTTAAAAATGTCATGGGTCTAAATAGCCTTTTCAGGCTGAGAAAAGCACTTTGGTGACATTTGGCTGTAACTTGTTCCCAGTACATTCTGAGTGGCTGGTGACTGTGTGTTGTACCTAAAAGTGCCCAACAAGAATCCCAATGCACTTTACATGGGCCCAAATGCCTTCCTTATGACAAAACTGACACTCATTTTCTTAAAAAAAATCATTGGTCAAAATAGCCTTTTCAGGCTGAAAGAAGCACTTTGGTGACGTTTCACTGTAACTTGTTCCCAGTACAGTCTACGTGGCTGCTGACTGTGTGACTTGGTTAAAAGTGGCCAAATAGAAGCCCAATCCACAATACATGAGTCCAAAGGCCTTCCTTATGACTAAACTGACACCCACTTTCTTAAAAATATCATGGGTCTAAATAGCCTTTTCAGGCTGAGAAAAGCACTTTGGTGACATTTGGCTGTAACTTGTTCCCAGTACATTCTGAGTGGCTGGTGGCTGTGTGTTGTACCTAAAAGTGCCCAACAAGAATCCCAATGCACTATACATGGGCCCAAATGCCTTCCTTATGACAAAACTGACACTCATTTTCTTAAAAAAATCATTGGTCAAAATAGCCTTTTCAGGCTGAGAGAAGCACTTTGGTGACGTTTCACTGTAACTTGTTCCCAGTACAGTCTAAGTGGCTGCTGACTGTGTGACTTGGCTAAAAGTGGCCAAATAGAAGCCCAATCCACAATACATGAGCCCAAAGGCCTTCCTTATGACTAAACTGACACCCACTTTCTTAAAAATATCATGGGTCTAAATAGCCTTTTCAGGCTGAGAAAAGCACTTTGGTGACATTTGGCTGTAACTTGTTCCCAGTACATTCCGATTGGCTGGTGACTGTGTGTTGTACCTAAAAGTGCCCAACAAGAATCCCAATGCACTATACATGGGCCCAAATGCCTTCCTTATGACAAAACTGACACTCATTTTCTTAAAAGAATCATTGGTCAAAATAGCCTTTTCAGGCTGAGAGAAGCACTTTGGTGACCTTTCACTGTAACTTGTTCCCAGTACAGTCTAAGTGGCTGCTGACTGTGTGACTTGGCTAAAAGTGGCCAAATAGAAGCCCAATCCACAATACATGAGCCCAAAGGCCTTCCTTATGACTAAACTGACACCCACTTTCTGAAAAATATCATGGGTCTAAATAGCCTTTTCAGGCTGAGAAAAGCACTTTGGTGACATTTGGCTGTAACTTGTTCCCAGTACATTCCGATTGGCTGGTGACTGTGTGTTGTACCTAAAAGTGCCCAACAAGAATCCCAATGCACTATACATGGGCCCAAATGCCTTCCTTATGACAAAACTGACACTCATTTTCTTAAAAAAATCATTGGTCAAAATAGCCTTTTCAGGCTGAGAGAAGTACTTTGGTGACGTTTCACTGTAACTTGTTCCCAGTACAGTCTAAGTGGCTGCTGACTGTGTGACTTGGCTAAAAGTGGCCAAATAGAAGCCCAATCCACAATACATGAGCCCAAAGGCCTTCCTTATGACTAAACTGACACCCACTTTCTGAAAAATATCATGGGTCTAAATAGCCTTTTCAGGCTGAGAAAAGCACTTTGGTGACATTTGGCTGTAACTTGTTCCCAGTACATTCTGAGTGGCTGGTGACTGTGTGTTGTACCTAAACGTGCCCAACAAGAATCCCAATGCACTTTACATGGGCCCAAATGCCTTCCTTATGACAAAACTGACACTCATTTTCTTAAAAAAAATCATTGGTCAAAATAGCCTTTTCAGGCTGAGAGAAGCACTTTGGTGACGTTTCACTGTAACTTGTTCCCAGTACAGTCTAAGTGGCTGCTGACTGTGTGACTTGGTTAAAAGTGGCCAAATAGAAGCCCAATCCACAATACATGAGCCCAAAGGCCTTCCTTATGACTAAACTGACACCCACTTTCTGAAAAATATCATGGGTCTAAATAGCCTTTTCAGGCTGAGAAAAGCACTTTGGTGACATTTGGCTGTAACTTGTTCCCAGTACATTCCGATGGGCTGGTGACTGTGTGTTGTACCTAAAAGTGCCCAACAAGAATCCCAATGCACTATACATGGTCCCAAATGCCTTCCTTATGACAAAACTGACACTCATTTTCTTAAAAAAATCATTGGTCAAAATAGCCTTTTCAGGCTGAGAGAAGCACTTTGGTGACGTTTCACTGTAACTTGTTCCCAGTACAGTCTAAGTGGTTGCTGACTGTGTGACTTGGCTAAAAGTGGCCAAATAGAAGCCCAATCCACAATACATGAGCCCAAAGGCCTTCCTTATGACTAAACTGACACCCACTTTCTGAAAAATATCATGGGTCTAAATAGCCTTTTCAGGCTGAGAAAAGCACTTTGGTGACATTTGGCTGTAACTTGTTCCCAGTACATTCCGATTGGCTGGTGACTGTGTGTTGTACCTAAAAGTGCCCAAAAAGAATCCCAATGCACTATACATGGGCCCAAATGCCTTCCTTATGACAAAACTGACACTCATTTTCTTAAAAAAATCATTGGTCAAAATAGCCTTTTCAGGCTGATAGAAGTACTTTGGTGACGTTTCACTGTAACTTGTTCCCAGTACAGTCTAAGTGGCTGCTGACTGTGTGACTTGGCTAAAAGTGGCCAAATAGAAGCCCAATCCACAATACATGAGCCCAAAGGCCTTCCTTATGACTAAACTGACACCCACTTTCTGAAAAATATCATGGGTCTAAATAGCCTTTTCAGGCTGAGAAAAGCACTTTGGTGACATTTGGCTGTAACTTGTTCCCAGTACATTCCGATTGGCTGGTGACTGTGTGTTGTACCTAAAAGTGCCCAACAAGAATCCCAATGCACTATACATGGGCCCAAATGCCTTCCTTATGACAAAACTGACACTCATTTTCTTAAAAAAATCATTGGTCAAAATAGCCTTTTCAGGCTGATAGAAGTACTTTGGTGACGTTTCACTGTAACTTGTTCCCAGTACAGTCTAAGTGGCTGCTGACTGTGTGACTTGGCTAAAAGTGGCCAAATAGAAGCCCAATCCACAATACATGAGCCCAAAGGCCTTCCTTATGACTAAACTGACACCCACTTTCTGAAAAATATCATGGGTCTAAATAGCCTTTTCAGGCTGAGAAAAGCACTTTGGTGACATTTGGCTGTAACTTGTTCCCAGTACATTCTGAGTGGCTGGTGACTGTGTGTTGTACCTAAAAGTGCCCAACAAGAATCCCAATGCACTTTACATGGGCCCAAATGCCTTCCTTATGACAAAACTGACACTCATTTTCTTTAAAAAAATCATTGGTCAAAATAGCCTTTTCAGGCTGAAAGAAGCACTTTGGTGACGTTTCACTGTAACTTGTTCCCAGTACAGTCTACGTGGCTGCTGACTGTGTGACTTGGTTAAAAGTGGCCAAATAGAAGCCCAATCCACAATACATGAGCCCAAAGGCCTTCCTTATGACTAAACTGACACCCACTTTCTTAAAAATATCATGGGTCTAAATAGCCTTTTCAGGCTGAGAAAAGCACTTTGGTGACATTTGGCTGTAACTTGTTCCCAGTACATTCTGAGTGGCTGGTGACTGTGTGTTGTACCTAAAAGTGCCCAACAAGAATCCCAATGCACTTTACATGGGCCCAAATGCCTTCCTTATGACAAAACTGACACTCATTTTCTTTAAAAAAAATCATTGGTCAAAATAGCCTTTTCAGGCTGAAAGAAGCACTTTGGTGACGTTTCACTGTAACTTGTTCCCAGTACAGTCTACGTGGCTGCTGACTGTGTGACTTGGTTAAAAGTGGCCAAATAGAAGCCCAATCCACAATACATGAGCCCAAAGGCCTTCCTTATGACTAAACTGACACCCACTTTCTTAAAAATATCATGGGTCTAAATAGCCTTTTCAGGCTGAGAAAAGCACTTTGGTGACATTTGGCTGTAACTTGTTCCCAGTACATTCTGAGTGGCTGGTGGCTGTGTGTTGTACCTAAAAGTGCCCAACAAGAATCCCAATGCACTATACATGGGCCCAAATGCCTTCCTTATGACAAAACTGACACTCATTTTCTTTAAAAAATCATTGGTCAAAATAGCCTTTTCAGGCTGAGAAAAGCACTTTGGTGACATTTGGCTGTAACTTGTTCCCAGTACATTCCGATTGGCTGGTGACTGTGTGTTGTACCTAAAAGTGCCCAACAAGAATCCCAATGCACTATACATGGGCCCAAATGCCTTCCTTATGACAAAACTGACACTCATTTTCTTAAAAAAATCATTGGTCAAAATAGCCTTTTCAGGCTGAGAGAAGCACTTTGGTGACGTTTCACTTTAAATTGTTCCCAGTACAGTCTAAGTGGCTGCTGACTGTGTGACTTGGCTAAAAGTGGCCAAATAGAAGCCCAATCCACAATACATGAGCCCAAAGGCCTTCCTTATGACTAAACTGACACCCACTTTCTGAAAAATATCATGGGTCTAAATAGCCTTTTCAGGCTGAGAAAAGCACTTTGGTGACATTTGGCTGTAACTTGTTCCCAGTACATTCTGAGTGGCTGGTGACTGTGTGTTGTACCTAAAAGTGCCCAACAAGAATCCCAATGCACTTTACATGGGCCCAAATGCCTTCCTTATGACAAAACTGACACTCATTTTCTTAAAAAAAATCATTGGTCAAAATAGCCTTTTCAGGCTGAAAGAAGCACTTTGGTGACGTTTCACTGTAACTTGTTCCCAGTACAGTCTACGTGGCTGCTGACTGTGTGACTTGGTTAAAAGTGGCCAAATAGAAGCCCAATCCACAATATATGAGCCCAAAGGCCTTCCTTATGACTAAACTGACACCCACTTTCTTAAAAATATCATGGGTCTAAATAGCCTTTTCAGGCTGAGAAAAGCACTTTGGTGACATTTGGCTGTAACTTGTTCCCAGTACATTCTGAGTGGCTGGTGGCTGTGTGTTGTACCTAAAAGTGCCCAACAAGAATCCCAATGCACTATACATGGGCCCAAATGCCTTCCTTATGACAAAACTGACACTCATTTTCTTAAAAAAATCATTGGTCAAAATAGCCTTTTCAGGCTGAGAGAAGCACTTTGGTGACGTTTCACTGTAACTTGTTCCCAGTACAGTCTAAGTGGCTGCTGACTGTGTGACTTGGCTAAAAGTGGCCAAATAGAAGCCCAATCCACAATACATGAGCCCAAAGGCCTTCCTTATGACTAAACTGACACCCACTTTCTTAAAAATATCATGGGTCTAAATAGCCTTTTCAGGCTGAGAAAAGCACTTTGGTGACATTTGGCTGTAACTTGTTCCCAGTACATTCCGATTGGCTGGTGACTGTGTGTTGTACCTAAAAGTGCCCAACAAGAATCCCAATGCACTATACATGGGCCCAAATGCCTTCCTTATGACAAAACTGACACTCATTTTCTTAAAAGAATCATTGGTCAAAATAGCCTTTTCAGGCTGAGAGAAGCACTTTGGTGACGTTTCACTGTAACTTGTTCCCAGTACAGTCTAAGTGGCTGCTGACTGTGTGACTTGGCTAAAAGTGGCCAAATAGAAGCCCAATCCACAATACATGAGCCCAAAGGCCTTCCTTATGACTAAACTGACACCCACTTTCTGAAAAATATCATGGGTCTAAATAGCCTTTTCAGGCTGAGAAAAGCACTTTGGTGACATTTGGCTGTAACTTGTTCCCAGTACATTCCGATTGGCTGGTGACTGTGTGTTGTACCTAAAAGTGCCCAAAAAGAATCCCAATGCACTATACATGGGCCCAAATGCCTTCCTTATGACAAAACTGACACTCATTTTCTTAAAAAAATCATTGGTCAAAATAGCCTTTTCAGGCTGATAGAAGTACTTTGGTGACGTTTCACTGTAACTTGTTCCCAGTACAGTCTAAGTGGCTGCTGACTGTGTGACTTGGCTAAAAGTGGCCAAATAGAAGCCCAATCCACAATACATGAGCCCAAAGGCCTTCCTTATGACTAAACTGACACCCACTTTCTGAAAAATATCATGGGTCTAAATAGCCTTTTCAGGCTGAGAAAAGCACTTTGGTGACATTTGGCTGTAACTTGTTCCCAGTACATTCCGATTGGCTGGTGACTGTGTGTTGTACCTAAAAGTGCCCAACAAGAATCCCAATGCACTATACATGGGCCCAAATGCCTTCCTTATGACAAAACTGACACTTATTTTCTTAAAAAAATCATTGGTCAAAATAGCCTTTTCAGGCTGATAGAAGTACTTTGGTGACGTTTCACTGTAACTTGTTCCCAGTACAGTCTAAGTGGCTGCTGACTGTGTGACTTGGCTAAAAGTGGCCAAATAGAAGCCCAATCCACAATACATGAGCCCAAAGGCCTTCCTTATGACTAAACTGACACCCACTTTCTGAAAAATATCATGGGTCTAAATAGCCTTTTCAGGCTGAGAAAAGCACTTTGGTGACATTTGGCTGTAACTTGTTCCCAGTACATTCTGAGTGGCTGGTGACTGTGTGTTGTACCTAAAAGTGCCCAACAAGAATCCCAATGCACTTTACATGGGCCCAAATGCCTTCCTTATGACAAAACTGACACTCATTTTCTTAAAAAAAATCATTGGTCAAAATAGCCTTTTCAGGCTGAAAGAAGCACTTTGGTGACGTTTCACTGTAACTTGTTCCCAGTACAGTCTACGTGGCTGCTGACTGTGTGACTTGGTTAAAAGTGGCCAAATAGAAGCCCAATCCACAATACATGAGCCCAAAGGCCTTCCTTATGACTAAACTGACACCCACTTTCTTAAAAATATCATGGGTCTAAATAGCCTTTTCAGGCTGAGAAAAGCACTTTGGTGACATTTGGCTGTAACTTGTTCCCAGTACATTCTGAGTGGCTGGTTGCTGTGTGTTGTACCTAAAAGTGCCCAACAAGAATCCCAATGCACTATACATGGGCCCAAATGCCTTCCTTATGACAAAACTGACACTCATTTTCTTAAAAAAATCATTGGTCAAAATAGCCTTTTCAGGCTGAGAGAAGCACTTTGGTGACGTTTCACTGTAACTTGTTCCTAGTACAGTCTAAGTGGCTGCTGACTGTTTGACTTGGCTAAAAGTGGCCAAATAGAAGCCCAATCCACAATACATGAGCCCAAAGGCCTTCCTTATGACTAAACTGACACCCACTTTCTTAAAAATATCATGGGTCTAAATAGCCTTTTCAGGCTGAGAAAAGCACTTTGGTGACATTTGGCTGTAACTTGTTCCCAGTACATTCCGATTGGCTGGTGACTGTGTGTTGTACCTAAAAGTGCCCAACAAGAATCCCAATGCACTATACATGGGCCCAAATGCCTTCCTTATGAAAAAACTGACACTCATTTTCTTAAAAGAATCATTGGTCAAAATAGCCTTTTCAGGCTGAGAGAAGCACTTTGGTGACGTTTCACTGTAACTTGTTCCCAGTTCAGTCTAAGTGGCTGCTGACTGTGTGACTTGGCTAAAAGTGGCCAAATAGAAGCCCAATCCACAATACATGAGCCCAAAGGCCTTCCTTATGACTAAACTGACACCCACTTTCTGAAAAATATCATGGGTCTAAATAGCCTTTTCAGGCTGAGAAAAGCACTTTGGTGACATTTGGCTGTAACTTGTTCCCAGTACATTCTGAGTCGCTGGTGACTGTGTGTTGTACCTAAAAGTGCCCAACAAGAATCCCAATGCACTTTACATGGGCCCAAATGCCTTCCTTATGACAAAACTGACACTCATTTTCTTAAAAAAAATCATTGGTCAAAATAGCCTTTTCAGGCTGAAAGAAGCACTTTGGTGACGTTTCACTGTAACTTGTTCCCAGTACAGTCTACGTGGCTGCTGACTGTGTGACTTGGTTAAAAGTGGCCAAATAGAAGCCCAATCCACAATACATGAGCCCAAAGGCCTTCCTTATGACTAAACTGACACCCACTTTCTTAAAAATATCATGGGTCTAAATAGCCTTTTCAGGCTGAGAAAAGCACTTTGGTGACATTTGGCTGTAACTTGTTCCCAGTACATTCTGAGTGGCTGGTGACTGTGTGTTGTACCTAAAAGTGCCCAACAAGAATCCCAATGCACTTTACATGGGCCCAAATGCCTTCCTTATGACAAAACTGACACTCATTTTCTTAAAAAAAATCATTGGTCAAAATAGCCTTTTCAGGCTGAAAGAAGCACTTTGGTGACGTTTCACTGTAACTTGTTCCCAGTACAGTCTACGTGGCTGCTGACTGTGTGACTTGGTTAAAAGTGGCCAAATAGAAGCCCAATCCACAATACATGAGCCCAAAGGCCTTCCTTATGACTAAACTGACACCCACTTTCTTAAAAATATCATGGGTCTAAATAGCCTTTTCAGACTGAGAAAAGCACTTTGGTGACATTTGGCTGTAACTTGTTCCCAGTACATTCTGAGTGGCTGGTGACTGTGTGTTGTACCTAAAAGTGCCCAACAAGAATCCCAATGCACTTTACATGGGCCCAAATGCCTTCCTTATGACAAAACTGACACTCATTTTCTTTAAAAAAAATCATTGGTCAAAATAGCCTTTTCAGGCTGAAAAAAGCACTTTGGTGACGTTTCACTGTAACTTGTTCCCAGTACAGTCTACGTGGCTGCTGACTGTGTGACTTGGTTAAAAGTGGCCAAATAGAAGCCCAATCCACAATACATGAGCCCAAAGGCCTTCCTTATGACTAAACTGACACCCACTTTCTTAAAAATATCATGGGTCTAAATAGCCTTTTCAGGCTGAGAAAAGCACTTTGGTGACATTTGGCTGTAACTTGTTCCCAGTACATTCTGAGTGGCTGGTGGCTGTGTGTTGTACCTAAAAGTGCCCAACAAGAATCCCAATGCACTATACATGGGCCCAAATGCCTTCCTTATGACAAAACTGACACTCATTTTCTTTAAAAAATCATTGGTCAAAATAGCCTTTTCAGGCTGAGAAAAGCACTTTGGTGACATTTGGCTGTAACTTGTTCCCAGTATATTCCGATTGGCTGGTGACTGTGTGTTGTACCTAAAAGTGCCCAACAAGAATCCCAATGCACTATACATGGGCCCAAATGCCTTCCTTATGACAAAACTGACACTCATTTTCTTAAAAAAATCATTGGTCAAAATAGCCTTTTCAGGCTGAGAGAAGCACTTTGGTGACGTTTCACTTTAAATTGTTCCCAGTACAGTCTAAGTGGCTGCTGACTGTGTGACTTGGCTAAAAGTGGCCAAATAGAAGCCCAATCCACAATACATGAGCCCAAAGGCCTTCCTTATGACTAAACTGACACCCACTTTCTTAAAAATATCATGGGTCTAAATAGCCTTTTCAGGCTGAGAAAAGCACTTTGGTGACATTTGGCTGTAACTTGTTCCCAGTACATTCTGAGTGGCTGGTGACTGTGTGTTGTACCTAAAAGTGCCCAACAAGAATCCCAATGCACTTTACATGGGCCCAAATGCCTTCCTTATGACAAAACTGACACTCATTTTCTTTAAAAAAAATCATTGGTCAAAATAGCCTTTTCAGGCTGAAAGAAGCACTTTGGTGACGTTTCACTGTAACTTGTTCCCAGTACAGTCTACGTGGCTGCTGACTGTGTGACTTGGTTAAAAGTGGCCAAATAGAAGCCCAATCCACAATACATGAGCCCAAAGGCCTTCCTTATGACTAAACTGACACCCACTTTCTTAAAAATATCATGGGTCTAAATAGCCTTTTCAGGCTGAGAAAAGCACTTTGGTGACATTTGGCTGTAACTTGTTCCCAGTACATTCTGAGTGGCTGGTGGCTGTGTGTTGTACCTAAAAGTGCCCAACAAGAATCCCAATGCACTATACATGGGCCCAAATGCCTTCCTTATGACAAAACTGACACTCATTTTCTTTAAAAAATCATTGGTCAAAATAGCCTTTTCAGGCTGAGAAAAGCACTTTGGTGACATTTGGCTGTAACTTGTTCCCAGTATATTCCGATTGGCTGGTGACTGTGTGTTGTACCTAAAAGTGCCCAACAAGAATCCCAATGCACTATACATGGGCCCAAATGCCTTCCTTATGACAAAACTGACACTCATTTTCTTAAAAAAATCATTGGTCAAAATAGCCTTTTCAGGCTGAGAGAAGCACTTTGGTGACGTTTCACTTTAAATTGTTCCCAGTACAGTCTAAGTGGCTGCTGACTGTGTGACTTGGCTAAAAGTGGCCAAATAGAAGCCCAATCCACAATACATGAGCCCAAAGGCCTTCCTTATGACTAAACTGACACCCACTTTCTGAAAAATATCATGGGTCTAAATAGCCTTTTCAGGCTGAGAAAAGCACTTTGGTGACATTTGGCTGTAACTTGTTCCCAGTACATTCTGAGTGGCTGGTGACTGTGTGTTGTACCTAAAAGTGCCCAACAAGAATCCCAATGCACTTTACATGGGCCCAAATGCCTTCCTTATGACAAAACTGACACTCATTTTCTTAAAAAAAATCATTGGTCAAAATAGCCTTTTCAGGCTGAAAGAAGCACTTTGGTGACGTTTCACTGTAACTTGTTCCCAGTACAGTCTACGTGGCTGCTGACTGTGTGACTTGGTTAAAAGTGGCCAAATAGAAGCCCAATCCACAATATATGAGCCCAAAGGCCTTCCTTATGACTAAACTGACACCCACTTTCTTAAAAATATCATGGGTCTAAATAGCCTTTTCAGGCTGAGAAAAGCACTTTGGTGACATTTGGCTGTAACTTGTTCCCAGTACATTCTGAGTGGCTGGTGGCTGTGTGTTGTACCTAAAAGTGCCCAACAAGAATCCCAATGTACTATACATGGGCCCAAATGCCTTCCTTATGACAAAACTGACACTCATTTTCTTAAAAAAATCATTGGTCAAAATAGCCTTTTCAGGCTGAGAGAAGCACTTTGGTGACGTTTCACTGTAACTTGTTCCCAGTACAGTCTAAGTGGCTGCTGACTGTGTGACTTGGCTAAAAGTGGCCAAATAGAAGCCCAATCCACAATACATGAGCCCAAAGGCCTTCCTTATGACTAAACTGACACCCACTTTCTTAAAAATATCATGGGTCTAAATAGCCTTTTCAGGCTGAGAAAAGCACTTTGGTGACATTTGGCTGTAACTTGTTCCCAGTACATTCCGATTGGCTGGTGACTGTGTGTTGTACCTAAAAGTGCCCAACAAGAATCCCAATGCACTATACATGGGCCCAAATGCCTTCCTTATGACAAAACTGACACTCATTTTCTTAAAAGAATCATTGGTCAAAATAGCCTTTTCAGGCTGAGAGAAGCACTTTGGTGACATTTCACTGTAACTTGTTCCCAGTACAGTCTAAGTGGCTGCTGACTGTGTGACTTGGCTAAAAGTGGCCAAATAGAAGCCCAATCCACAATACATGAGCCCAAAGGCCTTCCTTATGACTAAACTGACACCCACTTTCTGAAAAATATCATGGGTCTAAATAGCCTTTTCAGGCTGAGAAAAGCACTTTGGTGACATTTGGCTGTAACTTGTTCCCAGTACATTCCGATTGGCTGGTGACTGTGTGTTGTACCTAAAAGTGCCCAAAAAGAATCCCAATGCACTATACATGGGCCCAAATGCCTTCCTTATGACAAAACTGACACTCATTTTCTTAAAAAAATCATTGGTCAAAATAGCCTTTTCAGGCTGATAGAAGTACTTTGGTGACGTTTCACTGTAACTTGTTCCCAGTACAGTCTAAGTGGCTGCTGACTGTGTGACTTGGCTAAAAGTGGCCAAATAGAAGCCCAATCCACAATACATGAGCCCAAAGGCCTTCCTTATGACTAAACTGACACCCACTTTCTGAAAAATATCATGGGTCTAAATAGCCTTTTCAGGCTGAGAAAAGCACTTTGGTGACATTTGGCTGTAACTTGTTCCCAGTACATTCCGATTGGCTGGTGACTGTGTGTTGTACCTAAAAGTGCCCAACAAGAATCCCAATGCACTATACATGGGCCCAAATGCCTTCCTTATGACAAAACTGACACTCATTTTCTTAAAAAAATCATTGGTCAAAATAGCCTTTTCAGGCTGATAGAAGTACTTTGGTGACGTTTCACTGTAACTTGTTCCCAGTACAGTCTAAGTGGCTGCTGACTGTGTGACTTGGCTAAAAGTGGCCAAATAGAAGCCCAATCCACAATACATGAGCCCAAAGGCCTTCCTTATGACTAAACTGACACCCACTTTCTGAAAAATATCATGGGTCTAAATAGCCTTTTCAGGCTGAGAAAAGCACTTTGGTGACATTTGGCTGTAACTTGTTCCCAGTACATTCTGAGTGGCTGGTGACTGTGTGTTGTACCTAAAAGTGCCCAACAAGAATCCCAATGCACTTTACATGGGCCCAAATGCCTTCCTTATGACAAAACTGACACTCATTTTCTTAAAAAAAATCATTGGTCAAAATAGCCTTTTCAGGCTGAAAGAAGCACTTTGGTGACGTTTCACTGTAACTTGTTCCCAGTACAGTCTACGTGGCTGCTGACTGTGTGACTTGGTTAAAAGTGGCCAAATAGAAGCCCAATCCACAATACATGAGCCCAAAGGCCTTCCTTATGACTAAACTGACACCCACTTTCTTAAAAATATCATGGGTCTAAATAGCCTTTTCAGGCTGAGAAAAGCACTTTGGTGACATTTGGCTGTAACTTGTTCCCAGTACATTCTGAGTGGCTGGTTGCTGTGTGTTGTACCTAAAAGTGCCCAACAAGAATCCCAATGCACTATACATGGGCCCAAATGCCTTCCTTATGACAAAACTGACACTCATTTTCTTAAAAAAATCATTGGTCAAAATAGCCTTTTCAGGCTGAGAGAAGCACTTTGGTGACGTTTCACTGTAACTTGTTCCTAGTACAGTCTAAGTGGCTGCTGACTGTTTGACTTGGCTAAAAGTGGCCAAATAGAAGCCCAATCCACAATACATGAGCCCAAAGGCCTTCCTTATGACTAAACTGACACCCACTTTCTTAAAAATATCATGGGTCTAAATAGCCTTTTCAGGCTGAGAAAAGCACTTTGGTGACATTTGGCTGTAACTTGTTCCCAGTACATTCCGATTGGCTGGTGACTGTGTGTTGTACCTAAAAGTGCCCAACAAGAATCCCAATGCACTATACATGGGCCCAAATGCCTTCCTTATGAAAAAACTGACACTCATTTTCTTAAAAGAATCATTGGTCAAAATAGCCTTTTCAGGCTGAGAGAAGCACTTTGGTGACGTTTCACTGTAACTTGTTCCCAGTTCAGTCTAAGTGGCTGCTGACTGTGTGACTTGGCTAAAAGTGGCCAAATAGAAGCCCAATCCACAATACATGAGCCCAAAGGCCTTCCTTATGACTAAACTGACACCCACTTTCTGAAAAATATCATGGGTCTAAATAGCCTTTTCAGGCTGAGAAAAGCACTTTGGTGACATTTGGCTGTAACTTGTTCCCAGTACATTCTGAGTGGCTGGTGACTGTGTGTTGTACCTAAAAGTGCCCAACAAGAATCCCAATGCACTTTACATGGGCCCAAATGCCTTCCTTATGACAAAACTGACACTCATTTTCTTAAAAAAAATCATTGGTCAAAATAGCCTTTTCAGGCTGAAAGAAGCACTTTGGTGACGTTTCACTGTAACTTGTTCCCAGTACAGTCTACGTGGCTGCTGACTGTGTGACTTGGTTAAAAGTGGCCAAATAGAAGCCCAATCCACAATACATGAGCCCAAAGGCCTTCCTTATGACTAAACTGACACCCACTTTCTTAAAAATATCATGGGTCTAAATAGCCTTTTCAGGCTGAGAAAAGCACTTTGGTGACATTTGGCTGTAACTTGTTCCCAGTACATTCTGAGTGGCTGGTGACTGTGTGTTGTACCTAAAAGTGCCCAACAAGAATCCCAATGCACTTTACATGGGCCCAAATGCCTTCCTTATGACAAAACTGACACTCATTTTCTTTAAAAAAAATCATTGGTCAAAATAGCCTTTTCAGGCTGAAAGAAGCACTTTGGTGACGTTTCACTGTAACTTGTTCCCAGTACAGTCTACGTGGCTGCTGACTGTGTGACTTGGTTAAAAGTGGCCAAATAGAAGCCCAATCCACAATACATGAGCCCAAAGGCCTTCCTTATGACTAAACTGACACCCACTTTCTTAAAAATATCATGGGTCTAAATAGCCTTTTCAGGCTGAGAAAAGCACTTTGGTGACATTTGGCTGTAACTTGTTCCCAGTACATTCTGAGTGGCTGGTGGCTGTGTGTTGTACCTAAAAGTGCCCAACAAGAATCCCAATGCACTATACATGGGCCCAAATGCCTTCCTTATGACAAAACTGACACTCATTTTCTTAAAAAAATCATTGGTCAAAATAGCCTTTTCAGGCTGAGAGAAGCACTTTGGTGACGTTTCACTGTAACTTGTTCCCAGTACAGTCTAAGTGGCTGCTGACTGTGTGACTTGGCTAAAAGTGGCCAAATAGAAGCCCAATCCACAATACATGAGCCCAAAGGCCTTCCTTATGACTAAACTGACACCCACTTTCTTAAAAATATCATGGGTCTAAATAGCCTTTTCAGGCTGAGAAAAGCACTTTGGTGACATTTGGCTGTAACTTGTTCCCAGTACATTCCGATTGGCTGGTGACTGTGTGTTGTACCTAAAAGTGCCCAACAAGAATCCCAATGCACTATACATGGGCCCAAATGCCTTCCTTATGACAAAACTGACACTCATTTTCTTAAAAGAATCATTGGTCAAAATAGCCTTTTCAGGCTGAGAGAAGCACTTTGGTGACGTTTCACTGTAACTTGTTCCCAGTACAGTCTAAGTGGCTGCTGACTGTGTGACTTGGCTAAAAGTGGCCAAATAGAAGCCCAATCCACAATACATGAGCCCAAAGGCCTTCCTTATGACTAAACTGACACCCACTTTCTGAAAAATATCATGGGTCTAAATAGCCTTTTCAGGCTGAGAAAAGCACTTTGGTGACATTTGGCTGTAACTTGTTCCCAGTACATTCCGATTGGCTGGTGACTGTGTGTTGTACCTAAAAGTGCCCAAAAAGAATCCCAATGCACTATACATGGGCCCAAATGCCTTCCTTATGACAAAACTGACACTCATTTTCTTAAAAAAATCATTGGTCAAAATAGCCTTTTCAGGCTGATAGAAGTACTTTGGTGACGTTTCACTGTAACTTGTTCCCAGTACAGTCTAAGTGGCTGCTGACTGTGTGACTTGGCTAAAAGTGGCCAAATAGAAGCCCAATCCACAATACATGAGCCCAAAGGCCTTCCTTATGACTAAACTGACACCCACTTTCTGAAAAATATCATGGGTCTAAATAGCCTTTTCAGGCTGAGAAAAGCACTTTGGTGACATTTGGCTGTAACTTGTTCCCAGTACATTCTGAGTGGCTGGTGACTGTGTGTTGTACCTAAAAGTGCCCAACAAGAATCCCAATGCACTTTACATGGGCCCAAATGCCTTCCTTATGACAAAACTGACACTCATTTTCTTAAAAAAAATCATTGGTCAAAATAGCCTTTTCAGGCTGAAAGAAGCACTTTGGTGACGTTTCACTGTAACTTGTTCCCAGTACAGTCTACGTGGCTGCTGACTGTGTGACTTGGTTAAAAGTGGCCAAATAGAAGCCCAATCCACAATACATGAGCCCAAAGGCCTTCCTTATGACTAAACTGACACCCACTTTCTTAAAAATATCATGGGTCTAAATAGCCTTTTCAGGCTGAGAAAAGCACTTTGGTGACATTTGGCTGTAACTTGTTCCCAGTACATTCTGAGTGGCTGGTTGCTGTGTGTTGTACCTAAAAGTGCCCAACAAGAATCCCAATGCACTATACATGGGCCCAAATGCCTTCCTTATGACAAAACTGACACTCATTTTCTTAAAAAAATCATTGGTCAAAATAGCCTTTTCAGGCTGAGAGAAGCACTTTGGTGACGTTTCACTGTAACTTGTTCCTAGTACAGTCTAAGTGGCTGCTGACTGTTTGACTTGGCTAAAAGTGGCCAAATAGAAGCCCAATCCACAATACATGAGCCCAAAGGCCTTCCTTATGACTAAACTGACACCCACTTTCTTAAAAATATCATGGGTCTAAATAGCCTTTTCAGGCTGAGAAAAGCACTTTGGTGACATTTGGCTGTAACTTGTTCCCAGTACATTCCGATTGGCTGGTGACTGTGTGTTGTACCTAAAAGTGCCCAACAAGAATCCCAATGCACTATACATGGGCCCAAATGCCTTCCTTATGAAAAAACTGACACTCATTTTCTTAAAAGAATCATTGGTCAAAATAGCCTTTTCAGGCTGAGAGAAGCACTTTGGTGACGTTTCACTGTAACTTGTTCCCAGTACAGTCTAAGTGGCTGCTGACTGTGTGACTTGGCTAAAAGTGGCCAAATAGAAGCCCAATCCACAATACATGAGCCCAAAGGCCTTCCTTATGACTAAACTGACACCCACTTTCTTAAAAATATCATGGGTCTAAATAGCCTTTTCAGGCTGAGAAAAGCACTTTGGTGACATTTGGCTGTAACTTGTTCCCAGTACATTCCGATTGGCTGGTGACTGTGTGTTGTACCTAAAAGTGCCCAACAAGAATCCCAATGCACTATACATGGGCCCAAATGCCTTCCTTATGACAAAACTGACACTCATTTTCTTAAAAAAATCATTGGTCAAAATAGCCTTTTCAGGCTGAGAGAAGCACTTTGGTGACGTTTCACTTTAAATTGTTCCCAGTACAGTCTAAGTGGCTGCTGACTGTGTGACTTGGCTAAAAGTGGACAAATAGAAGCCCAATCCACAATACATGAGCCCAAAGGCCTTCCTTATCACTAACCTGACACCCACTTTCTTAAAAATGTCATGGGTCTAAATAGCCTTTTCAGGCTGAGAAAAGCACTTTGGTGACATTTGGCTGTAACTTGTTCCCAGTACATTCTGAGTGGCTGGTGACTGTGTGTTGTACCTAAAAGTGCCCAACAAGAATCCCAATGCACTTTACATGGGCCCACATGCCTTCCTTATGACAAAACTGACACTCATTTTCTTTAAAAAAATCATTGGTCAAAATAGCCTTTTCAGGCTGAGAGAAGCACTTTGGTGACGTTTCACTGTAACTTGTTCCCAGTACAGTCTAAGTGGCTGCTGACTGTGTGACTTGGCTAAAAGTGGCCAAATAGAAGCCCAATCCACAATACATGAGCCCAAAGGCCTTCCTTATGACTAAACTGACACCCACTTTCTTAAAAATATCATGGGTCTAAATAGCCTTTTCAGGCTGAGAAAAGCACTTTGGTGACATTTGGCTGTAACTTGTTCCCAGTACATTCCGATTGGCTGGTGACTGTGTGTTGTACCTAAAAGTGCCCAACAAGAATCCCAATGCACCATACATGGGCCCAAATGCCTTCCTTATGACAAAACTGACACTCATTTTCTTAAAAAAATCATTGGTCAAAATAGCCTTTTCAGGCTGAGAGAAGCACTTTGGTGACGTTTCACTGTAACTTGTTCCCAGTACAGTCTAAGTGGCTGCTGACTGTGTGACTTGGCTAAAAGTGGCCAAATAGAAGCCCAATCCACAATACATGAGCCCAAAGGCCTTCCTTATGACTAAACTGACACCCACTTTCTGAAAAATATCATGGGTCTAAATAGCCTTTTCAGGCTGAGAAAAGCACTTTGGTGACATTTGGCTGTAACTTGTTCCCAGTACATTCCGATTGGCTGGTGACTGTGTGTTGTACCTAAAAGTGCCCAACAAGAATCCCAATGCACTATACATGGGCCCAAATGCCTTCCTTATGACAAAACTGACACTCATTTTCTTAAAAAAATCATTGGTCAAAATAGCCTTTTCAGGCTGATAGAAGTACTTTGGTGACGTTTCACTGTAACTTGTTCCCAGTACAGTCTAAGTGGCTGCTGACTGTGTGACTTGGCTAAAAGTGGCCAAATAGAAGCCCAATCCACAATACATGAGCCCAAAGGCCTTCCTTATGACTAAACTGACACCCACTTTCTGAAAAATATCATGGGTCTAAATAGCCTTTTCAGGCTGAGAAAAGCACTTTGGTGACATTTGGCTGTAACTTGTTCCCAGTACATTCCGATTGGCTGGTGACTGTGTGTTGTACCTAAAAGTGCCCAACAAGAATCCCAATGCACTATACATGGGCCCAAATGCCTTCCTTATGACAAAACTGACACTCATTTTCTTAAAAAAATCATTGGTCAAAATAGCCTTTTCAGGCTGATAGAAGTACTTTGGTGACGTTTCACTGTAACTTGTTCCCAGTACAGTCTAAGTGGCTGCTGACTGTGTGACTTGGCTAAAAGTGGCCAAATAGAAGCCCAATCCACAATACATGAGCCCAAAGGCCTTCCTTATGACTAAACTGACACCCACTTTCTGAAAAATATCATGGGTCTAAATAGCCTTTTCAGGCTGAGAAAAGCACTTTGGTGACATTTGGCTGTAACTTGTTCCCAGTACATTCTGAGTGGCTGGTGGCTGTGTGTTGTACCTAAAAGTGCCCAACAAGAATCCCAATGCACTATACATGGGCCCAAATGCCTTCCTTATGACAAAACTGACACTCATTTTCTTAAAAAAATCATTGGTCAAAATAGCCTTTTCAGGCTGAGAGAAGCACTTTGGTGACGTTTCACTGTAACTTGTTCCCAGTACAGTCTAAGTGGCTGCTGACTGTGACTTGGCTAAAAGTGGCCAAATAGAAGCCCAATCCACAATACATGAGCCCAAAGGCCTTCCTTATGACTAAACTGACACCCACTTTCTTAAAAATATCATGGGTCTAAATAGCCTTTTCAGGCTGAGAAAAGCACTTTGGTGACATTTGGCTGTAACTTGTTCCCAGTACATTCCGATTGGCTGGTGACTGTGTGTTGTACCTAAAAGTGCCCAACAAGAATCCCAATGCACTATACATGGGCCCAAATGCCTTCCTTATGAAAAAACTGACACTCATTTTCTTAAAAGAATCATTGGTCAAAATAGCCTTTTCAGGCTGAGAGAAGCACTTTGGTGACGTTTCACTGTAACTTGTTCCCAGTTCAGTCTAAGTGGCTGCTGACTGTGTGACTTGGCTAAAAGTGGCCAAATAGAAGCCCAATCCACAATACATGAGCCCAAAGGCCTTCCTTATGACTAAACTGACACCCACTTTCTGAAAAATATCATGGGTCTAAATAGCCTTTTCAGGCTGAGAAAAGCACTTTGGTGACATTTGGCTGTAACTTGTTCCCAGTACATTCTGAGTGGCTGGTGACTGTGTGTTGTACCTAAAAGTGCCCAACAAGAATCCCAATGCACTTTACATGGGCCCAAATGCCTTCCTTATGACAAAACTGACACTCATTTTCTTAAAAAAAATCATTGGTCAAAATAGCCTTTTCAGGCTGAAAGAAGCACTTTGGTGACGTTTCACTGTAACTTGTTCCCAGTACAGTCTACGTGGCTGCTGACTGTGTGACTTGGTTAAAAGTGGCCAAATAGAAGCCCAATCCACAATACATGAGCCCAAAGGCCTTCCTTATGACTAAACTGACACCCACTTTCTTAAAAATATCATGGGTCTAAATAGCCTTTTCAGGCTGAGAAAAGCACTTTGGTGACATTTGGCTGTAACTTGTTCCCAGTACATTCTGAGTGGCTGGTGACTGTGTGTTGTACCTAAAAGTGCCCAACAAGAATCCCAATGCACTTTACATGGGCCCAAATGCCTTCCTTATGACAAAACTGACACTCATTTTCTTTAAAAAAAATCATTGGTCAAAATAGCCTTTTCAGGCTGAAAGAAGCACTTTGGTGACGTTTCACTGTAACTTGTTCCCAGTACAGTCTACGTGGCTGCTGACTGTGTGACTTGGTTAAAAGTGGCCAAATAGAAGCCCAATCCACAATACATGAGCCCAAAGGCCTTCCTTATGACTAAACTGACACCCACTTTCTTAAAAATATCATGGGTCTAAATAGCCTTTTCAGGCTGAGAAAAGCACTTTGGTGACATTTGGCTGTAACTTGTTCCCAGTACATTCTGAGTGGCTGGTGGCTGTGTGTTGTACCTAAAAGTGCCCAACAAGAATCCCAATGCACTATACATGGGCCCAAATGCCTTCCTTATGACAAAACTGACACTCATTTTCTTAAAAAAATCATTGGTCAAAATAGCCTTTTCAGGCTGAGAGAAGCACTTTGGTGACGTTTCACTGTAACTTGTTCCCAGTACAGTCTAAGTGGCTGCTGACTGTGTGACTTGGCTAAAAGTGGCCAAATAGAAGCCCAATCCACAATACATGAGCCCAAAGGCCTTCCTTATGACTAAACTGACACCCACTTTCTTAAAAATATCATGGGTCTAAATAGCCTTTTCAGGCTGAGAAAAGCACTTTGGTGACATTTGGCTGTAACTTGTTCCCAGTACATTCCGATTGGCTGGTGACTGTGTGTTGTACCTAAAAGTGCCCAACAAGAATCCCAATGCACTATACATGGGCCCAAATGCCTTCCTTATGACAAAACTGACACTCATTTTCTTAAAAGAATCATTGGTCAAAATAGCCTTTTCAGGCTGAGAGAAGCACTTTGGTGACGTTTCACTGTAACTTGTTCCCAGTACAGTCTAAGTGGCTGCTGACTGTGTGACTTGGCTAAAAGTGGCCAAATAGAAGCCCAATCCACAATACATGAGCCCAAAGGCCTTCCTTATGACTAAACTGACACCCACTTTCTGAAAAATATCATGGGTCTAAATAGCCTTTTCAGGCTGAGAAAAGCACTTTGGTGACATTTGGCTGTAACTTGTTCCCAGTACATTCCGATTGGCTGGTGACTGTGTGTTGTACCTAAAAGTGCCCAAAAAGAATCCCAATGCACTATACATGGGCCCAAATGCCTTCCTTATGACAAAACTGACACTCATTTTCTTAAAAAAATCATTGGTCAAAATAGCCTTTTCAGGCTGATAGAAGTACTTTGGTGACGTTTCACTGTAACTTGTTCCCAGTACAGTCTAAGTGGCTGCTGACTGTGTGACTTGGCTAAAAGTGGCCAAATAGAAGCCCAATCCACAATACATGAGCCCAAAGGCCTTCCTTATGACTAAACTGACACCCACTTTCTGAAAAATATCATGGGTCTAAATAGCCTTTTCAGGCTGAGAAAAGCACTTTGGTGACATTTGGCTGTAACTTGTTCCCAGTACATTCTGAGTGGCTGGTGACTGTGTGTTGTACCTAAAAGTGCCCAACAAGAATCCCAATGCACTTTACATGGGCCCAAATGCCTTCCTTATGACAAAACTGACACTCATTTTCTTAAAAAAAAACATTGGTCAAAATAGCCTTTTCAGGCTGAAAGAAGCACTTTGGTGACGTTTCACTGTAACTTGTTCCCAGTACAGTCTACGTGGCTGCTGACTGTGTGACTTGGTTAAAAGTGGCCAAATAGAAGCCCAATCCACAATACATGAGCCCAAAGGCCTTCCTTATGACTAAACTGACACCCACTTTCTTAAAAATATCATGGGTCTAAATAGCCTTTTCAGGCTGAGAAAAGCACTTTGGTGACATTTGGCTGTAACTTGTTCCCAGTACATTCTGAGTGGCTGGTTGCTGTGTGTTGTACCTAAAAGTGCCCAACAAGAATCCCAATGCACTATACATGGGCCCAAATGCCTTCCTTATGACAAAACTGACACTCATTTTCTTAAAAAAATCATTGGTCAAAATAGCCTTTTCAGGCTGAGAGAAGCACTTTGGTGACGTTTCACTGTAACTTGTTCCTAGTACAGTCTAAGTGGCTGCTGACTGTTTGACTTGGCTAAAAGTGGCCAAATAGAAGCCCAATCCACAATACATGAGCCCAAAGGCCTTCCTTATGACTAAACTGACACCCACTTTCTTAAAAATATCATGGGTCTAAATAGCCTTTTCAGGCTGAGAAAAGCACTTTGGTGACATTTGGCTGTAACTTGTTCCCAGTACATTCCGATTGGCTGGTGACTGTGTGTTGTACCTAAAAGTGCCCAACAAGAATCCCAATGCACTATACATGGGCCCAAATGCCTTCCTTATGAAAAAACTGACACTCATTTTCTTAAAAGAATCATTGGTCAAAATAGCCTTTTCAGGCTGAGAGAAGCACTTTGGTGACGTTTCACTGTAACTTGTTCCCAGTTCAGTCTAAGTGGCTGCTGACTGTGTGACTTGGCTAAAAGTGGCCAAATAGAAGCCCAATCCACAATACATGAGCCCAAAGGCCTTCCTTATGACTAAACTGACACCCACTTTCTTAAAAATATCATGGGTCTAAATAGCCTTTTCAAGCTGAGAAAAGCACTTTGGTGACATTTGGCTGTAACTTGTTCCCAGTACATTCCGATTGGCTGGTGACTGTGTGTTGTACCTAAAAGTGCCCAACAAGAATCCCAATGCACTATACATGGGCCCAAATGCCTTCCTTATGACAAAACTGACACTCATTTTCTTAAAAAAATCATTGGTCAAAATAGCCTTTTCAGGCTGAGAGAAGCACTTTGGTGACGTTTCACTTTAAATTGTTCCCAGTACAGTCTAAGTGGCTGCTGACTGTGTGACTTGGCTAAAAGTGGACAAATAGAAGCCCAATCCACAATACATGAGCCCAAAGGCCTTCCTTATCACTAACCTGACACCCACTTTCTTAAAAATGTCATGGGTCTAAATAGCCTTTTCAGGCTGAGAAAAGCACTTTGGTGACATTTGGCTGTAACTTGTTCCCAGTACATTCTGAGTGGCTGGTGACTGTGTGTTGTACCTAAAAGTGCCCAACAAGAATCCCAATGCACTTTACATGGGCCCACATGCCTTCCTTATGACAAAACTGACACTCATTTTCTTTAAAAAAATCATTGGTCAAAATAGCCTTTTCAGGCTGAGAGAAGCACTTTGGTGACGTTTCACTGTAACTTGTTCCCAGTACAGTCTAAGTGGCTGCTGACTGTGTGACTTGGCTAAAAGTGGCCAAATAGAAGCCCAATCCACAATACATGAGCCCAAAGGCCTTCCTTATGACTAAACTGACACCCACTTTCTGAAAAATATCATGGGTCTAAATAGCCTTTTCAGGCTGAGAAAAGCACTTTGGTGACATTTGGCTGTAACTTGTTCCCAGTACATTCTGAGTGGCTGGTGGCTGTGTGTTGTACCTAAAAGTGCCCAACAAGAATCCCAATGCACTATACATGGGCCCAAATGCCTTCCTTATGACAAAACTGACACTCATTTTCTTAAAAAAATCATTGGTCAAAATAGCCTTTTCAGGCTGAGAGAAGCACTTTGGTGACGTTTCACTGTAACTTGTTCCCAGTACAGTCTAAGTGGCTGCTGACTGTGTGACTTGGCTAAAAGTGGCCAAATAGAAGCCCAATCCACAATACATGAGCCCAAAGGCCTTCCTTATGACTAAACTGACACCCACTTTCTTAAAAATATCATGGGTCTAAATAGCCTTTTCAGGCTGAGAAAAGCACTTTGGTGACATTTGGCTGTAACTTGTTCCCAGTACATTCCGATTGGCTGGTGACTGTGTGTTGTACCTAAAAGTGCCCAACAAGAATCCCAATGCACTATACATGGGCCCAAATGCCTTCCTTATGACAAAACTGACACTCATTTTCTTAAAAGAATCATTGGTCAAAATAGCCTTTTCAGGCTGAGAGAAGCACTTTGGTGACGTTTCACTGTAACTTGTTCCCAGTACAGTCTAAGTGGCTGCTGACTGTGTGACTTGGCTAAAAGTGGCCAAATAGAAGCCCAATCCACAATACATGAGCCCAAAGGCCTTCCTTATGACTAAACTGACACCCACTTTCTTAAAAATATCATGGGTCTAAATAGCCTTTTCAGGCTGAGAAAAGCACTTTGGTGACATTTGGCTGTAACTTGTTCCCAGTACATTCCGATTGGCTGGTGACTGTGTGTTGTACCTAAAAGTGCCCAACAAGAATCCCAATGCACTATACATGGGCCCAAATGCCTTCCTTATGACAAAACTGACACTCATTTTCTTAAAAGAATCATTGGTCAAAATAGCCTTTTCAGGCTGAGAGAAGCACTTTGGTGACGTTTCACTGTAACTTGTTCCCAGTACAGTCTAAGTGGCTGCTGACTGTGTGACTTGGCTAAAAGTGGCCA
Organism: Gymnoscopelus microlampas; assembly: GCF_963454915.1. NCBI lineage: Eukaryota > Metazoa > Chordata > Actinopteri > Myctophiformes > Myctophidae > Gymnoscopelus > Gymnoscopelus microlampas. The sequence goes on along the minus strand of NC_139948.1, from coordinate 145,849 downwards.
AATAGAAGCCCAATCCACAATACATGAGCCCAAAGGCCTTCCTTATGACTAAACTGACACCCACTTTCTGAAAAATATCATGGGTCTAAATAGCCTTTTCAGGCTGAGAAAAGCACTTTGGTGACATTTGGCTGTAACTTGTTCCCAGTACATTCCGATTGGCTGGTGACTGTGTGTTGTACCTAAAAGTGCCCAACAAGAATCCCAATGCACTATACATGGGCCCAAATGCCTTCCTTATGACAAAACTGACACTCATTTTCTTAAAAAAATCATTGGTCAAAATAGCCTTTTCAGGCTGAGAGAAGCACTTTGGTGACGTTTCACTTTAAATTGTTCCCAGTACAGTCTAAGTGGCTGCTGACTGTGTGACTTGGCTAAAAGTGGCCAAATAGAAGCCCAATCCACAATACATGAGCCCAAAGGCCTTCCTTATCACTAACCTGACACCCACTTTCTTAAAAATGTCATGGGTCTAAATAGCCTTTTCAGGCTGAGAAAAGCACTTTGGTGACATTTGGCTGTAACTTGTTCCCAGTACATTCTGAGTGGCTGGTGACTGTGTGTTGTACCTAAAAGTGCCCAACAAGAATCCCAATGCACTTTACATGGGCCCAAATGCCTTCCTTATGACAAAACTGACACTCATTTTCTTAAAAAAAATCATTGGTCAAAATAGCCTTTTCAGGCTGAAAGAAGCACTTTGGTGACGTTTCACTGTAACTTGTTCCCAGTACAGTCTACGTGGCTGCTGACTGTGTGACTTGGTTAAAAGTGGCCAAATAGAAGCCCAATCCACAATACATGAGCCCAAAGGCCTTCCTTATGACTAAACTGACACCCACTTTCTTAAAAATATCATGGGTCTAAATAGCCTTTTCAGGCTGAGAAAAGCACTTTGGTGACATTTGGCTGTAACTTGTTCCCAGTACATTCTGAGTGGCTGGTTGCTGTGTGTTGTACCTAAAAGTGCCCAACAAGAATCCCAATGCACTATACATGGGCCCAAATGCCTTCCTTATGACAAAACTGACACTCATTTTCTTAAAAAAATCATTGGTCAAAATAGCCTTTTCAGGCTGAGAGAAGCACTTTGGTGACGTTTCACTGTAACTTGTTCCTAGTACAGTCTAAGTGGCTGCTGACTGTTTGACTTGGCTAAAAGTGGCCAAATAGAAGCCCAATCCACAATACATGAGCCCAAAGGCCTTCCTTATGACTAAACTGACACCCACTTTCTTAAAAATATCATGGGTCTAAATAGCCTTTTCAGGCTGAGAAAAGCACTTTGGTGACATTTGGCTGTAACTTGTTCCCAGTACATTCCGATTGGCTGGTGACTGTGTGTTGTACCTAAAAGTGCCCAACAAGAATCCCAATGCACTATACATGGGCCCAAATGCCTTCCTTATGAAAAAACTGACACTCATTTTCTTAAAAGAATCATTGGTCAAAATAGCCTTTTCAGGCTGAGAGAAGCACTTTGGTGACGTTTCACTGTAACTTGTTCCCAGTTCAGTCTAAGTGGCTGCTGACTGTGTGACTTGGCTAAAAGTGGCCAAATAGAAGCCCAATCCACAATACATGAGCCCAAAGGCCTTCCTTATGACTAAACTGACACCCACTTTCTTAAAAATATCATGGGTCTAAATAGCCTTTTCAGGCTGAGAAAAGCACTTTGGTGACATTTGGCTGTAACTTGTTCCCAGTACATTCCGATTGGCTGGTGACTGTGTGTTGTACCTAAAAGTGCCCAACAAGAATCCCAATGCACTATACATGGGCCCAAATGCCTTCCTTATGACAAAACTGACACTCATTTTCTTAAAAAAATCATTGGTCAAAATAGCCTTTTCAGGCTGAGAGAAGCACTTTGGTGACGTTTCACTTTAAATTGTTCCCAGTACAGTCTAAGTGGCTGCTGACTGTGTGACTTGGCTAAAAGTGGACAAATAGAAGCCCAATCCACAATACATGAGCCCAAAGGCCTTCCTTATCACTAACCTGACACCCACTTTCTTAAAAATGTCATGGGTCTAAATAGCCTTTTCAGGCTGAGAAAAGCACTTTGGTGACATTTGGCTGTAACTTGTTCCCAGTACATTCTGAGTGGCTGGTGACTGTGTGTTGTACCTAAAAGTGCCCAACAAGAATCCCAATGCACTTTACATGGGCCCACATGCCTTCCTTATGACAAAACTGACACTCATTTTCTTTAAAAAAATCATTGGTCAAAATAGCCTTTTCAGGCTGAGAGAAGCACTTTGGTGACGTTTCACTGTAACTTGTTCCCAGTACAGTCTAAGTGGCTGCTGACTGTGTGACTTGGCTAAAAGTGGCCAAATAGAAGCCCAATCCACAATACATGAGCCCAAAGGCCTTCCTTATGACTAAACTGACACCCACTTTCTTAAAAATATCATGGGTCTAAATAGCCTTTTCAGGCTGAGAAAAGCACTTTGGTGACATTTGGCTGTAACTTGTTCCCAGTACATTCCGATTGGCTGGTGACTGTGTGTTGTACCTAAAAGTGCCCAACAAGAATCCCAATGCACCATACATGGGCCCAAATGCCTTCCTTATGACAAAACTGACACTCATTTTCTTAAAAAAATCATTGGTCAAAATAGCCTTTTCAGGCTGAGAGAAGCACTTTGGTGACGTTTCACTGTAACTTGTTCCCAGTACAGTCTAAGTGGCTGCTGACTGTGTGACTTGGCTAAAAGTGGCCAAATAGAAGCCCAATCCACAATACATGAGCCCAAAGGCCTTCCTTATGACTAAACTGACACCCACTTTCTGAAAAATATCATGGGTCTAAATAGCCTTTTCAGGCTGAGAAAAGCACTTTGGTGACATTTGGCTGTAACTTGTTCCCAGTACATTCCGATTGGCTGGTGACTGTGTGTTGTACCTAAAAGTGCCCAACAAGAATCCCAATGCACTATACATGGGCCCAAATGCCTTCCTTATGACAAAACTGACACTCATTTTCTTAAAAAAATCATTGGTCAAAATAGCCTTTTCAGGCTGATAGAAGTACTTTGGTGACGTTTCACTGTAACTTGTTCCCAGTACAGTCTAAGTGGCTGCTGACTGTGTGACTTGGCTAAAAGTGGCCAAATAGAAGCCCAATCCACAATACATGAGCCCAAAGGCCTTCCTTATGACTAAACTGACACCCACTTTCTGAAAAATATCATGGGTCTAAATAGCCTTTTCAGGCTGAGAAAAGCACTTTGGTGACATTTGGCTGTAACTTGTTCCCAGTACATTCCGATTGGCTGGTGACTGTGTGTTGTACCTAAAAGTGCCCAACAAGAATCCCAATGCACTATACATGGGCCCAAATGCCTTCCTTATGACAAAACTGACACTCATTTTCTTAAAAAAATCATTGGTCAAAATAGCCTTTTCAGGCTGATAGAAGTACTTTGGTGACGTTTCACTGTAACTTGTTCCCAGTACAGTCTAAGTGGCTGCTGACTGTGTGACTTGGCTAAAAGTGGCCAAATAGAAGCCCAATCCACAATACATGAGCCCAAAGGCCTTCCTTATGACTAAACTGACACCCACTTTCTGAAAAATATCATGGGTCTAAATAGCCTTTTCAGGCTGAGAAAAGCACTTTGGTGACATTTGGCTGTAACTTGTTCCCAGTACATTCTGAGTGGCTGGTGGCTGTGTGTTGTACCTAAAAGTGCCCAACAAGAATCCCAATGCACTATACATGGGCCCAAATGCCTTCCTTATGACAAAACTGACACTCATTTTCTTAAAAAAATCATTGGTCAAAATAGCCTTTTCAGGCTGAGAGAAGCACTTTGGTGACGTTTCACTGTAACTTGTTCCCAGTACAGTCTAAGTGGCTGCTGACTGTGTGACTTGGCTAAAAGTGGCCAAATAGAAGCCCAATCCACAATACATGAGCCCAAAGGCCTTCCTTATGACTAAACTGACACCCACTTTCTTAAAAATATCATGGGTCTAAATAGCCTTTTCAGGCTGAGAAAAGCACTTTGGTGACATTTGGCTGTAACTTGTTCCCAGTACATTCCGATTGGCTGGTGACTGTGTGTTGTACCTAAAAGTGCCCAACAAGAATCCCAATGCACTATACATGGGCCCAAATGCCTTCCTTATGACAAAACTGACACTCATTTTCTTAAAAGAATCATTGGTCAAAATAGCCTTTTCAGGCTGAGAGAAGCACTTTGGTGACGTTTCACTGTAACTTGTTCCCAGTACAGTCTAAGTGGCTGCTGACTGTGTGACTTGGCTAAAAGTGGCCAAATAGAAGCCCAATCCACAATACATGAGCCCAAAGGCCTTCCTTATGACTAAACTGACACCCACTTTCTTAAAAATATCATGGGTCTAAATAGCCTTTTCAGGCTGAGAAAAGCACTTTGGTGACATTTGGCTGTAACTTGTTCCCAGTACATTCCGATTGGCTGGTGACTGTGTGTTGTACCTAAAAGTGCCCAACAAGAATCCCAATGCACTATACATGGGCCCAAATGCCTTCCTTATGACAAAACTGACACTCATTTTCTTAAAAGAATCATTGGTCAAAATAGCCTTTTCAGGCTGAGAGAAGCACTTTGGTGACGTTTCACTGTAACTTGTTCCCAGTACAGTCTAAGTGGCTGCTGACTGTGTGACTTGGCTAAAAGTGGCCAAATAGAAGCCCAATCCACAATACATGAGCCCAAAGGCCTTCCTTATGACTAAACTGACACCCACTTTCTGAAAAATATCATGGGTCTAAATAGCCTTTTCAGGCTGAGAAAAGCACTTTGGTGACATTTGGCTGTAACTTGTTCCCAGTACATTCCGATTGGCTGGTGACTGTGTGTTGTACCTAAAAGTGCCCAACAAGAATCCCAATGCACTATACATGGGCCCAAATGCCTTCCTTATGACAAAACTGACACTCATTTTCTTAAAAAAATCATTGGTCAAAATAGCCTTTTCAGGCTGAGAGAAGCACTTTGGTGACGTTTCACTTTAAATTGTTCCCAGTACAGTCTAAGTGGCTGCTGACTGTGTGACTTGGCTAAAAGTGGCCAAATAGAAGCCCAATCCACAATACATGAGCCCAAAGGCCTTCCTTATCACTAACCTGACACCCACTTTCTTAAAAATGTCATGGGTCTAAATAGCCTTTTCAGGCTGAGAAAAGCACTTTGGTGACATTTGGCTGTAACTTGTTCCCAGTACATTCTGAGTGGCTGGTGACTGTGTGTTGTACCTAAAAGTGCCCAACAAGAATCCCAATGCACTTTACATGGGCCCACATGCCTTCCTTATGACAAAACTGACACTCATTTTCTTTAAAAAAATCATTGGTCAAAATAGCCTTTTCAGGCTGAGAGAAGCACTTTGGTGACGTTTCACTGTAACTTGTTCCCAGTACAGTCTAAGTGGCTGCTGACTGTGTGACTTGGCTAAAAGTGGCCAAATAGAAGCCCAATCCACAATACATGAGCCCAAAGGCCTTCCTTATGACTAAACTGACACCCACTTTCTTAAAAATATCATGGGTCTAAATAGCCTTTTCAGGCTGAGAAAAGCACTTTGGTGACATTTGGCTGTAACTTGTTCCCAGTACATTCCGATTGGCTGGTGACTGTGTGTTGTACCTAAAAGTGCCCAACAAGAATCCCAATGCACTATACATGGGCCCAAATGCCTTCCTTATGACAAAACTGACACTCATTTTCTTAAAAAAATCATTGGTCAAAATAGCCTTTTCAGGCTGAGAGAAGCACTTTGGTGACGTTTCACTGTAACTTGTTCCCAGTACAGTCTAAGTGGCTGCTGACTGTGTGACTTGGCTAAAAGTGGCCAAATAGAAGCCCAATCCACAATACATGAGCCCAAAGGCCTTCCTTATGACTAAACTGACACCCACTTTCTGAAAAATATCATGGGTCTAAATAGCCTTTTCAGGCTGAGAAAAGCACTTTGGTGACATTTGGCTGTAACTTGTTCCCAGTACATTCCGATTGGCTGGTGACTGTGTGTTGTACCTAAAAGTGCCCAACAAGAATCCCAATGCACTATACATGGGCCCAAATGCCTTCCTTATGACAAAACTGACACTCATTTTCTTAAAAAAATCATTGGTCAAAATAGCCTTTTCAGGCTGATAGAAGTACTTTGGTGACGTTTCACTGTAACTTGTTCCCGGTACAGTCTAAGTGGCTGCTGACTGTGTGACTTGGCTAAAAGTGGCCAAATAGAAGCCCAATCCACAATACATGAGCCCAAAGGCCTTCCTTATGACTAAACTGACACCCACTTTCTGAAAAATATCATGGGTCTAAATAGCCTTTTCAGGCTGAGAAAAGCACTTTGGTGACGTTTCACTTTAAATTGTTCCCAGTACAGTCTAAGTGGCTGCTGACTGTGTGACTTGGCTAAAAGTGGCCAAATAGAAGCCCAATCCACAATACATGAGCCCAAAGGCCTTCCTTATCACTAACCTGACACCCACTTTCTTAAAAATGTCATGGGTCTAAATAGCCTTTTCAGGCTGAGAAAAGCACTTTGGTGACATTTGGCTGTAACTTGTTCCCAGTACATTCTGAGTGGCTGGTGACTGTGTGTTGTACCTAAAAGTGCCCAACAAGAATCCCAATGCACTTTACATGGGCCCAAATGCCTTCCTTATGACAAAACTGACACTCATTTTCTTAAAAAAAATCCTTGGTCAAAATAGCCTTTTCAGGCTGAAAGAAGCACTTTGGTGACGTTTCACTGTAACTTGTTCCCAGTACAGTCTACGTGGCTGCTGACTGTGTGACTTGGTTAAAAGTGGCCAAATAGAAGCCCAATCCACAATACATGAGTCCAAAGGCCTTCCTTATGACTAAACTGACACCCACTTTCTTAAAAATATCATGGGTCTAAATAGCCTTTTCAGGCTGAGAAAAGCACTTTGGTGACATTTGGCTGTAACTTGTTCCCAGTACATTCTGAGTGGCTGGTGGCTGTGTGTTGTACCTAAAAGTGCCCAACAAGAATCCCAATGCACTATACATGGGCCCAAATGCCTTCCTTATGACAAAACTGACACTCATTTTCTTAAAAAAATCATTGGTCAAAATAGCCTTTTCAGGCTGAGAGAAGCACTTTGGTGACGTTTCACTGTAACTTGTTCCCAGTACAGTCTAAGTGGCTGCTGACTGTGTGACTTGGCTAAAAGTGGCCAAATAGAAGCCCAATCCACAATACATGAGCCCAAAGGCCTTCCTTATGACTAAACTGACACCCACTTTCTTAAAAATATCATGGGTCTAAATAGCCTTTTCAGGCTGAGAAAAGCACTTTGGTGACATTTGGCTGTAACTTGTTCCCAGTACATTCCGATTGGCTGGTGACTGTGTGTTGTACCTAAAAGTGCCCAACAAGAATCCCAATGCACTATACATGGGCCCAAATGCCTTCCTTATGACAAAACTGACACTCATTTTCTTAAAAGAATCATTGGTCAAAATAGCCTTTTCAGGCTGAGAGAAGCACTTTGGTGACCTTTCACTGTAACTTGTTCCCAGTACAGTCTAAGTGGCTGCTGACTGTGTGACTTGGCTAAAAGTGGCCAAATAGAAGCCCAATCCACAATACATGAGCCCAAAGGCCTTCCTTATGACTAAACTGACACCCACTTTCTGAAAAATATCATGGGTCTAAATAGCCTTTTCAGGCTGAGAAAAGCACTTTGGTGACATTTGGCTGTAACTTGTTCCCAGTACATTCCGATTGGCTGGTGACTGTGTGTTGTACCTAAAAGTGCCCAACAAGAATCCCAATGCACTATACATGGGCCCAAATGCCTTCCTTATGACAAAACTGACACTCATTTTCTTAAAAAAATCATTGGTCAAAATAGCCTTTTCAGGCTGAGAGAAGTACTTTGGTGACGTTTCACTGTAACTTGTTCCCAGTACAGTCTAAGTGGCTGCTGACTGTGTGACTTGGCTAAAAGTGGCCAAATAGAAGCCCAATCCACAATACATGAGCCCAAAGGCCTTCCTTATGACTAAACTGACACCCACTTTCTGAAAAATATCATGGGTCTAAATAGCCTTTTCAGGCTGAGAAAAGCACTTTGGTGACATTTGGCTGTAACTTGTTCCCAGTACATTCTGAGTGGCTGGTGACTGTGTGTTGTACGTAAACGTGCCCAACAAGAATCCCAATGCACTTTACATGGGCCCAAATGCCTTCCTTATGACAAAACTGACACTCATTTTCTTAAAAAAAATCATTGGTCAAAATAGCCTTTTCAGGCTGAGAGAAGCACTTTGGTGACGTTTCACTGTAACTTGTTCCCAGTACAGTCTAAGTGGCTGCTGACTGTGTGACTTGGTTAAAAGTGGCCAAATAGAAGCCCAATCCACAATACATGAGCCCAAAGGCCTTCCTTATGACTAAACTGACACCCACTTTCTGAAAAATATCATGGGTCTAAATAGCCTTTTCAGGCTGAGAAAAGCACTTTGGTGACATTTGGCTGTAACTTGTTCCCAGTACATTCCGATGGGCTGGTGACTGTGTGTTGTACCTAAAAGTGCCCAACAAGAATCCCAATGCACTATACATGGTCCCAAATGCCTTCCTTATGACAAAACTGACACTCATTTTCTTAAAAAAATCATTGGTCAAAATAGCCTTTTCAGGCTGAGAGAAGCACTTTGGTGACGTTTCACTGTAACTTGTTCCCAGTACAGTCTAAGTGGTTGCTGACTGTGTGACTTGGCTAAAAGTGGCCAAATAGAAGCCCAATCCACAATACATGAGCCCAAAGGCCTTCCTTATGACTAAACTGACACCCACTTTCTGAAAAATATCATGGGTCTAAATAGCCTTTTCAGGCTGAGAAAAGCACTTTGGTGACATTTGGCTGTAACTTGTTCCCAGTACATTCCGATTGGCTGGTGACTGTGTGTTGTACCTAAAAGTGCCCAAAAAGAATCCCAATGCACTATACATGGGCCCAAATGCCTTCCTTATGACAAAACTGACACTCATTTTCTTAAAAAAATCATTGGTCAAAATAGCCTTTTCAGGCTGATAGAAGTACTTTGGTGACGTTTCACTGTAACTTGTTCCCAGTACAGTCTAAGTGGCTGCTGACTGTGTGACTTGGCTAAAAGTGGCCAAATAGAAGCCCAATCCACAATACATGAGCCCAAAGGCCTTCCTTATGACTAAACTGACACCCACTTTCTGAAAAATATCATGGGTCTAAATAGCCTTTTCAGGCTGAGAAAAGCACTTTGGTGACATTTGGCTGTAACTTGTTCCCAGTACATTCCGATTGGCTGGTGACTGTGTGTTGTACCTAAAAGTGCCCAACAAGAATCCCAATGCACTATACATGGGCCCAAATGCCTTCCTTATGACAAAACTGACACTCATTTTCTTAAAAAAATCATTGGTCAAAATAGCCTTTTCAGGCTGATAGAAGTACTTTGGTGACGTTTCACTGTAACTTGTTCCCAGTACAGTCTAAGTGGCTGCTGACTGTGTGACTTGGCTAAAAGTGGCCAAATAGAAGCCCAATCCACAATACATGAGCCCAAAGGCCTTCCTTATGACTAAACTGACACCCACTTTCTGAAAAATATCATGGGTCTAAATAGCCTTTTCAGGCTGAGAAAAGCACTTTGGTGACATTTGGCTGTAACTTGTTCCCAGTACATTCTGAGTGGCTGGTGACTGTGTGTTGTACCTAAAAGTGCCCAACAAGAATCCCAATGCACTTTACATGGGCCCAAATGCCTTCCTTATGACAAAACTGACACTCATTTTCTTAAAAAAAATCATTGGTCAAAATAGCCTTTTCAGGCTGAAAGAAGCACTTTGGTGACGTTTCACTGTAACTTGTTCCCAGTACAGTCTACGTGGCTGCTGACTGTGTGACTTGGTTAAAAGTGGCCAAATAGAAGCCCAATCCACAATACATGAGCCCAAAGGCCTTCCTTATGACTAAACTGACACCCACTTTCTTAAAAATATCATGGGTCTAAATAGCCTTTTCAGGCTGAGAAAAGCACTTTGGTGACATTTGGCTGTAACTTGTTCCCAGTACATTCTGAGTGGCTGGTGACTGTGTGTTGTACCTAAAAGTGCCCAACAAGAATCCCAATGCACTTTACATGGGCCCAAATGCCTTCCTTATGACAAAACTGACACTCATTTTCTTTAAAAAAAATCATTGGTCAAAATAGCCTTTTTTAGGCTGAAAGAAGCACTTTGGTGACGTTTCACTGTAACTTGTTCCCAGTACAGTCTACGTGGCTGCTGACTGTGTGACTTGGTTAAAAGTGGCCAAATAGAAGCCCAATCCACAATACATGAGCCCAAAGGCCTTCCTTATGACTAAACTGACACCCACTTTCTTAAAAATATCATGGGTCTAAATAGCCTTTTCAGGCTGAGAAAAGCACTTTGGTGACATTTGGCTGTAACTTGTTCCCAGTACATTCTGAGTGGCTGGTGGCTGTGTGTTGTACCTAAAAGTGCCCAACAAGAATCCCAATGCACTATACATGGGCCCAAATGCCTTCCTTATGACAAAACTGACACTCATTTTCTTTAAAAAATCATTGGTCAAAATAGCCTTTTCAGGCTGAGAAAAGCACTTTGGTGACATTTGGCTGTAACTTGTTCCCAGTACATTCCGATTGGCTGGTGACTGTGTGTTGTACCTAAAAGTGCCCAACAAGAATCCCAATGCACTATACATGGGCCCAAATGCCTTCCTTATGACAAAACTGACACTCATTTTCTTAAAAAAATCATTGGTCAAAATAGCCTTTTCAGGCTGAGAGAAGCACTTTGGTGACGTTTCACTTTAAATTGTTCCCAGTACAGTCTAAGTGGCTGCTGACTGTGTGACTTGGCTAAAAGTGGCCAAATAGAAGCCCAATCCACAATACATGAGCCCAAAGGCCTTCCTTATGACTAAACTGACACCCACTTTCTGAAAAATATCATGGGTCTAAATAGCCTTTTCAGGCTGAGAAAAGCACTTTGGTGACATTTGGCTGTAACTTGTTCCCAGTACATTCTGAGTGGCTGGTGACTGTGTGTTGTACCTAAAAGTGCCCAACAAGAATCCCAATGCACTTTACATGGGCCCAAATGCCTTCCTTATGACAAAACTGACACTCATTTTCTTAAAAAAAATCATTGGTCAAAATAGCCTTTTCAGGCTGAAAGAAGCACTTTGGTGACGTTTCACTGTAACTTGTTCCCAGTACAGTCTACGTGGCTGCTGACTGTGTGACTTGGTTAAAAGTGGCCAAATAGAAGCCCAATCCACAATATATGAGCCCAAAGGCCTTCCTTATGACTAAACTGACACCCACTTTCTTAAAAATATCATGGGTCTAAATAGCCTTTTCAGGCTGAGAAAAGCACTTTGGTGACATTTGGCTGTAACTTGTTCCCAGTACATTCTGAGTGGCTGGTGGCTGTGTGTTGTACCTAAAAGTGCCCAACAAGAATCCCAATGCACTATACATGGGCCCAAATGCCTTCCTTATGACAAAACTGACACTCATTTTCTTAAAAAAATCATTGGTCAAAATAGCCTTTTCAGGCTGAGAGAAGCACTTTGGTGACGTTTCACTGTAACTTGTTCCCAGTACAGTCTAAGTGGCTGCTGACTGTGTGACTTGGCTAAAAGTGGCCAAATAGAAGCCCAATCCACAATACATGAGCCCAAAGGCCTTCCTTATGACTAAACTGACACCCACTTTCTTAAAAATATCATGGGTCTAAATAGCCTTTTCAGGCTGAGAAAAGCACTTTGGTGACATTTGGCTGTAACTTGTTCCCAGTACATTCCGATTGGCTGGTGACTGTGTGTTGTACCTAAAAGTGCCCAACAAGAATCCCAATGCACTATACATGGGCCCAAATGCCTTCCTTATGACAAAACTGACACTCATTTTCTTAAAAGAATCATTGGTCAAAATAGCCTTTTCAGGCTGAGAGAAGCACTTTGGTGACGTTTCACTGTAACTTGTTCCCAGTACAGTCTAAGTGGCTGCTGACTGTGTGACTTGGCTAAAAGTGGCCAAATAGAAGCCCAATCCACAATACATGAGCCCAAAGGCCTTCCTTATGACTAAACTGACACCCACTTTCTGAAAAATATCATGGGTCTAAATAGCCTTTTCAGGCTGAGAAAAGCACTTTGGTGACATTTGGCTGTAACTTGTTCCCAGTACATTCCGATTGGCTGGTGACTGTGTGTTGTACCTAAAAGTGCCCAAAAAGAATCCCAATGCACTATACATGGGCCCAAATGCCTTCCTTATGACAAAACTGACACTCATTTTCTTAAAAAAATCATTGGTCAAAATAGCCTTTTCAGGCTGATAGAAGTACTTTGGTGACGTTTCACTGTAACTTGTTCCCAGTACAGTCTAAGTGGCTGCTGACTGTGTGACTAGGCTAAAAGTGGCCAAATAGAAGCCCAATCCACAATACATGAGCCCAAAGGCCTTCCTTATGACTAAACTGACACCCACTTTCTGAAAAATATCATGGGTCTAAATAGCCTTTTCAGGCTGAGAAAAGCACTTTGGTGACATTTGGCTGTAACTTGTTCCCAGTACATTCCGATTGGCTGGTGACTGTGTGTTGTACCTAAAAGTGCCCAACAAGAATCCCAATGCACTTTACATGGGCCCAAATGCCTTCCTTATGACAAAACTGACACTCATTTTCTTAAAAAAAATCATTGGTCAAAATAGCCTTTTCAGGCTGAAAGAAGCACTTTGGTGACGTTTCACTGTAACTTGTTCCCAGTACAGTCTACGTGGCTGCTGACTGTGTGACTTGGTTAAAAGTGGCCAAATAGAAGCCCAATCCACAATATATGAGCCCAAAGGCCTTCCTTATGACTAAACTGACACCCACTTTCTGAAAAATATCATGGGTCTAAATAGCCTTTTCAGGCTGAGAAAAGCACTTTGGTGACATTTGGCTGTAACTTGTTCCCAGTACATTCTGAGTGGCTGGTGGCTGTGTGTTGTACCTAAAAGTGCCCAACAAGAATCCCAATGCACTATACATGGGCCCAAATGCCTTCCTTATGACAAAACTGACACTCATTTTCTTAAAAAAATCATTGGTCAAAATAGCCTTTTCAGGCTGAGAGAAGCACTTTGGTGACGTTTCACTGTAACTTGTTCCCAGTACAGTCTAAGTGGCTGCTGACTGTGTGACTTGGCTAAAAGTGGCCAAATAGAAGCCCAATCCACAATACATGAGCCCAAAGGCCTTCCTTATGACTAAACTGACACCCACTTTCTTAAAAATATCATGGGTCTAAATAGCCTTTTCAGGCTGAGAAAAGCACTTTGGTGACATTTGGCTGTAACTTGTTCCCAGTACATTCCGATTGGCTGGTGACTGTGTGTTGTACCTAAAAGTGCCCAACAAGAATCCCAATGCACTATACATGGGCCCAAATGCCTTCCTTATGACAAAACTGACACTCATTTTCTTAAAAGAATCATTGGTCAAAATAGCCTTTTCAGGCTGAGAGAAGCACTTTGGTGACGTTTCACTGTAACTTGTTCCCAGTACAGTCTAAGTGGCTGCTGACTGTGTGACTTGGCTAAAAGTGGCCAAATAGAAGCCCAATCCACAATACATGAGCCCAAAGGCCTTCCTTATGACTAAACTGACACCCACTTTCTGAAAAATATCATGGGTCTAAATAGCCTTTTCAGGCTGAGAAAAGCACTTTGGTGACATTTGGCTGTAACTTGTTCCCAGTACATTCCGATTGGCTGGTGACTGTGTGTTGTACCTAAAAGTGCCCAAAAAGAATCCCAATGCACTATACATGGGCCCAAATGCCTTCCTTATGACAAAACTGACACTCATTTTCTTAAAAAAATCATTGGTCAAAATAGCCTTTTCAGGCTGATAGAAGTACTTTGGTGACGTTTCACTGTAACTTGTTCCCAGTACAGTCTAAGTGGCTGCTGACTGTGTGACTAGGCTAAAAGTGGCCAAATAGAAGCCCAATCCACAATACATGAGCCCAAAGGCCTTCCTTATGACTAAACTGACACCCACTTTCTGAAAAATATCATGGGTCTAAATAGCCTTTTCAGGCTGAGAAAAGCACTTTGGTGACATTTGGCTGTAACTTGTTCCCAGTACATTCCGATTGGCTGGTGACTGTGTGTTGTACCTAAAAGTGCCCAACAAGAATCCCAATGCACTATACATGGGCCCAAATGCCTTCCTTATGACAAAACTGACACTCATTTTCTTAAAAAAATCATTGGTCAAAATAGCCTTTTCAGGCTGATAGAAGTACTTTGGTGACGTTTCACTGTAACTTGTTCCCAGTACAGTCTAAGTGGCTGCTGACTGTGTGACTTGGCTAAAAGTGGCCAAATAGAAGCCCAATCCACAATACATGAGCCCAAAGGCCTTCCTTATGACTAAACTGACACCCACTTTCTGAAAAATATCATGGGTCTAAATAGCCTTTTCAGGCTGAGAAAAGCACTTTGGTGACATTTGGCTGTAACTTGTTCCCAGTACATTCTGAGTGGCTGGTGACTGTGTGTTGTACCTAAAAGTGCCCAACAAGAATCCCAATGCACTTTACATGGGCCCAAATGCCTTCCTTATGACAAAACTGACACTCATTTTCTTAAAAAAAATCATTGGTCAAAATAGCCTTTTCAGGCTGAAAGAAGCACTTTGGTGACGTTTCACTGTAACTTGTTCCCAGTACAGTCTACGTGGCTGCTGACTGTGTGACTTGGTTAAAAGTGGCCAAATAGAAGCCCAATCCACAATACATGAGCCCAAAGGCCTTCCTTATGACTAAACTGACACCCACTTTCTTAAAAATATCATGGGTCTAAATAGCCTTTTCAGGCTGAGAAAAGCACTTTGGTGACATTTGGCTGTAACTTGTTCCCAGTACATTCTGAGTGGCTGGTGGCTGTGTGTTGTACCTAAAAGTGCCCAACAAGAATCCCAATGCACTATACATGGGCCCAAATGCCTTCCTTATGACAAAACTGACACTCATTTTCTTAAAAAAATCATTGGTCAAAATAGCCTTTTCAGGCTGAGAGAAGCACTTTGGTGACGTTTCACTGTAACTTGTTCCTAGTACAGTCTAAGTGGCTGCTGACTGTTTGACTTGGCTAAAAGTGGCCAAATAGAAGCCCAATCCACAATACATGAGCCCAAAGGCCTTCCTTATGACTAAACTGACACCCACTTTCTTAAAAATATCATGGGTCTAAATAGCCTTTTCAGGCTGAGAAAAGCACTTTGGTGACATTTGGCTGTAACTTGTTCCCAGTACATTCCGATTGGCTGGTGACTGTGTGTTGTACCTAAAAGTGCCCAACAAGAATCCCAATGCACTATACATGGGCCCAAATGCCTTCCTTATGAAAAAACTGACACTCATTTTCTTAAAAGAATCATTGGTCAAAATAGCCTTTTCAGGCTGAGAGAAGCACTTTGGTGACGTTTCACTGTAACTTGTTCCCAGTTCAGTCTAAGTGGCTGCTGACTGTGTGACTTGGCTAAAAGTGGCCAAATAGAAGCCCAATCCACAATACATGAGCCCAAAGGCCTTCCTTATGACTAAACTGACACCCACTTTCTTAAAAATATCATGGGTCTAAATAGCCTTTTCAGGCTGAGAAAAGCACTTTGGTGACATTTGGCTGTAACTTGTTCCCAGTACATTCCGATTGGCTGGTGACTGTGTGTTGTACCTAAAAGTGCCCAACAAGAATCCCAATGCACTATACATGGGCCCAAATGCCTTCCTTATGACGAAACTGACACTCATTTTCTTAAAAAAATCATTGGTCAAAATAGCCTTTTCAGGCTGAGAGAAGCACTTTGGTGACGTTTCACTTTAAATTGTTCCCAGTACAGTCTAAGTTGCTGCTGACTGTGTGACTTGGCTAAAAGTGGCCAAATAGAAGCCCAATCCACAATACATGAGCCCAAAGGCCTTCCTTATCACTAACCTGACACCCACTTTCTTAAAAATGTCATGGGTCTAAATAGCCTTTTCAGGCTGAGAAAAGCACTTTGGTGACATTTGGCTGTAACTTGTTCCCAGTACATTCTGAGTGGCTGGTGACTGTGTGTTGTACCTAAAAGTGCCCAACAAGAATCCCAATGCACTTTACATGGGCCCACATGCCTTCCTTATGACAAAACTGACACTCATTTTCTTTAAAAAAATCATTGGTCAAAATAGCCTTTTCAGGCTGAGAGAAGCACTTTGGTGACGTTTCACTGTAACTTGTTCCCAGTACAGTCTAAGTGGCTGCTGACTGTGTGACTTGGCTAAAAGTGGCCAAATAGAAGCCCAATCCACAATACATGAGCCCAAAGGCCTTCCTTATGACTAAACTGACACCCACTTTCTTAAAAATATCATGGGTCTAAATAGCCTTTTCAGGCTGAGAAAAGCACTTTGGTGACATTTGGCTGTAACTTGTTCCCAGTACATTCCGATTGGCTGGTGACTGTGTGTTGTACCTAAAAGTGCCCAACAAGAATCCCAATGCACTATACATGGGCCCAAATGCCTTCCTTATGACAAAACTGACACTCATTTTCTTAAAAAAATCATTGGTCAAAATAGCCTTTTCAGGCTGAGAGAAGCACTTTGGTGACGTTTCACTGTAACTTGTTCCCAGTACAGTCTAAGTGGCTGCTGACTGTGTGACTTGGCTAAAAGTGGCCAAATAGAAGCCCAATCCACAATACATGAGCCCAAAGGCCTTCCTTATGACTAAACTGACACCCACTTTCTGAAAAATATCATGGGTCTAAATAGCCTTTTCAGGCTGAGAAAAGCACTTTGGTGACATTTGGCTGTAACTTGTTCCCAGTACATTCCGATTGGCTGGTGACTGTGTGTTGTACCTAAAAGTGCCCAACAAGAATCCCAATGCACTATACATGGGCCCAAATGCCTTCCTTATGACAAAACTGACACTCATTTTCTTAAAAAAATCATTGGTCAAAATAGCCTTTTCAGGCTGATAGAAGTACTTTGGTGACGTTTCACTGTAACTTGTTCCCAGTACAGTCTAAGTGGCTGCTGACTGTGTGACTTGGCTAAAAGTGGCCAAATAGAAGCCCAATCCACAATACATGAGCCCAAAGGCCTTCCTTATGACTAAACTGACACCCACTTTCTTAAAAATATCATGGGTCTAAATAGCCTTTTCAGGCTGAGAAAAGCACTTTGGTGACATTTGGCTGTAACTTGTTCCCAGTACATTCCGATTGGCTGGTGACTGTGTGTTGTACCTAAAAGTGCCCAACAAGAATCCCAATGCACTATACATGGGCCCAAATGCCTTCCTTATGACAAAACTGACACTCATTTTCTTAAAAGAATCATTGGTCAAAATAGCCTTTTCAGGCTGAGAGAAGCACTTTGGTGACGTTTCACTGTAACTTGTTCCCAGTACAGTCTAAGTGGCTGCTGACTGTGTGACTTGGCTAAAAGTGGCCAAATAGAAGCCCAATCCACAATACATGAGCCCAAAGGCCTTCCTTATGACTAAACTGACACCCACTTTCTGAAAAATATCATGGGTCTAAATAGCCTTTTCAGGCTGAGAAAAGCACTTTGGTGACATTTGGCTGTAACTTGTTCCCAGTACATTCCGATTGGCTGGTGACTGTGTGTTGTACCTAAAAGTGCCCAACAAGAATCCCAATGCACTATACATGGGCCCAAATGCCTTCCTTATGACAAAACTGACACTCATTTTCTTAAAAAAATCATTGGTCAAAATAGCCTTTTCAGGCTGATAGAAGTACTTTGGTGACGTTTCACTGTAACTTGTTCCCAGTACAGTCTAAGTGGCTGCTGACTGTGTGACTTGGCTAAAAGTGGCCAAATAGAAGCCCAATCCACAATACATGAGCCCAAAGGCCTTCCTTATGACTAAACTGACACCCACTTTCTGAAAAATATCATGGGTCTAAATAGCCTTTTCAGGCTGAGAAAAGCACTTTGGTGACATTTGGCTGTAACTTGTTCCCAGTACATTCTGAGTGGCTGGTGACTGTGTGTTGTACCTAAAAGTGCCCAACAAGAATCCCAATGCACTTTACATGGGCCCAAATGCCTTCCTTATGACAAAACTGACACTCATTTTCTTAAAAAAAATCATTGGTCAAAATAGCCTTTTCAGGCTGAAAGAAGCACTTTGGTGACGTTTCACTGTAACTTGTTCCCAGTACAGTCTACGTGGCTGCTGACTGTGTGACTTGGTTAAAAGTGGCCAAATAGAAGCCCAATCCACAATACATGAGCCCAAAGGCCTTCCTTATGACTAAACTGACACCCACTTTCTTAAAAATATCATGGGTCTAAATAGCCTTTTCAGGCTGAGAAAAGCACTTTGGTGACATTTGGCTGTAACTTGTTCCCAGTACATTCTGAGTGGCTGGTGGCTGTGTGTTGTACCTAAAAGTGCCCAACAAGAATCCCAATGCACTATACATGGGCCCAAATGCCTTCCTTATGACAAAACTGACACTCATTTTCTTAAAAAAATCATTGGTCAAAATAGCCTTTTCAGGCTGAGAGAAGCACTTTGGTGACGTTTCACTGTAACTTGTTCCCAGTACAGTCTAAGTGGCTGCTGACTGTGTGACTTGGCTAAAAGTGGCCAAATAGAAGCCCAATCCACAATACATGAGCCCAAAGGCCTTCCTTATGACTAAACTGACACCCACTTTCTTAAAAATATCATGGGTCTAAATAGCCTTTTCAGGCTGAGAAAAGCACTTTGGTGACATTTGGCTGTAACTTGTTCCCAGTACATTCCGATTGGCTGGTGACTGTGTGTTGTACCTAAAAGTGCCCAACAAGAATCCCAATGCACTATACATGGGCCAAAATGCCTTCCTTATGACAAAACTGACACTCATTTTCTTAAAAGAATCATTGGTCAAAATAGCCTTTTCAGGCTGAGAGAAGCACTTTGGTGACGTTTCACTGTAACTTGTTCCCAGTACAGTCTAAGTGGCTGCTGACTGTGTGACTTGGCTAAAAGTGGCCAAATAGAAGCCCAATCCACAATACATGAGCCCAAAGGCCTTCCTTATGACTAAACTGACACCCACTTTCTGAAAAATATCATGGGTCTAAATAGCCTTTTCAGGCTGAGAAAAGCACTTTGGTGACATTTGGCTGTAACTTGTTCCCAGTACATTCCGATTGGCTGGTGACTGTGTGTTGTACCTAAAAGTGCCCAACAAGAATCCCAATGCACTATACATGGGCCCAAATGCCTTCCTTATGACAAAACTGACACTCATTTTCTTAAAAAAATCATTGGTCAAAATAGCCTTTTCAGGCTGATAGAAGTACTTTGGTGACGTTTCACTGTAACTTGTTCCCAGTACAGTCTAAGTGGCTGCTGACTGTGTGACTTGGCTAAAAGTGGCCAAATAGAAGCCCAATCCACAATACATGAGCCCAAAGGCCTTCCTTATGACTAAACTGACACCCACTTTCTGAAAAATATCATGGGTCTAAATAGCCTTTTCAGGCTGAGAAAAGCACTTTGGTGACATTTGGCTGTAACTTGTTCCCAGTACATTCTGAGTGGCTGGTGACTGTGTGTTGTACCTAAAAGTGCCCAACAAGAATCCCAATGCACTTTACATGGGCCCAAATGCCTTCCTTATGACAAAACTGACACTCATTTTCTTAAAAAAAATCATTGGTCAAAATAGCCTTTTCAGGCTGAAAGAAGCACTTTGGTGACGTTTCACTGTAACTTGTTCCCAGTACAGTCTACGTGGCTGCTGACTGTGTGACTTGGTTAAAAGTGGCCAAATAGAAGCCCAATCCACAATACATGAGCCCAAAGGCCTTCCTTATGACTAAACTGACACCCACTTTCTTAAAAATATCATGGGTCTAAATAGCCTTTTCAGGCTGAGAAAAGCACTTTGGTGACATTTGGCTGTAACTTGTTCCCAGTACATTCCGATTGGCTGGCGACTGTGTGTTGTACCTAAAAGTGCCCAACAAGAATCCCAATGCACTATACATGGGCCCAAATGCCTTCCTTATGACAAAACTGACACTCATTTTCTTAAAAGAATCATTGGTCAAAATAGCCTTTTCAGGCTGAGAGAAGCACTTTGGTGACGTTTCACTGTAACTTGTTCCCAGTACAGTCTAAGTGGCTGCTGACTGTGTGACTTGGCTAAAAGTGGCCAAATAGAAGCCCAATCCACAATACATGAGCCCAAAGGCCTTCCTTATGACTAAACTGACACCCACTTTCTGAAAAATATCATGGGTCTAAATAGCCTTTTCAGGCTGAGAAAAGCACTTTGGTGACATTTGGCTGTAACTTGTTCCCAGTACATTCCGATTGGCTGGTGACTGTGTGTTGTACCTAAAAGTGCCCAAAAAGAATCCCAATGCACTATACATGGGCCCAAATGCCTTCCTTATGACAAAACTGACACTCATTTTCTTAAAAAAATCATTGGTCAAAATAGCCTTTTCAGGCTGATAGAAGTACTTTGGTGACGTTTCACTGTAACTTGTTCCCAGTACAGTCTAAGTGGCTGCTGACTGTGTGACTTGGCTAAAAGTGGCCAAATAGAAGCCCAATCCACAATACATGAGCCCAAAGGCCTTCCTTATGACTAAACTGACACCCACTTTCTGAAAAATATCATGGGTCTAAATAGCCTTTTCAGGCTGAGAAAAGCACTTTGGTGACATTTGGCTGTAACTTGTTCCCAGTACATTCCGATTGGCTGGTGACTGTGTGTTGTACCTAAAAGTGCCCAACAAGAATCCCAATGCACTATACATGGGCCCAAATGCCTTCCTTATGACAAAACTGACACTCATTTTCTTAAAAAAATCATTGGTCAAAATAGCCTTTTCAGGCTGATAGAAGTACTTTGGTGACGTTTCACTGTAACTTGTTCCCAGTACAGTCTAAGTGGCTGCTGACTGTGTGACTTGGCTAAAAGTGGCCAAATAGAAGCCCAATCCACAATACATGAGCCCAAAGGCCTTCCTTATGACTAAACTGACACCCACTTTCTGAAAAATATCATGGGTCTAAATAGCCTTTTCAGGCTGAGAAAAGCACTTTGGTGACATTTGGCTGTAACTTGTTCCCAGTACATTCCGATTGGCTGGCGACTGTGTGTTGTACCTAAAAGTGCCCAACAAGAATCCCAATGCACTATACATGGGCCCAAATGCCTTCCTTATGACAAAACTGACACTCATTTTCTTAAAAGAATCATTGGTCAAAATAGCCTTTTCAGGCTGAGAGAAGCACTTTGGTGACGTTTCACTGTAACTTGTTCCCAGTACAGTCTAAGTGGCTGCTGACTGTGTGACTTGGCTAAAAGTGGCCAAATAGAAGCCCAATCCACAATACATGAGCCCAAAGGCCTTCCTTATGACTAAACTGACACCCACTTTCTGAAAAATATCATGGGTCTAAATAGCCTTTTCAGGCTGAGAAAAGCACTTTGGTGACATTTGGCTGTAACTTGTTCCCAGTACATTCCGATTGGCTGGTGACTGTGTGTTGTACCTAAAAGTGCCCAAAAAGAATCCCAATGCACTATACATGGGCCCAAATGCCTTCCTTATGACAAAACTGACACTCATTTTCTTAAAAAAATCATTGGTCAAAATAGCCTTTTCAGGCTGATAGAAGTACTTTGGTGACGTTTCACTGTAACTTGTTCCCAGTACAGTCTAAGTGGCTGCTGACTGTGTGACTTGGCTAAAAGTGGCCAAATAGAAGCCCAATCCACAATACATGAGCCCAAAGGCCTTCCTTATGACTAAACTGACACCCACTTTCTGAAAAATATCATGGGTCTAAATAGCCTTTTCAGGCTGAGAAAAGCACTTTGGTGACATTTGGCTGTAACTTGTTCCCAGTACATTCCGATTGGCTGGTGACTGTGTGTTGTACCTAAAAGTGCCCAACAAGAATCCCAATGCACTATACATGGGCCCAAATGCCTTCCTTATGACAAAACTGACACTCATTTTCTTAAAAAAATCATTGGTCAAAATAGCCTTTTCAGGCTGATAGAAGTACTTTGGTGACGTTTCACTGTAACTTGTTCCCAGTACAGTCTAAGTGGCTGCTGACTGTGTGACTTGGCTAAAAGTGGCCAAATAGAAGCCCAATCCACAATACATGAGCCCAAAGGCCTTCCTTATGACTAAACTGACACCCACTTTCTGAAAAATATCATGGGTCTAAATAGCCTTTTCAGGCTGAGAAAAGCACTTTGGTGACATTTGGCTGTAACTTGTTCCCAGTACATTCTGAGTGGCTGGTGACTGTGTGTTGTACCTAAAAGTGCCCAACAAGAATCCCAATGCACTTTACATGGGCCCAAATGCCTTCCTTATGACAAAACTGACACTCATTTTCTTAAAAAAAATCATTGGTCAAAATAGCCTTTTCAGGCTGAAAGAAGCACTTTGGTGACGTTTCACTGTAACTTGTTCCCAGTACAGTCTACGTGGCTGCTGACTGTGTGACTTGGTTAAAAGTGGCCAAATAGAAGCCCAATCCACAATACATGAGCCCAAAGGCCTTCCTTATGACTAAACTGACACCCACTTTCTTAAAAATATCATGGGTCTAAATAGCCTTTTCAGGCTGAGAAAAGCACTTTGGTGACATTTGGCTGTAACTTGTTCCCAGTACATTCTGAGTGGCTGGTGGCTGTGTGTTGTACCTAAAAGTGCCCAACAAGAATCCCAATGCACTATACATGGGCCCAAATGCCTTCCTTATGACAAAACTGACACTCATTTTCTTAAAAAAATCATTGGTCAAAATAGCCTTTTCAGGCTGAGAGAAGCACTTTGGTGACGTTTCACTGTAACTTGTTCCTAGTACAGTCTAAGTGGCTGCTGACTGTTTGACTTGGCTAAAAGTGGCCAAATAGAAGCCCAATCCACAATACATGAGCCCAAAGGCCTTCCTTATGACTAAACTGACACCCACTTTCTTAAAAATATCATGGGTCTAAATAGCCTTTTCAGGCTGAGAAAAGCACTTTGGTGACATTTGGCTGTAACTTGTTCCCAGTACATTCCGATTGGCTGGTGACTGTGTGTTGTACCTAAAAGTGCCCAACAAGAATCCCAATGCACTATACATGGGCCCAAATGCCTTCCTTATGAAAAAACGGACACTCATTTTCTTAAAAGAATCATTGGTCAAAATAGCCTTTTCAGGCTGAGAGAAGCACTTTGGTGACGTTTCACTGTAACTTGTTCCCAGTTCAGTCTAAGTGGCTGCTGACTGTGTGACTTGGCTAAAAGTGGCCAAATAGAAGCCCAATCCACAATACATGAGCCCAAAGGCCTTCCTTATGACTAAACTGACACCCACTTTCTTAAAAATATCATGGGTCTAAATAGCCTTTTCAGGCTGAGAAAAGCACTTTGGTGACATTTGGCTGTAACTTGTTCCCAGTACATTCCGATTGGCTGGTGACTGTGTGTTGTACCTAAAAGTGCCCAACAAGAATCCCAATGCACTATACATGGGCCCAAATGCCTTCCTTATGACAAAACTGACACTCATTTTCTTAAAAAAATCATTGGTCAAAATAGCCTTTTCAGGCTGAGAGAAGCACTTTGGTGACGTTTCACTTTAAATTGTTCCCAGTACAGTCTAAGTGGCTGCTGACTGTGTGACTTGGCTAAAAGTGGCCAAATAGAAGCCCAATCCACAATACATGAGCCCAAAGGCCTTCCTTATCACTAACCTGACACCCACTTTCTTAAAAATGTCATGGGTCTAAATAGCCTTTTCAGGCTGAGAAAAGCACTTTGGTGACATTTGGCTGTAACTTGTTCCCAGTACATTCTGAGTGGCTGGTGACTGTGTGTTGTACCTAAAAGTGCCCAACAAGAATCCCAATGCACTTTACATGGGCCCACATGCCTTCCTTATGACAAAACTGACACTCATTTTCTTTAAAAAAATCATTGGTCAAAATAGCCTTTTCAGGCTGAGAGAAGCACTTTGGTGACGTTTCACTGTAACTTGTTCCCAGTACAGTCTAAGTGGCTGCTGACTGTGTGACTTGGCTAAAAGTGGCCAAATAGAAGCCCAATCCACAATACATGAGCCCAAAGGCCTTCCTTATGACTAAACTGACACCCACTTTCTTAAAAATATCATGGGTCTAAATAGCCTTTTCAGGCTGAGAAAAGCACTTTGGTGACATTTGGCTGTAACTTGTTCCCAGTACATTCCGATTGGCTGGTGACTGTGTGTTGTACCTAAAAGTGCCCAACAAGAATCCCAATGCACTATACATGGGCCCAAATGCCTTCCTTATGACAAAACTGACACTCATTTTCTTAAAAAAATCATTGGTCAAAATAGCCTTTTCAGGCTGAGAGAAGCACTTTGGTGACGTTTCACTGTAACTTGTTCCCAGTACAGTCTAAGTGGCTGCTGACTGTGTGACTTGGCTAAAAGTGGCCAAATAGAAGCCCAATCCACAATACATGAGCCCAAAGGCCTTCCTTATGACTAAACTGACACCCACTTTCTGAAAAATATCATGGGTCTAAATAGCCTTTTCAGGCTGAGAAAAGCACTTTGGTGACATTTGGCTGTAACTTGTTCCCAGTACATTCCGATTGGCTGGTGACTGTGTGTTGTACCTAAAAGTGCCCAACAAGAATCCCAATGCACTATACATGGGCCCAAATGCCTTCCTTATGACAAAACTGACACTCATTTTCTTAAAAAAATCATTGGTCAAAATAGCCTTTTCAGGCTGATAGAAGTACTTTGGTGACTTTTCACTGTAACTTGTTCCCAGTACAGTCTAAGTGGCTGCTGACTGTGTGACTTGGCTAAAAGTGGCCAAATAGAAGCCCAATCCACAATACATGAGCCCAAAGGCCTTCCTTATGACTAAACTGACACCCACTTTCTGAAAAATATCATGGGTCTAAATAGCCTTTTCAGGCTGAGAAAAGCACTTTGGTGACATTTGGCTGTAACTTGTTCCCAGTACATTCCGATTGGCTGGTGACTGTGTGTTGTACCTAAAAGTGCCCAACAAGAATCCCAATGCACTATACATGGGCCCAAATGCCTTCCTTATGACAAAACTGACACTCATTTTCTTAAAAAAATCATTGGTCAAAATAGCCTTTTCAGGCTGATAGAAGTACTTTGGTGACGTTTCACTGTAACTTGTTCCCAGTACAGTCTAAGTGGCTGCTGACTGTGTGACTTGGCTAAAAGTGGCCAAATAGAAGCCCAATCCACAATACATGAGCCCAAAGGCCTTCCTTATGACTAAACTGACACCCACTTTCTGAAAAATATCATGGGTCTAAATAGCCTTTTCAGGCTGAGAAAAGCACTTTGGTGACATTTGGCTGTAACTTGTTCCCAGTACATTCTGAGTGGCTGGTGGCTGTGTGTTGTACCTAAAAGTGCCCAACAAGAATCCCAATGCACTATACATGGGCCCAAATGCCTTCCTTATGACAAAACTGACACTCATTTTCTTAAAAAAATCATTGGTCAAAATAGCCTTTTCAGGCTGAGAGAAGCACTTTGGTGACGTTTCACTGTAACTTGTTCCCAGTACAGTCTAAGTGGCTGCTGACTGTGTGACTTGGCTAAAAGTGGCCAAATAGAAGCCCAATCCACAATACATGAGCCCAAAGGCCTTCCTTATGACTAAACTGACACCCACTTTCTTAAAAATATCATGGGTCTAAATAGCCTTTTCAGGCTGAGAAAAGCACTTTGGTGACATTTGGCTGTAACTTGTTCCCAGTACATTCCGATTGGCTGGTGACTGTGTGTTGTACCTAAAAGTGCCCAACAAGAATCCCAATGCACTATACATGGGCCCAAATGCCTTCCTTATGACAAAACTGACACTCATTTTCTTAAAAGAATCATTGGTCAAAATAGCCTTTTCAGGCTGAGAGAAGCACTTTGGTGACGTTTCACTGTAACTTGTTCCCAGTACAGTCTAAGTGGCTGCTGACTGTGTGACTTGGCTAAAAGTGGCCAAATAGAAGCCCAATCCACAATACATGAGCCCAAAGGCCTTCCTTATGACTAAACTGACACCCACTTTCTTAAAAATATCATGGGTCTAAATAGCCTTTTCAGGCTGAGAAAAGCACTTTGGTGACATTTGGCTGTAACTTGTTCCCAGTACATTCCGATTGGCTGGTGACTGTGTGTTGTACCTAAAAGTGCCCAACAAGAATCCCAATGCACTATACATGGGCCCAAATGCCTTCCTTATGACAAAACTGACACTCATTTTCTTAAAAGAATCATTGGTCAAAATAGCCTTTTCAGCTGAGAGAAGCACTTTGGTGACGTTTCACTGTAACTTGTTCCCAGTACAGTCTAAGTGGCTGCTGACTGTGTGACTTGGCTAAAAGTGGCCAAATAGAAGCCCAATCCACAATACATGAGCCCAAAGGCCTTCCTTATGACTAAACTGACACCCACTTTCTGAAAAATATCATGGGTCTAAATAGCCTTTTCAGGCTGAGAAAAGCACTTTGGTGACATTTGGCTGTAACTTGTTCCCAGTACATTCCGATTGGCTGGTGACTGTGTGTTGTACCTAAAAGTGCCCAACAAGAATCCCAATGCACTATACATGGGCCCAAATGCCTTCCTTATGACAAAACTGACACTCATTTTCTTAAAAAAATCATTGGTCAAAATAGCCTTTTCAGGCTGAGAGAAGCACTTTGGTGACGTTTCACTTTAAATTGTTCCCAGTACAGTCTAAGTGGCTGCTGACTGTGTGACTTGGCTAAAAGTGGCCAAATAGAAGCCCAATCCACAATACATGAGCCCAAAGGCCTTCCTTATCACTAACCTGACACCCACTTTCTTAAAAATGTCATGGGTCTAAATAGCCTTTTCAGGCTGAGAAAAGCACTTTGGTGACATTTGGCTGTAACTTGTTCCCAGTACATTCTGAGTGGCTGGTGACTGTGTGTTGTACCTAAAAGTGCCCAACAAGAATCCCAATGCACTTTACATGGGCCCACATGCCTTCCTTATGACAAAACTGACACTCATTTTCTTTAAAAAAATCATTGGTCAAAATAGCCTTTTCAGGCTGAGAGAAGCACTTTGGTGACGTTTCACTGTAACTTGTTCCCAGTACAGTCTAAGTGGCTGCTGACTGTGTGACTTGGCTAAAAGTGGCCAAATAGAAGCCCAATCCACAATACATGAGCCCAAAGGCCTTCCTTATGACTAAACTGACACCCACTTTCTTAAAAATATCATGGGTCTAAATAGCCTTTTCAGGCTGAGAAAAGCACTTTGGTGACATTTGGCTGTAACTTGTTCCCAGTACATTCCGATTGGCTGGTGACTGTGTGTTGTACCTAAAAGTGCCCAACAAGAATCCCAATGCACTATACATGGGCCCAAATGCCTTCCTTATGACAAAACTGACACTCATTTTCTTAAAAAAATCATTGGTCAAAATAGCCTTTTCAGGCTGAGAGAAGCACTTTGGTGACGTTTCACTGTAACTTGTTCCCAGTACAGTCTAAGTGGCTGCTGACTGTGTGACTTGGCTAAAAGTGGCCAAATAGAAGCCCAATCCACAATACATGAGCCCAAAGGCCTTCCTTATGACTAAACTGACACCCACTTTCTGAAAAATATCATGGGTCTAAATAGCCTTTTCAGGCTGAGAAAAGCACTTTGGTGACATTTGGCTGTAACTTGTTCCCAGTACATTCCGATTGGCTGGTGACTGTGTGTTGTACCTAAAAGTGCCCAACAAGAATCCCAATGCACTATACATGGGCCCAAATGCCTTCCTTATGACAAAACTGACACTCATTTTCTTAAAAAAATCATTGGTCAAAATAGCCTTTTCAGGCTGATAGAAGTACTTTGGTGACGTTTCACTGTAACTTGTTCCCAGTACAGTCTAAGTGGCTGCTGACTGTGTGACTTGGCTAAAAGTGGCCAAATAGAAGCCCAATCCACAATACATGAGCCCAAAGGCCTTCCTTATGACTAAACTGACACCCACTTTCTGAAAAATATCATGGGTCTAAATAGCCTTTTCAGGCTGAGAAAAGCACTTTGGTGACATTTGGCTGTAACTTGTTCCCAGTACATTCTGAGTGGCTGGTGACTGTGTGTTGTACCTAAAAGTGCCCAACAAGAATCCCAATGCACTTTACATGGGCCCAAATGCCTTCCTTATGACAAAACTGACACTCATTTTCTTAAAAAAAATCATTGGTCAAAATAGCCTTTTCAGGCTGAAAGAAGCACTTTGGTGACGTTTCACTGTAACTTGTTCCCAGTACAGTCTACGTGGCTGCTGACTGTGTGACTTGGTTAAAAGTGGCCAAATAGAAGCCCAATCCACAATACATGAGCCCAAAGGCCTTCCTTATGACTAAACTGACACCCACTTTCTTAAAAATATCATGGGTCTAAATAGCCTTTTCAGGCTGAGAAAAGCACTTTGGTGACATTTGGCTGTAACTTGTTCCCAGTACATTCTGAGTGGCTGGTGGCTGTGTGTTGTACCTAAAAGTGCCCAACAAGAATCCCAATGCACTATACATGGGCCCAAATGCCTTCCTTATGACAAAACTGACACTCATTTTCTTAAAAAAATCATTGGTCAAAATAGCCTTTTCAGGCTGAGAGAAGCACTTTGGTGACGTTTCACTGTAACTTGTTCCCAGTACAGTCTAAGTGGCTGCTGACTGTTTGACTTGGCTAAAAGTGGCCAAATAGAAGCCCAATCCACAATACATGAGCCCAAAGGCCTTCCTTATGACTAAACTGACACCCACTTTCTTAAAAATATCATGGGTCTAAATAGCCTTTTCAGGCTGAGAAAAGCACTTTGGTGACATTTGGCTGTAACTTGTTCCCAGTACATTCCGATTGGCTGGTGACTGTGTGTTGTACCTAAAAGTGCCCAACAAGAATCCCAATGCACTATACATGGGCCCAAATGCCTTCCTTATGAAAAAACTGACACTCATTTTCTTAAAAGAATCATTGGTCAAAATAGCCTTTTCAGGCTGAGAGAAGCACTTTGGTGACGTTTCACTGTAACTTGTTCCCAGTTCAGTCTAAGTGGCTGCTGACTGTGTGACTTGGCTAAAAGTGGCCAAATAGAAGCCCAATCCACAATACATGAGCCCAAAGGCCTTCCTTATCACTAACCTGACACCCACTTTCTTAAAAATGTCATGGGTCTAAATAGCCTTTTCAGGCTGAGAAAAGCACTTTGGTGACATTTGGCTGTAACTTGTTCCCAGTACATTCTGAGTGGCTGGTGACTGTGTGTTGTACCTAAAAGTGCCCAACAAGAATCCCAATGCACTTTACATGGGCCCACATGCCTTCCTTATGACAAAACTGACACTCATTTTCTTTAAAAAAATCATTGGTCAAAATAGACTTTTCAGGCTGAGAGAAGCACTTTGGTGACGTTTCACTGTAACTTGTTCCCAGTACAGTCTAAGTGGCTGCTGACTGTGTGACTTGGCTAAAAGTGGCCAAATAGAAGCCCAATCCACAATACATGAGCCCAAAGGCCTTCCTTATGACTAAACTGACACCCACTTTCTTAAAAATATCATGGGTCTAAATAGCCTTTTCAGGCTGAGAAAAGCACTTTGGTGACATTTGGCTGTAACTTGTTCCCAGTACATTCCGATTGGCTGGTGACTGTGTGTTGTACCTAAAAGTGCCCAACAAGAATCCCAATGCACTATACATGGGCCCAAATGCCTTCCTTATGACAAAACTGACACTCATTTTCTTTAAAAAATCATTGGTCAAAATAGCCTTTTCAGGCTGAGAGAAGCACTTTGGTGACGTTTCACTGTAACTTGTTCCCAGTACAGTCTAAGTGGCTGCTGACTGTGTGACTTGGCTAAAAGTGGCCAAATAGAAGCCCAATCCACAATACATGAGCCCAAAGGCCTTCCTTATGACTAAACTGACACCCACTTTCTGAAAAATATCATGGGTCTAAATAGCCTTTTCAGGCTGAGAAAAGCACTTTGGTGACATTTGGCTGTAACTTGTTCCCAGTACATTCCGATTGGCTGGTGACTGTGTGTTGTACCTAAAAGTGCCCAACAAGAATCCCAATGCACTATACATGGGCCCAAATGCCTTCCTTATGACAAAACTGACACTCATTTTCTTAAAAAAATCATTGGTCAAAATAGCCTTTTCAGGCTGATAGAAGTACTTTGGTGACGTTTCACTGTAACTTGTTCCCAGTACAGTCTAAGTGGCTGCTGACTGTGTGACTTGGCTAAAAGTGGCCAAATAGAAGCCCAATCCACAATACATGAGCCCAAAGGCCTTCCTTATCACTAACCTGACACCCACTTTCTTAAAAATGTCATGGGTCTAAATAGCCTTTTCAGGCTGAGAAAAGCACTTTGGTGACATTTGGCTGTAACTTGTTCCCAGTACATTCTGAGTGGCTGGTGACTGTGTGTTGTACCTAAAAGTGCCCAACAAGAATCCCAATGCACTTTACATGGGCCCACATGCCTTCCTTATGACAAAACTGACACTCATTTTCTTTAAAAAAATCATTGGTCAAAATAGACTTTTCAGGCTGAGAGAAGCACTTTGGTGACGTTTCACTGTAACTTGTTCCCAGTACAGTCTAAGTGGCTGCTGACTGTGTGACTTGGCTAAAAGTGGCCAAATAGAAGCCCAATCCACAATACATGAGCCCAAAGGCCTTCCTTATGACTAAACTGACACCCACTTTCTTAAAAATATCATGGGTCTAAATAGCCTTTTCAGGCTGAGAAAAGCACTTTGGTGACATTTGGCTGTAACTTGTTCCCAGTACATTCCGATTGGCTGGTGACTGTGTGTTGTACCTAAAAGTGCCCAACAAGAATCCCAATGCACTATACATGGGCCCAAATGCCTTCCTTATGACAAAACTGACACTCATTTTCTTTAAAAAATCATTGGTCAAAATAGCCTTTTCAGGCTGAGAGAAGCACTTTGGTGACGTTTCACTGTAACTTGTTCCCAGTACAGTCTAAGTGGCTGCTGACTGTGTGACTTGGCTAAAAGTGGCCAAATAGAAGCCCAATCCACAATACATGAGCCCAAAGGCCTTCCTTATGACTAAACTGACACCCACTTTCTGAAAAATATCATGGGTCTAAATAGCCTTTTCAGGCTGAGAAAAGCACTTTGGTGACATTTGGCTGTAACTTGTTCCCAGTACATTCCGATTGGCTGGTGACTGTGTGTTGTACCTAAAAGTGCCCAACAAGAATCCCAATGCACTATACATGGGCCCAAATGCCTTCCTTATGACAAAACTGACACTCATTTTCTTAAAAAAATCATTGGTCAAAATAGCCTTTTCAGGCTGATAGAAGTACTTTGGTGACGTTTCACTGTAACTTGTTCCCAGTACAGTCTAAGTGGCTGCTGACTGTGTGACTTGGCTAAAAGTGGCCAAATAGAAGCCCAATCCACAATACATGAGCCCAAAGGCCTTCCTTATGACTAAACTGACACCCACTTTCTTAAAAATATCATGGGTCTAAATAGCCTTTTCAGGCTGAGAAAAGCACTTTGGTGACGTTTCACTGTAACTTGTTCCCAGTACAGTCTAAGTGGTTGCTGACTGTGTGACTTGGCTAAAAGTGGCCAAATAGAAGCCCAATCCACAATACATGAGCCCAAAGGCCTTCCTTATGACTAAACTGACACCCACTTTCTGAAAAATATCATGGGTCTAAATAGCCTTTTCAGGCTGAGAAAAGCACTTTGGTGACATTTGGCTGTAACTTGTTCCCAGTACATTCCGATGGGCTGGTGACTGTGTGTTGTACCTAAAAGTGCCCAACAAGAATCCCAATGCACTATACATGGGCCCAAATGCCTTCCTTATGACAAAACTGACACTCATTTTCTTAAAAGAATCATTGGTCAAAATAGCCTTTTCAGGCTGAGAGAAGCACTTTGGTGACGTTTCACTGTAACTTGTTCCCAGTACAGTCTAAGTGGCTGCTGACTGTGTGACTTGGCTAAAAGTGGCCAAATAGAAGCCCAATCCACAATACATGAGCCCAAAGGCCTTCCTTATGACTAAACTGACACCCACTTTCTGAAAAATATCATGGGTCTAAATAGCCTTTTCAGGCTGAGAAAAGCACTTTGGTGACATTTGGCTGTAACTTGTTCCCAGTACATTCCGATTGGCTGGTGACTGTGTGTTGTACCTAAAAGTGCCCAACAAGAATCCCAATGCACTATACATGGGCCCAAATGCCTTCCTTATGACAAAACTGACACTCATTTTCTTAAAAAAATCATTGGTCAAAATAGCCTTTTCAGGCTGATAGAAGTACTTTGGTGACGTTTCACTGTAACTTGTTCCCAGTACAGTCTAAGTGGCTGCTGACTGTGTGACTTGGCTAAAAGTGGCCAAATAGAAGCCCAATCCACAATACATGAGCCCAAAGGCCTTCCTTATGACTAAACTGACACCCACTTTCTTAAAAATATCATGGGTCTAAATAGCCTTTTCAGGCTGAGAAAAGCACTTTGGTGACGTTTCACTGTAACTTGTTCCCAGTACAGTCTAAGTGGTTGCTGACTGTGTGACTTGGCTAAAAGTGGCCAAATAGAAGCCCAATCCACAATACATGAGCCCAAAGGCCTTCCTTATGACTAAACTGACACCCACTTTCTGAAAAATATCATGGGTCTAAATAGCCTTTTCAGGCTGAGAAAAGCACTTTGGTGACATTTGGCTGTAACTTGTTCCCAGTACATTCCGATGGGCTGGTGACTGTGTGTTGTACCTAAAAGTGCCCAACAAGAATCCCAATGCACTATACATGGGCCCAAATGCCTTCCTTATGACAA
Source organism: Gymnoscopelus microlampas (assembly GCF_963454915.1). Taxonomy (NCBI): domain Eukaryota; kingdom Metazoa; phylum Chordata; class Actinopteri; order Myctophiformes; family Myctophidae; genus Gymnoscopelus; species Gymnoscopelus microlampas. The sequence goes on along the minus strand of NC_139948.1, from coordinate 112,823 downwards.
AACTGACACTCATTTTCTTAAAAGAATCATTGGTCAAAATAGCCTTTTCAGGCTGAGAGAAGCACTTTGGTGACGTTTCACTGTAACTTGTTCCCAGTACAGTCTAAGTGGCTGCTGACTGTGTGACTTGGCTAAAAGTGGCCAAATAGAAGCCCAATCCACAATACATGAGCCCAAAGGCCTTCCTTATGACTAAACTGACACCCACTTTCTGAAAAATATCATGGGTCTAAATAGCCTTTTCAGGCTGAGAAAAGCACTTTGGTGACATTTGGCTGTAACTTGTTCCCAGTACATTTCGATTGGCTGGTGACTGTGTGTTGTACCTAAAAGTGCCCAACAAGAATCCCAATGCACTATACATGGGCCCAAATGCCTTCCTTATGACAAAACTGACACTCGTTTTCTTAAAAAAAATCATTGGTCAAAATAGCCTTTTCAGGCTGAGAGAAGCACTTTGGTGACGTTTCACTGTAACTTGTTCCCAGTACAGTCTAAGTGGCTGCTGACTGTGTGACTTGGTTAAAAGTGGCCAAATAGAAGCCCAATCCACAATACATGAGCCCAAAGGCCTTCCTTATGACTAAACTGACACCCACTTTCTGAAAAATATCATGGGTCTAAATAGCCTTTTCAGGCTGAGAAAAGCACTTTGGTGACATTTGGCTCTAACTTGTTCCCAGTACATTCCGATTGGCTGGTGACTGTGTGTTGTACCTAAAAGTGCCCAACAAGAATCCCAATGCACTATACATGGGCCCAAATGCCTTCCTTATGACAAAACTGACACTCATTTTCTTAAAAAAATCATTGGTCAAAATAGCCTTTTCAGGCTGAGAGAAGCACTTTGGTGACCTTTCACTGTAACTTGTTCCCAGTACAGTCTAAGTGGCTGCTGACTGTATGACTTGGTTAAAAGTGGCCAAATAGAAGCCCAATCCACAATACATGAGCCCAAAGGCCTTCCTTATGACTAAACTGACACCCACTTTCTTAAAAATATCATGGGTCTAAATAGCCTTTTCAGGCTGAGAAAAGCACTTTGGTGACATTTGGCTGTAACTTGTTCCCAGTACATTCTGAGTGGCTTGTGGCTATGTATTGTACCTAAAAGTGCCCAACAAGAATCCCAATGCACTATACATGGGCCCAAATGCCTTCCTTATGACAAAACTGACACTCATTTTCTTAAAAAAATCATTGGTCAAAATAGCCTTTTCAGGCTAGGAGAAGCACTTTGGTGACGTTTCACTGTAACTTGTTCCCAGTACAGTCTAAGTGGCTGCTGACTGTGTGACTTGGTTAAAAGTGGCCAAATAGAAGCCTAATCCACAATACATGAGCCCAAAGGCCTTCCTTATGACTAAACTGACACCCACTTTCTGAAAAATATCATGGGTCTAAATAGCCTTTTCAGGCTGAGAAAAGCACTTTGGTGACATTTGGCTGTAACTTGTTCCCAGTACATTCCGATTGGCTGGTGACTGTGTGTTGTACCTAAAAGTGCCCAACAAGAATCCCAATGCACTATACATGGGCCCAAATGCCTTCCTTATGACAAAACTGACACTCATTTTCTTAAAAAAATCATTGGTCAAAATAGCCTTTTCAGGCTGAGAGAAGCACTTTGGTGACGTTTCACTGTAACTTGTTCCCAGTACAGTCTAAGTGGCTGCTGACTGTGTGACTTGGTTAAAAGTGGCCAAATAGAAGCCCAATCCACAATACATGAGCCCAAAGGCCTTCCTTATGACTAAACTGACACCCACTTTCTGAAAAATATCATGGGTCTAAATAGCCTTTTCAGGCTGAGAAAAGCACTTTGGTGACATTTGGCTGTAACTTGTTCCCAGTACATTCCGATTGGCTGGTGACTGTGTGTTGTACCTAAAAGTGCCCAACAAGAATCCCAATGCACTATACATGGGCCCAAATGCCTTCCTTATGACAAAACTGACACTCATTTTCTTAAAAAAATCATTGGTCAAAATAGCCTTTTCAGGCTGAGAGAAGCACTTTGGTGACGTTTCACTGTAACTTATTCCCAGTACAGTCTAAGTGGCTGCTGACTGTATGACTTGTTAAAAGTGGCCAAATAGAAGCCCAATCCACAATACATGAGCCCAAAGGCCTTCCTTATGACTAAACTGACACCCACTTTCTTAAAAATATCATGGGTCTAAATAGCCTTTTCAGGCTGAGAAAAGCACTTTGGTGACATTTGGCTGTAACTTGTTCCCAGTACATTCTGAGTGGCTGGTGGCTATGTGTTGTACCTAAAAGTGCCCAACAAGAATCCCAATGCACTATACATGGGCCCAAATGCCTTCCTTATGACAAAACTGACACTCATTTTCTTAAAAAAATCATTGGTCAAAATAGCCTTTTCAGGCTGAGAGAAGCACTTTGGTGACGTTTCACTGTAACTTGTTCCCAGTACAGTCTAAGTGGCTGCTGACTGTGTGACTTGGCTAAAAGTGGCCAAATAGAAGCCCAATCCACAATACATGAGCCCAAAGGCCTTCCTTATGACTAAACTGACACCCACTTTCTGAAAAATATCATGGGTCTAAATAGCCTTTTCAGGCTGAGAAAAGCACTTTGGTGACATTTGGCTGTAACTTGTTCCCAGTACATTCCGATTGGCTGGTGACTGTGTGTTGTACCTAAAAGTGCCCAACAAGAATCCCAATGCACTATACATGGGCCCAAATGCCTTCCTTATGACAAAACTGACACTCATTTTCTTAAAAAAAATCATTGGTCAAAATAGCCTTTTCAGGCTGAGAGAAGCACTTTGGTGACGTTTCACTGTAACTTGTTCCCAGTACAGTCTAAGTGGCTGCTGACTGTGTGACTTGGTTAAAAGTGGCCAAATAGAAGCCCAATCCACAATACATGAGCCCAAAGGCCTTCCTTATGACTAAACTGACACCCACTTTCTGAAAAATATCATGGGTCTAAATAGCCTTTTCAGGCTGAGAAAAGCACTTTGGTGACATTTGGCTGTAACTTGTTCCCAGTACATTCCGATGGGCTGGTGACTGTGTGTTGTACCTAAAAGTGCCCAACAAGAATCCCAATGCACTATACATGGGCCCAAATGCCTTCCTTATGACAAAACTGACACTCATTTTCTTAAAAAAATCATTGGTCAAAATAGCCTTTTCAGGCTGAGAGAAGCACTTTGGTGACGTTTCACTGTAACTTGTTCCCAGTACAGTCTAAGTGGTTGCTGACTGTGTGACTTGGCTAAAAGTGGCCAAATAGAAGCCCAATCCACAATACATGAGCCCAAAGGTCTTCCTTATGACTAAACTGACACCCACTTTCTGAAAAATATCATGGGTCTAAATAGCCTTTTCAGGCTGAGAAAAGCACTTTGGTGACATTTGGCTGTAACTTGTTCCCAGTACATTCCGATGGGCTGGTGACTGTGTGTTGTACCTAAAAGTGCCCAACAAGAATCCCAATGCACTATACATGGGCCCAAATGCCTTCCTTATGACAAAACTGACACTCATTTTCTTAAAAAAATCATTGGTCAAAATAGCCTTTTCAGGCTGAGAGAAGCACTTTGGTGACGTTTCACTGTAACTTGTTCCCAGTACAGTCTAAGTGGTTGCTGACTGTGTGACTTGGCTAAAAGTGGCCAAATAGAAGCCCAATCCACAATACATGAGCCCAAAGGTCTTCCTTATGACTAAACTGACACCCACTTTCTGAAAAATATCATGGGTCTAAATAGCCTTTTCAGGCTGAGAAAAGCACTTTGGTGACATTTGGCTGTAACTTGTTCCCAGTACATTCTGATTGGCTGGTGACTGTGTGTTGTACCTAAAAGTGCCCAACAAGAATCCCAATGCACTATACATGGGCCCAAATGCCTTCCTTATGACAAAACTGACACTCATTTTCTTAAAAAAATCATTGGTCAAAATAGCCTTTTCAGGCTGAGAGAAGCACTTTGGTGACGTTTCACTGTAACTTGTTCCCAGTACAGTCTAAGTGGTTGCTGACTGTGTGACTTGGCTAAAAGTGGCCAAATAGAAGCCCAATCCACAATACATGAGCCCAAAGGCCTTCCTTATGACTAAACTGACACCCACTTTCTGAAAAATATCATGGGTCTAAATAGCCTTTTCAGGCTGAGAAAAGCACTTTGGTGACATTTGGCTGTAACTTGTTCCCAGTACATTCCGATTGGCTGGTGACTGTGTGTTGTACCTAAAAGTGCCCAACAAGAATCCCAATGCACTATACATGGGCCCAAATGCCTTCCTTATGACAAAACTGACACTCATTTTCTTAAAAAAATCATTGGTCAAAATAGCCTTTTCAGGCTGAGAGAAGCACTTTGGTGACCTTTCACTTTAAATTGTTCCCAGTACAGTCTAAGTGGCTGCTGACTGTGTGACTTGGCTAAAAGTGGCCAAATAGAAGCCCAATCCACAATACATGAGCCCAAAGGCCTTCCTTATGACTAAACTGACACCCACTTTCTGAAAAATATCATGGGTCTAAATAGCCTTTTCAGGCTGAGAAAAGCACTTTGGTGACATTTGGCTGTAACTTGTTCCCAGTACATTCCGATTGGCTGGTGACTGTGTGTTGTACCTAAAAGTGCCCAGCAAGAATCCCAATGCACTATACATGGGCCCAAATGCCTTCCTTATGACAAAACTGACACTCATTTTCTTAAAAAAATCATTGGTCAGAATAGCCTTTTCAGGCTAGGAGAAGCACTTTGGTGACGTTTCACTGTAACTTGTTCCCAGTACAGTCTAAGTGGCTGCTGACTGTGTGACTTGGTTAAAAGTGGCCAAATAGAAGCCCAATCCACAATACATGAGCCCAAAGGCCTTCCTTATGACTAAACTGACACCCACTTTCTGAAAAATATCATGGGTCTAAATAGCCTTTTCAGGCTGAGAAAAGCACTTTGGTGACATTTGGCTGTAACTTGTTCCCAGTACATTCTGATTGGCTGGTGACTGTGTGTTGTACCTAAAAGTGCCCAACAAGAATCCCAATGCACTATACATGGGCCCAAATGCCTTCCTTATGACAAAACTGACACTCATTTTCTTAAAAAAATCATTGGTCAAAATAGCCTTTTCAGGCTGAGAGAAGCACTTTGGTGACGTTTCACTGTAACTTGTTCCCAGTACAGTCTAAGTGGCTGCTGACTGTATGACTTGGTTAAAAGTGGCCAAATAGAAGCCCAATCCACAATACATGAGCCCAAAGGCCTTCCTTATGACTAAACTGACACCCACTTTCTTAAAAATATCATGGGTCTAAATAGCCTTTTCAGGCTGAGAAAAGCACTTTGGTGACATTTGGCTGTAACTTGTTCCCAGTACATTCTGAGTGGCTTGTGGCTATGTGTTGTACCTAAAAGTGCCCAACAAGAATCCCAATGCACTATACATGGGCCCAAATGCCTTCCTTATGACAAAACTGACACTCATTTTCTTAAAAAAATCATTGGTCAAAATAGCCTTTTCAGGCTGAGAGAAGCACTTTGGTGACGTTTCACTGTAACTTGTTCCCAGTACAGTCTAAGTGGCTGCTGACTGTGTGACTTGGCTAAAAGTGGCCAAATAGAAGCCCAATCCACAATACATGAGCCCAAAGGCCTTCCTTATGACTAAACTGACACCCACTTTCTGAAAAATATCATGGGTCTAAATAGCCTTTTCAGGCTGAGAAAAGCACTTTGGTGACATTTGGCTGTAACTTGTTCCCAGTACATTCCGATTGGCTGGTGACTGTGTGTTGTACCTAAAAGTGCCCAACAAGAATCCCAATGCACTATACATGGGCCCAAATGCCTTCCTTATGACAAAACTGACACTCATTTTCTTTAAAAAATCATTGGTCAAAATAGCCTTTTCAGGCTGAGAGAAGCACTTTGGTGACCTTTCACTTTAAATTGTTCCCAGTACAGTCTAAGTGGCTGCTGACTGTGTGACTTGGCTAAAAGTGGCCAAATAGAAGCCCAATCCACAATACATGAGCCCAAAGGCCTTCCTTATGACTAAACTGACACCCACTTTCTGAAAAATATCATGGGTCTAAATAGCCTTTTCAGGCTGAGAAAAGCACTTTGGTGACATTTGGCTGTAACTTGTTCCCAGTACATTCTGAGTGGCTTGTGGCTATGTATTGTACCTAAAAGTGCCCAACAAGAATCCCAATGCACTATACATGGGCCCAAATGCCTTCCTTATGACAAAACTGACACTCATTTTCTTAAAAAAATCATTGGTCAAAATAGCCTTTTCAGGCTAGGAGAAGCACTTTGGTGACGTTTCACTGTAACTTGTTCCCAGTACAGTCTAAGTGGCTGCTGACTGTGTGACTTGGTTAAAAGTGGCCAAATAGAAGCCTAATCCACAATACATGAGCCCAAAGGCCTTCCTTATGACTAAACTGACACCCACTTTCTGAAAAATATCATGGGTCTAAATAGCCTTTTCAGGCTGAGAAAAGCACTTTGGTGACATTTGGCTGTAACTTGTTCCCAGTACATTCCGATTGGCTGGTGACTGTGTGTTGTACCTAAAAGTGCCCAACAAGAATCCCAATGCACTATACATGGGCCCAAATGCCTTCCTTATGACAAAACTGACACTCATTTTCTTAAAAAAATCATTGGTCAAAATAGCCTTTTCAGGCTGAGAGAAGCACTTTGGTGACGTTTCACTGTAACTTATTCCCAGTACAGTCTAAGTGGCTGCTGACTGTATGACTTGTTAAAAGTGGCCAAATAGAAGCCCAATCCACAATACATGAGCCCAAAGGCCTTCCTTATGACTAAACTGACACCCACTTTCTTAAAAATATCATGGGTCTAAATAGCCTTTTCAGGCTGAGAAAAGCACTTTGGTGACATTTGGCTGTAACTTGTTCCCAGTACATTCTGAGTGGCTGGTGGCTATGTGTTGTACCTAAAAGTGCCCAACAAGAATCCCAATGCACTATACATGGGCCCAAATGCCTTCCTTATGACAAAACTGACACTCATTTTCTTAAAAAAATCATTGGTCAAAATAGCCTTTTCAGGCTGAGAGAAGCACTTTGGTGACGTTTCACTGTAACTTGTTCCCAGTACAGTCTAAGTGGCTGCTGACTGTGTGACTTGGCTAAAAGTGGCCAAATAGAAGCCCAATCCACAATACATGAGCCCAAAGGCCTTCCTTATGACTAAACTGACACCCACTTTCTGAAAAATATCATGGGTCTAAATAGCCTTTTCAGGCTGAGAAAAGCACTTTGGTGACATTTGGCTGTAACTTGTTCCCAGTACATTCCGATTGGCTGGTGACTGTGTGTTGTACCTAAAAGTGCCCAACAAGAATCCCAATGCACTATACATGGGCCCAAATGCCTTCCTTATGACAAAACTGACACTCATTTTCTTAAAAAAAATCATTGGTCAAAATAGCCTTTTCAGGCTCAGAGAAGCACTTTGGTGACGTTTCACTGTAACTTGTTCCCAGTACAGTCTAAGTGGCTGCTGACTGTGTGACTTGGTTAAAAGTGGCCAAATAGAAGCCCAATCCACAATACATGAGCCCAAAGGCCTTCCTTATGACTAAACTGACACCCACTTTCTGAAAAATATCATGGGTCTAAATAGCCTTTTCAGGCTGAGAAAAGCACTTTGGTGACATTTGGCTGTAACTTGTTCCCAGTACATTCCGATGGGCTGGTGACTGTGTGTTGTACCTAAAAGTGCCCAACAAGAATCCCAATGCACTATACATGGGCCCAAATGCCTTCCTTATGACAAAACTGACACTCATTTTCTTAAAAAAATCATTGGTCAAAATAGCCTTTTCAGGCTGAGAGAAGCACTTTGGTGACGTTTCACTGTAACTTGTTCCCAGTACAGTCTAAGTGGTTGCTGACTGTGTGACTTGGCTAAAAGTGGCCAAATAGAAGCCCAATCCACAATACATGAGCCCAAAGGTCTTCCTTATGACTAAACTGACACCCACTTTCTGAAAAATATCATGGGTCTAAATAGCCTTTTCAGGCTGAGAAAAGCACTTTGGTGACATTTGGCTGTAACTTGTTCCCAGTACATTCCGATGGGCTGGTGACTGTGTGTTGTACCTAAAAGTGCCCAACAAGAATCCCAATGCACTATACATGGGCCCAAATGCCTTCCTTATGACAAAACTGACACTCATTTTCTTAAAAAAATCATTGGTCAAAATAGCCTTTTCAGGCTGAGAGAAGCACTTTGGTGACGTTTCACTGTAACTTGTTCCCAGTACAGTCTAAGTGGTTGCTGACTGTGTGACTTGGCTAAAAGTGGCCAAATAGAAGCCCAATCCACAATACATGAGCCCAAAGGTCTTCCTTATGACTAAACTGACACCCACTTTCTGAAAAATATCATGGGTCTAAATAGCCTTTTCAGGCTGAGAAAAGCACTTTGGTGACATTTGGCTGTAACTTGTTCCCAGTACATTCTGATTGGCTGGTGACTGTGTGTTGTACCTAAAAGTGCCCAACAAGAATCCCAATGCACTATACATGGGCCCAAATGCCTTCCTTATGACAAAACTGACACTCATTTTCTTAAAAAAATCATTGGTCAAAATAGCCTTTTCAGGCTGAGAGAAGCACTTTGGTGACGTTTCACTGTAACTTGTTCCCAGTACAGTCTAAGTGGTTGCTGACTGTGTGACTTGGCTAAAAGTGGCCAAATAGAAGCCCAATCCACAATACATGAGCCCAAAGGCCTTCCTTATGACTAAACTGACACCCACTTTCTGAAAAATATCATGGGTCTAAATAGCCTTTTCAGGCTGAGAAAAGCACTTTGGTGACATTTGGCTGTAACTTGTTCCCAGTACATTCCGATTGGCTGTTGACTGTGTGTTGTACCTAAAAGTGCCCAACAAGAATCCCAATGCATTATACATGGGCCCAAATGCCTTCCTTATGACAAAACTGACACTCATTTTCTTTAAAAAATCATTGGTCAAAATAGCCTTTTCAGGCTGAGAGAAGCACTTTGGTGACCTTTCACTTTAAATTGTTCCCAGTACAGTCTAAGTGGCTGCTGACTGTGTGACTTGGCTAAAAGTGGCCAAATAGAAGCCCAATCCACAATACATGAGCCCAAAGGCCTTCCTTATGACTAAACTGACACCCACTTTCTGAAAAATATCATGGGTCTAAATAGCCTTTTCAGGCAGAGAAAAGCACTTTGGTGACATTTGGCTGTAACTTGTTCCCAGTACATTCCGATGGGCTGGTGACTGTGTGTTGTACCTAAAAGTGCCCAACAAGAATCCCAATGCACTATACATGGGCCCAAATGCCTTCCTTATGACAAAACTGACACTCATTTTCTTAAAAAAATCATTGGTCAAAATAGCCTTTTCAGGCTGAGAGAAGCACTTTGGTGACGTTTCACTGTAACTTGTTCCCAGTACAGTCTAAGTGGTTGCTGACTGTGTGACTTGGCTAAAAGTGGCCAAATAGAAGCCCAATCCACAATACATGAGCCCAAAGGTCTTCCTTATGACTAAACTGACACCCACTTTCTGAAAAATATCATGGGTCTAAATAGCCTTTTCAGGCTGAGAAAAGCACTTTGGTGACATTTGGCTGTAACTTGTTCCCAGTACATTCTGAGTGGCTTGTGGCTATGTATTGTACCTAAAAGTGCCCAACAAGAATCCCAATGCACTATACATGGGCCCAAATGCCTTCCTTATGACAAAACTGACACTCATTTTCTTAAAAAAATCATTGGTCAAAATAGCCTTTTCAGGCTAGGAGAAGCACTTTGGTGACGTTTCACTGTAACTTGTTCCCAGTACAGTCTAAGTGGCTGCTGACTGTGTGACTTGGTTAAAAGTGGCCAAATAGAAGCCTAATCCACAATACATGAGCCCAAAGGCCTTCCTTATGACTAAACTGACACCCACTTTCTGAAAAATATCATGGGTCTAAATAGCATTTTCAGGCTGAGAAAAGCACTTTGGTGACATTTGGCTGTAACTTGTTCCCAGTACATTCCGATTGGCTGGTGACTGTGTGTTGTACCTAAAAGTGCCCAACAAGAATCCCAATGCACTATACATGGGCCCAAATGCCTTCCTTATGACAAAACTGACACTCATTTTCTTAAAAAAATCATTGGTCAAAATAGCCTTTTCAGGCTGAGAGAAGCACTTTGGTGACGTTTCACTGTAACTTATTCCCAGTACAGTCTAAGTGGCTGCTGACTGTATGACTTGTTAAAAGTGGCCAAATAGAAGCCCAATCCACAATACATGAGCCCAAAGGCCTTCCTTATGACTAAACTGACACCCACTTTCTTAAAAATATCATGGGTCTAAATAGCCTTTTCAGGCTGAGAAAAGCACTTTGGTGACATTTGGCTGTAACTTGTTCCCAGTACATTCTGAGTGGCTGGTGGCTATGTGTTGTACCTAAAAGTGCCCAACAAGAATCCCAATGCACTATACATGGGCCCAAATGCCTTCCTTATGACAAAACTGACACTCATTTTCTTAAAAAAATCATTGGTCAAAATAGCCTTTTCAGGCTGAGAGAAGCACTTTGGTGACGTTTCACTGTAACTTGTTCCCAGTACAGTCTAAGTGGCTGCTGACTGTGTGACTTGGCTAAAAGTGGCCAAATAGAAGCCCAATCCACAATACATGAGCCCAAAGGCCTTCCTTATGACTAAACTGACACCCACTTTCTGAAAAATATCATGGGTCTAAATAGCCTTTTCAGGCTGAGAAAAGCACTTTGGTGACATTTGGCTGTAACTTGTTCCCAGTACATTCCGATTGGCTGGTGACTGTGTGTTGTACCTAAAAGTGCCCAACAAGAATCCCAATGCACTATACATGGGCCCAAATGCCTTCCTTATGACAAAACTGACACTCATTTTCTTAAAAAAAATCATTGGTCAAAATAGCCTTTTCAGGCTCAGAGAAGCACTTTGGTGACGTTTCACTGTAACTTGTTCCCAGTACAGTCTAAGTGGCTGCTGACTGTGTGACTTGGTTAAAAGTGGCCAAATAGAAGCCCAATCCACAATACATGAGCCCAAAGGCCTTCCTTATGACTAAACTGACACCCACTTTCTGAAAAATATCATGGGTCTAAATAGCCTTTTCAGGCTGAGAAAAGCACTTTGGTGACATTTGGCTGTAACTTGTTCCCAGTACATTCCGATGGGCTGGTGACTGTGTGTTGTACCTAAAAGTGCCCAACAAGAATCCCAATGCACTATACATGGGCCCAAATGCCTTCCTTATGACAAAACTGACACTCATTTTCTTAAAAAAATCATTGGTCAAAATAGCCTTTTCAGGCTGAGAGAAGCACTTTGGTGACGTTTCACTGTAACTTGTTCCCAGTACAGTCTAAGTGGTTGCTGACTGTGTGACTTGGCTAAAAGTGGCCAAATAGAAGCCCAATCCACAATACATGAGCCCAAAGGTCTTCCTTATGACTAAACTGACACCCACTTTCTGAAAAATATCATGGGTCTAAATAGCCTTTTCAGGCTGAGAAAAGCACTTTGGTGACATTTGGCTGTAACTTGTTCCCAGTACATTCCGATGGGCTGGTGACTGTGTGTTGTACCTAAAAGTGCCCAACAAGAATCCCAATGCACTATACATGGGCCCAAATGCCTTCCTTATGACAAAACTGACACTCATTTTCTTAAAAAAATCATTGGTCAAAATAGCCTTTTCAGGCTGAGAGAAGCACTTTGGTGACGTTTCACTGTAACTTGTTCCCAGTACAGTCTAAGTGGTTGCTGACTGTGTGACTTGGCTAAAAGTGGCCAAATAGAAGCCCAATCCACAATACATGAGCCCAAAGGTCTTCCTTATGACTAAACTGACACCCACTTTCTGAAAAATATCATGGGTCTAAATAGCCTTTTCAGGCTGAGAAAAGCACTTTGGTGACATTTGGCTGTAACTTGTTCCCAGTACATTCTGATTGGCTGGTGACTGTGTGTTGTACCTAAAAGTGCCCAACAAGAATCCCAATGCACTATACATGGGCCCAAATGCCTTCCTTATGACAAAACTGACACTCATTTTCTTAAAAAAATCATTGGTCAAAATAGCCTTTTCAGGCTGAGAGAAGCACTTTGGTGACGTTTCACTGTAACTTGTTCCCAGTACAGTCTAAGTGGTTGCTGACTGTGTGACTTGGCTAAAAGTGGCCAAATAGAAGCCCAATCCACAATACATGAGCCCAAAGGCCTTCCTTATGACTAAACTGACACCCACTTTCTGAAAAATATCATGGGTCTAAATAGCCTTTTCAGGCTGAGAAAAGCACTTTGGTGACATTTGGCTGTAACTTGTTCCCAGTACATTCCGATTGGCTGGTGACTGTGTGTTGTACCTAAAAGTGCCCAACAAGAATCCCAATGCACTATACATGGGCCCAAATGCCTTCCTTATGACAAAACTGACACTCATTTTCTTAAAAAAAATCATTGGTCAAAATAGCCTTTTCAGGCTGAGAGAAGCACTTTGGTGACGTTTCACTGTAACTTGTTCCCAGTACAGTCTAAGTGGCTGCTGACTGTGTGACTTGGTTAAAAGTGGCCAAATAGAAGCCCAATCCACAATACATGAGCCCAAAGGCCTTCCTTATGACTAAACTGACACCCACTTTCTGAAAAATATCATGGGTCTAAATAGCCTTTTCAGGCTGAGAAAAGCACTTTGGTGACATTTGGCTGTAACTTGTTCCCAGTACATTCCGATGGGCTGGTGACTGTGTGTTGTACCTAAAAGTGCCCAACAAGAATCCCAATGCACTATACATGGGCCCAAATGCCTTCCTTATGACAAAACTGACACTCATTTTCTTAAAAAAATCATTGGTCAAAATAGCCTTTTCAGGCTGAGAGAAGCACTTTGGTGACGTTTCACTGTAACTTGTTCCCAGTACAGTCTAAGTGGTTGCTGACTGTGTGACTTGGCTAAAAGTGGCCAAATAGAAGCCCAATCCACAATACATGAGCCCAAAGGCCTTCCTTATGACTAAACTGACACCCACTTTCTGAAAAATATCATGGGTCTAAATAGCCTTTTCAGGCTGAGAAAAGCACTTTGGTGACATTTGGCTGTAACTTGTTCCCAGTACATTCCGATTGGCTGGTGACTGTGTGTTGTACCTAAAAGTGCCCAACAAGAATCCCAATGCACTATACATGGGCCCAAATGCCTTCCTTATGACAAAACTGACACTCATTTTCTTAAAAAAATCATTGGTCAAAATAGCCTTTTCAGGCTGAGAGAAGCACTTTGGTGACCTTTCACTTTAAATTGTTCCCAGTACAGTCTAAGTGGCTGCTGACTGTGTGACTTGGCTAAAAGTGGCCAAATAGAAGCCCAATCCACAATACATGAGCCCAAAGGCCTTCCTTATGACTAAACTGACACCCACTTTCTTAAAAATATCATGGGTCTAAATAGCCTTTTCAGGCTGAGAAAAGCACTTTGGTGACATTTGGCTGTAACTTGTTCCCAGTACATTCCGATTGGCTGGTGACTGTGTGTTGTACCTAAAAGTGCCCAGCAAGAATCCCAATGCACTATACATGGGCCCAAATGCCTTCCTTATGACAAAACTGACACTCATTTTCTTAAAAAAATCATTGGTCAAAATAGCCTTTTCAGGCTAGGAGAAGCACTTTGGTGACGTTTCACTGTAACTTGTTCCCAGTACAGTCTAAGTGGCTGCTGACTGTGTGACTTGGTTAAAAGTGGCCAAATAGAAGCCCAATCCACAATACATGAGCCCAAAGGCCTTCCTTATGACTAAACTGACACCCACTTTCTGAAAAATATCATGGGTCTAAATAGCCTTTTCAGGCTGAGAAAAGCACTTTGGTGACATTTGGCTGTAACTTGTTCCCAGTACATTCTGATTGGCTGGTGACTGTGTGTTGTACCTAAAAGTGCCCAACAAGAATCCCAATGCACTATACATGGGCCCAAATGCCTTCCTTATGACAAAACTGACACTCATTTTCTTAAAAAAATCATTGGTCAAAATAGCCTTTTCAGGCTGAGAGAAGCACTTTGGTGACGTTTCACTGTAACTTGTTCCCAGTACAGTCTAAGTGGCTGCTGACTGTATGACTTGGTTAAAAGTGGCCAAATAGAAGCCCAATCCACAATACATGAGCCCAAAGGCCTTCCTTATGACTAAACTGACACCCACTTTCTTAAAAATATCATGGGTCTAAATAGCCTTTTCAGGCTGAGAAAAGCACTTTGGTGACATTTGGCTGTAACTTGTTCCCAGTACATTCTGAGTGGCTTGTGGCTATGTGTTGTACCTAAAAGTGCCCAACAAGAATCCCAATGCACTATACATGGGCCCAAATGCCTTCCTTATGACAAAACTGACACTCATTTTCTTAAAAAAATCATTGGTCAAAATAGCCTTTTCAGGCTGAGAGAAGCACTTTGGTGACGTTTCACTGTAACTTGTTCCCAGTACAGTCTAAGTGGCTGCTGACTGTGTGACTTGGCTAAAAGTGGCCAAATAGAAGCCCAATCCACAATACATGAGCCCAAAGGCCTTCCTTATGACTAAACTGACACCCACTTTCTGAAAAATATCATGGGTCTAAATAGCCTTTTCAGGCTGAGAAAAGCACTTTGGTGACATTTGGCTGTAACTTGTTCCCAGTACATTCCGATTGGCTGGTGACTGTGTGTTGTACCTAAAAGTGCCCAACAAGAATCCCAATGCACTATACATGGGCCCAAATGCCTTCCTTATGACAAAACTGACACTCATTTTCTTTAAAAAATCATTGGTCAAAATAGCCTTTTCAGGCTGAGAGAAGCACTTTGGTGACGTTTCACTGTAACTTGTTCCCAGTACAGTCTAAGTGGCTGCTGACTGTGTGACTTGGTTAAAAGTGGCCAAATAGAAGCCCAATCCACAATACATGAGCCCAAAGGCCTTCCTTATGACTAAACTGACACCCACTTTCTGAAAAATATCATGGGTCTAAATAGCCTTTTCAGGCTGAGAAAAGCACTTTGGTGACATTTGGCTGTAACTTGTTCCCAGTACATTCCGATGGGCTGGTGACTGTGTGTTGTACCTAAAAGTGCCCAACAAGAATCCCAATGCACTATACATGGGCCCAAATGCCTTCCTTATGACAAAACTGACACTCATTTTCTTAAAAAAATCATTGGTCAAAATAGCCTTTTCAGGCTGAGAGAAGCACTTTGGTGACGTTTCACTGTAACTTGTTCCCAGTACAGTCTAAGTGGTTGCTGACTGTGTGACTTGGCTAAAAGTGGCCAAATAGAAGCCCAATCCACAATACATGAGCCCAAAGGCCTTCCTTATGACTAAACTGACACCCACTTTCTGAAAAATATCATGGGTCTAAATAGCCTTTTCAGGCTGAGAAAAGCACTTTGGTGACATTTGGCTGTAACTTGTTCCCAGTACATTCCGATTGGCTGGTGACTGTGTGTTGTACCTAAAAGTGCCCAACAAGAATCCCAATGCACTATACATGGGCCCAAATGCCTTCCTTATGACAAAACTGACACTCATTTTCTTAAAAAAATCATTGGTCAAAATAGCCTTTTCAGGCTGAGAGAAGCACTTTGGTGACGTTTCACTGTAACTTGTTCCCAGTACAGTCTAAGTGGTTGCTGACTGTGTGACTTGGCTAAAAGTGGCCAAATAGAAGCCCAATCCACAATACATGAGCCCAAAGGCCTTCCTTATGACTAAACTGACACCCACTTTCTGAAAAATATCATGGGTCTAAATAGCCTTTTCAGGCTGAGAAAAGCACTTTGGTGACATTTGGCTGTAACTTGTTCCCAGTACATTCCGATGGGCTGGTGACTGTGTGTTGTACCTAAAAGTGCCCAACAAGAATCCCAATGCACTATACATGGGCCCAAATGCCTTCCTTATGACAAAACTGACACTCATTTTCTTAAAAGAATCATTGGTCAAAATAGCCTTTTCAGGCTGAGAGAAGCACTTTGGTGACGTTTCACTGTAACTTGTTCCCAGTACAGTCTAAGTGGCTGCTGACTGTGTGACTTGGCTAAAATTGGCCAAATAGAAGCCCAATCCACAATACATGAGCCCAAAGGCCTTCCTTATGACTAAACTGACACCCACTTTCTGAAAAATATCATGGGTCTAAATAGCCTTTTCAGGCTGAGAAAAGCACTTTGGTGACATTTGGCTGTAACTTGTTCCCAGTACATTCCGATTGGCTGGTGACTGTGTGTTGTACCTAAAAGTGCCCAACAAGAATCCCAATGCACTATACATGGGCCCAAATGCCTTCCTTATGACAAAACTGACACTCATTTTCTTAAAAAAATCATTGGTCAAAATAGCCTTTTCAGGCTGAGAGAAGCACTTTGGTGACCTTTCACTTTAAATTGTTCCCAGTACAGTCTAAGTGGCTGCTGACTGTGTGACTTGGCTAAAAGTGGCCAAATAGAAGCCCAATCCACAATACATGAGCCCAAAGGCCTTCCTTATGACTAAACTGACACCCACTTTCTGAAAAATATCATGGGTCTAAATAGCCTTTTCAGGCTGAGAAAAGCACTTTGGTGACATTTGGCTGTAACTTGTTCCCAGTACATTCCGATTGGCTGGTGACTGTGTGTTGTACCTAAAAGTGCCCAACAAGAATCCCAATGCACTATACATGGGCCCAAATGCCTTCCTTATGACAAAACTGACACTCATTTTCTTTAAAAAATCATTGGTCAAAATAGCCTTTTCAGGCTGAGAGAAGCACTTTGGTGACCTTTCACTTTAAATTGTTCCCAGTACAGTCTAAGTGGCTGCTGACTGTGTGACTTGGCTAAAAGTGGCCAAATAGAAGCCCAATCCACAATACATGAGCCCAAAGGCCTTCCTTATGACTAAACTGACACCCACTTTCTGAAAAATATCATGGGTCTAAATAGCCTTTTCAGGCAGAGAAAAGCACTTTGGTGACATTTGGCTGTAACTTGTTCCCAGTACATTCCGATGGGCTGGTGACTGTGTGTTGTACCTAAAAGTGCCCAACAAGAATCCCAATGCACTATACATGGGCCCAAATGCCTTCCTTATGACAAAACTGACACTCATTTTCTTAAAAAAATCATTGGTCAAAATAGCCTTTTCAGGCTGAGAGAAGCACTTTGGTGACGTTTCACTGTAACTTGTTCCCAGTACAGTCTAAGTGGTTGCTGACTGTGTGACTTGGCTAAAAGTGGCCAAATAGAAGCCCAATCCACAATACATGAGCCCAAAGGCCTTCCTTATGACTAAACTGACACCCACTTTCTGAAAAATATCATGGGTCTAAATAGCCTTTTCAGGCTGAGAAAAGCACTTTGGTGACATTTGGCTGTAACTTGTTCCCAGTACATTCCGATTGGCTGGTGACTGTGTGTTGTACCTAAAAGTGCCCAACAAGAATCCCAATGCACTATACATGGGCCCAAATGCCTTCCTTATGACAAAACTGACACTCATTTTCTTAAAAAAATCATTGGTCAAAATAGCCTTTTCAGGCTGAGAGAAGCACTTTGGTGACGTTTCACTGTAACTTGTTCCCAGTACAGTCTAAGTGGTTGCTGACTGTGTGACTTGGCTAAAAGTGGCCAAATAGAAGCCCAATCCACAATACATGAGCCCAAAGGCCTTCCTTATGACTAAACTGACACCCACTTTCTGAAAAATATCATGGGTCTAAATAGCCTTTTCAGGCTGAGAAAAGCACTTTGGTGACATTTGGCTGTAACTTGTTCCCAGTACATTCCGATGGGCTGGTGACTGTGTGTTGTACCTAAAAGTGCCCAACAAGAATCCCAATGCACTATACATGGGCCCAAATGCCTTCCTTATGACAAAACTGACACTCATTTTCTTAAAAGAATCATTGGTCAAAATAGCCTTTTCAGGCTGAGAGAAGCACTTTGGTGACGTTTCACTGTAACTTGTTCCCAGTACAGTCTAAGTGGCTGCTGACTGTGTGACTTGGCTAAAAGTGGCCAAATAGAAGCCCAATCCACAATACATGAGCCCAAAGGCCTTCCTTATGACTAAACTGACACCCACTTTCTGAAAAATATCATGGGTCTAAATAGCCTTTTCAGGCTGAGAAAAGCACTTTGGTGACATTTGGCTGTAACTTGTTCCCAGTACATTCCGATTGGCTGGTGACTGTGTGTTGTACCTAAAAGTGCCCAACAAGAATCCCAATGCACTATACATGGGCCCAAATGCCTTCCTTATGACAAAACTGACACTCATTTTCTTAAAAAAATCATTGGTCAAAATAGCCTTTTCAGGCTGAGAGAAGCACTTTGGTGACGTTTCACTTTAAATTGTTCCCAGTACAGTTTAAGTGGCTGCTGACTGTGTGACTTGGCTAAAAGTGGCCAAATAGAAGCCCAATCCACAATACATGAGCCCAAAGGCCTTCCTTATGACTAAACTGACACCCACTTTCTTAAAAATATCATGGGTCTAAATAGCCTTTTCAGGCTGAGAAAAGCACTTTGGTGACATTTGGCTGTAACTTGTTCCCAGTACATTCCGATTGGCTGGTGACTGTGTGTTGTACCTAAAAGTGCCCAGCAAGAATCCCAATGCACTATACATGGGCCCAAATGCCTTCCTTATGACAAAACTGACACTCATTTTCTTAAAAAAATCATTGGTCAAAATAGCCTTTTCAGGCTAGGAGAAGCACTTTGGTGACGTTTCACTGTAACTTGTTCCCAGTACAGTCTAAGTGGCTGCTGACTGTGTGACTTGGTTAAAAGTGGCCAAATAGAAGCCCAATCCACAATACATGAGCCCAAAGGCCTTCCTTATGACTAAACTGACACCCACTTTCTGAAAAATATCATGGGTCTAAATAGCCTTTTCAGGCTGAGAAAAGCACTTTGGTGACATTTGGCTGTAACTTGTTCCCAGTACATTCCGATTGGCTGGTGACTGTGTGTTGTACCTAAAAGTGCCCAACAAGAATCCCAATGCACTATACATGGGCCCAAATGCCTTCCTTATGACAAAACTGACACTCATTTTCTTAAAAAAATCATTGGTCAAAATAGCCTTTTCAGGCTGAGAGAAGCACTTTGGTGACGTTTCACTGTAACTTGTTCCCAGTACAGTCTAAGTGGCTGCTGACTGTATGACTTGGTTAAAAGTGGCCAAATAGAAGCCCAATCCACAATACATGAGCCCAAAGGCCTTCCTTATGACTAAACTGACACCCACTTTCTTAAAAATATCATGGGTCTAAATAGCCTTTTCAGGCTGAGAAAAGCACTTTGGTGACATTTGGCTGTAACTTGTTCCCAGTACATTCTGAGTGGCTTGTGGCTATATGTTGTACCTAAAAGTGCCCAACAAGAATCCCAATGCACTATACATGGGCCCAAATGCCTTCCTTATGACAAAACTGACACTCATTTTCTTAAAAAAATCATTGGTCAAAATAGCCTTTTCAGGCTGAGAGAAGCACTTTGGTGACGTTTCACTGTAACTTGTTCCCAGTACAGTCTAAGTGGCTGCTGACTGTGTGACTTGGCTAAAAGTGGCCAAATAGAAGCCCAATCCACAATACATGAGCCCAAAGGCCTTCCTTATGACTAAACTGACACCCACTTTCTGAAAAATATCATGGGTCTAAATAGCCTTTTCAGGCTGAGAAAAGCACTTTGGTGACATTTGGCTGTAACTTGTTCCCAGTACATTCCGATTGGCTGGTGACTGTGTGTTGTACCTAAAAGTGCCCAGCAAGAATCCCAATGCACTATACATGGGCCCAAATGCCTTCCTTATGACAAAACTGACACTCATTTTCTTAAAAAAATCATTGGTCAAAATAGCCTTTTCAGGCTAGGAGAAGCACTTTGGTGACGTTTCACTGTAACTTGTTCCCAGTACAGTCTAAGTGGCTGCTGACTGTGTGACTTGGTTAAAAGTGGCCAAATAGAAGCCCAATCCACAATACATGAGCCCAAAGGCCTTCCTTATGACTAAACTGACACCCACTTTCTGAAAAATATCATGGGTCTAAATAGCCTTTTCAGGCTGAGAAAAGCACTTTGGTGACATTTGGCTGTAACTTGTTCCCAGTACATTCCGATTGGCTGGTGACTGTGTGTTGTACCTAAAAGTGCCCAACAAGAATCCCAATGCACTATACATGGGCCCAAATGCCTTCCTTATGACAAAACTGACACTCATTTTCTTAAAAAAATCATTGGTCAAAATAGCCTTTTCAGGCTGAGAGAAGCACTTTGGTGACGTTTCACTGTAACTTGTTCCCAGTACAGTCTAAGTGGCTGCTGACTGTATGACTTGGTTAAAAGTGGCCAAATAGAAGCCCAATCCACAATACATGAGCCCAAAGGCCTTCCTTATGACTAAACTGACACCCACTTTCTTAAAAATATCATGGGTCTAAATAGCCTTTTCAGGCTGAGAAAAGCACTTTGGTGACATTTGGCTGTAACTTGTTCCCAGTACATTCTGAGTGGCTTGTGGCTATGTGTTGTACCTAAAAGTGCCCAACAAGAATCCCAATGCACTATACATGGGCCCAAATGCCTTCCTTATGACAAAACTGACACTCATTTTCTTAAAAAAATCATTGGTCAAAATAGCCTTTTCAGGCTGAGAGAAGCACTTTGGTGACGTTTCACTGTAACTTGTTCCCAGTACAGTCTAAGTGGCTGCTGACTGTGTGACTTGGCTAAAAGTGGCCAAATAGAAGCCCAATCCACAATACATGAGCCCAAAGGCCTTCCTTATGACTAAACTGACACCCACTTTCTGAAAAATATCATGGGTCTAAATAGCCTTTTCAGGCTGAGAAAAGCACTTTGGTGACATTTGGCTGTAACTTGTTCCCAGTACATTCCGATTGGCTGGTGACTGTGTGTTGTACCTAAAAGTGCCCAACAAGAATCCCAATGCACTATACATGGGCCCAAATGCCTTCCTTATGACAAAACTGACACTCATTTTCTTTAAAAAATCATTGGTCAAAATAGCCTTTTCAGGCTGAGAGAAGCACTTTGGTGACCTTTCACTTTAAATTGTTCCCAGTACAGTCTAAGTGGCTGCTGACTGTGTGACTTGGCTAAAAGTGGCCAAATAGAAGCCCAATCCACAATACATGAGCCCAAAGGCCTTCCTTATGACTAAACTGACACCCACTTTCTGAAAAATATCATGGGTCTAAATAGCCTTTTCAGGCAGAGAAAAGCACTTTGGTGACATTTGGCTGTAACTTGTTCCCAGTACATTCCGATGGGCTGGTGACTGTGTGTTGTACCTAAAAGTGCCCAACAAGAATCCCAATGCACTATACATGGGCCCAAATGCCTTCCTTATGACAAAACTGACACTCATTTTCTTAAAAAAATCATTGGTCAAAATAGCCTTTTCAGGCTGAGAGAAGCACTTTGGTGACGTTTCACTGTAACTTGTTCCCAGTACAGTCTAAGTGGTTGCTGACTGTGTGACTTGGCTAAAAGTGGCCAAATAGAAGCCCAATCCACAATACATGAGCCCAAAGGCCTTCCTTATGACTAAACTGACACCCACTTTCTGAAAAATATCATGGGTCTAAATAGCCTTTTCAGGCTGAGAAAAGCACTTTGGTGACATTTGGCTGTAACTTGTTCCCAGTACATTCCGATTGGCTGGTGACTGTGTGTTGTACCTAAAAGTTCCCAGCAAGAATCCCAATGCACTATACATGGGCCCAAATGCCTTCCTTATGACAAAACTGACACTCATTTTCTTAAAAAAATCATTGGTCAAAATAGCCTTTTCAGGCTAGGAGAAGCACTTTGGTGACGTTTCACTGTAACTTGTTCCCAGTACAGTCTAAGTGGCTGCTGACTGTGTGACTTGGTTAAAAGTGGCCAAATAGAAGCCCAATCCACAATACATGAGCCCAAAGGCCTTCCTTATGACTAAACTGACACCCACTTTCTGAAAAATATCATGGGTCTAAATAGCCTTTTCAGGCTGAGAAAAGCACTTTGGTGACATTTGGCTGTAACTTGTTCCCAGTACATTCCGATTGGCTGGTGACTGTGTGTTGTACCTAAAAGTGCCCAACAAGAATCCCAATGCACTATACATGGGCCCAAATGCCTTCCTTATGACAAAACTGACACTCATTTTCTTAAAAAAATCATTGGTCAAAATAGCCTTTTCAGGCTGAGAGAAGCACTTTGGTGACGTTTCACTGTAACTTGTTCCCAGTACAGTCTAAGTGGCTGCTGACTGTATGACTTGGTTAAAAGTGGCCAAATAGAAGCCCAATCCACAATACATGAGCCCAAAGGCCTTCCTTATGACTAAACTGACACCCACTTTCTTAAAAATATCATGGGTCTAAATAGCCTTTTCAGGCTGAGAAAAGCACTTTGGTGACATTTGGCTGTAACTTGTTCCCAGTACATTCTGAGTGGCTTGTGGCTATGTGTTGTACCTAAAAGTGCCCAACAAGAATCCCAATGCACTATACATGGGCCCAAATGCCTTCCTTATGACAAAACTGACACTCATTTTCTTAAAAAAATCATTGGTCAAAATAGCCTTTTCAGGCTGAGAGAAGCACTTTGGTGACGTTTCACTGTAACTTGTTCCCAGTACAGTCTAAGTGGCTGCTGACTGTGTGACTTGGCTAAAAGTGGCCAAATAGAAGCCCAATCCACAATACATGAGCCCAAAGGCCTTCCTTATGACTAAACTGACACCCACTTTCTGAAAAATATCATGGGTCTAAATAGCCTTTTCAGGCTGAGAAAAGCACTTTGGTGACATTTGGCTGTAACTTGTTCCCAGTACATTCCGATTGGCTGGTGACTGTGTGTTGTACCTAAAAGTGCCCAACAAGAATCCCAATGCACTATACATGGGCCCAAATGCCTTCCTTATGACAAAACTGACACTCATTTTCTTTAAAAAATCATTGGTCAAAATAGCCTTTTCAGGCTGAGAGAAGCACTTTGGTGACCTTTCACTTTAAATTGTTCCCAGTACAGTCTAAGTGGCTGCTGACTGTGTGACTTGGCTAAAAGTGGCCAAATAGAAGCCCAATCCACAATACATGAGCCCAAAGGCCTTCCTTATGACTAAACTGACACCCACTTTCTGAAAAATATCATGGGTCTAAATAGCCTTTTCAGGCAGAGAAAAGCACTTTGGTGACATTTGGCTGTAACTTGTTCCCAGTACATTCCGATGGGCTGGTGACTGTGTGTTGTACCTAAAAGTGCCCAACAAGAATCCCAATGCACTATACATGGGCCCAAATGCCTTCCTTATGACAAAACTGACACTCATTTTCTTAAAAAAATCATTGGTCAAAATAGCCTTTTCAGGCTGAGAGAAGCACTTTGGTGACGTTTCACTGTAACTTGTTCCCAGTACAGTCTAAGTGGTTGCTGACTGTGTGACTTGGCTAAAAGTGGCCAAATAGAAGCCCAATCCACAATACATGAGCCCAAAGGCCTTCCTTATGACTAAACTGACACCCACTTTCTGAAAAATATCATGGGTCTAAATAGCCTTTTCAGGCTGAGAAAAGCAATTTGGTGACATTTGGCTGTAACTTGTTCCCAGTACATTCCGATTGGCTGGTGACTGTGTGTTGTACCTAAAAGTGCCCAACAAGAATCCCAATGCACTATACATGGGCCCAAATGCCTTCCTTATGACAAAACTGACACTCATTTTCTTAAAAAAATCATTGGTCAAAATAGCCTTTTCAGGCTGAGAGAAGCACTTTGGTGACGTTTCACTGTAACTTGTTCCCAGTACAGTCTAAGTGGTTGCTGACTGTGTGACTTGGCTAAAAGTGGCCAAATAGAAGCCCAATCCACAATACATGAGCCCAAAGGCCTTCCTTATGACTAAACTGACACCCACTTTCTGAAAAATATCATGGGTCTAAATAGCCTTTTCAGGCTGAGAAAAGCACTTTGGTGACATTTGGCTGTAACTTGTTCCCAGTACATTCCGATGGGCTGGTGACTGTGTGTTGTACCTAAAAGTGCCCAACAAGAATCCCAATGCACTATACATGGGCCCAAATGCCTTCCTTATGACAAAACTGACACTCATTTTCTTAAAAGAATCATTGGTCAAAATAGCCTTTTCAGGCTGAGAGAAGCACTTTGGTGACGTTTCACTGTAACTTGTTCCCAGTACAGTCTAAGTGGCTGCTGACTGTGTGACTTGGCTAAAAGTGGCCAAATAGAAGCCCAATCCACAATACATGAGCCCAAAGGCCTTCCTTATGACTAAACTGACACCCACTTTCTGAAAAATATCATGGGTCTAAATAGCCTTTTCAGGCTGAGAAAAGCACTTTGGTGACATTTGGCTGTAACTTGTTCCCAGTACATTCCGATTGGCTGGTGACTGTGTGTTGTACCTAAAAGTGCCCAACAAGAATCCCAATGCACTATACATGGGCCCAAATGCCTTCCTTATGACAAAACTGACACTCGTTTTCTTAAAAAAAATCATTGGTCAAAATAGCCTTTTCAGGCTGAGAGAAGCACTTTGGTGACGTTTCACTGTAACTTGTTCCCAGTACAGTCTAAGTGGCTGCTGACTGTGTGACTTGGTTAAAAGTGGCCAAATAGAAGCCCAATCCACAATACATGAGCCCAAAGGCCTTCCTTATGACTAAACTGACACCCACTTTCTGAAAAATATCATGGGTCTAAATAGCCTTTTCAGGCTGAGAAAAGCACTTTGGTGACATTTGGCTGTAACTTGTTCCCAGTACATTCCGATTGGCTGGTGACTGTGTGTTGTACCTAAAAGTGCCCAACAAGAATCCCAATGCACTATACATGGGCCCAAATGCCTTCCTTATGACAAAACTGACACTCATTTTCTTAAAAAAATCATTGGTCAAAATAGCCTTTTCAGGCTGAGAGAAGCACTTTGGTGACCTTTCACTTTAAATTGTTCCCAGTACAGTCTAAGTGGCTGCTGACTGTGTGACTTGGCTAAAAGTGGCCAAATAGAAGCCCAATCCACAATACATGAGCCCAAAGGCCTTCCTTATGACTAAACTGACACCCACTTTCTTAAAAATATCATGGGTCTAAATAGCCTTTTCAGGCTGAGAAAAGCACTTTGGTGACATTTGGCTGTAACTTGTTCCCAGTACATTCCGATTGGCTGGTGACTGTGTGTTGTACCTAAAAGTGCCCAGCAAGAATCCCAATGCACTATACATGGGCCCGAATGCCTTCCTTATGACAAAACTGACACTCATTTTCTTTAAAAAATCATTGGTCAAAATAGCCTTTTCAGGCTAGGAGAAGCACTTTGGTGACGTTTCACTGTAACTTGTTCCCAGTACAGTCTAAGTGGCTGCTGACTGTGTGACTTGGTTAAAAGTGGCCAAATAGAAGCCCAATCCACAATACATGAGCCCAAAGGCCTTCCTTATGACTAAACTGACACCCACTTTCTGAAAAATATCATGGGTCTAAATAGCCTTTTCAGGCTGAGAAAAGCACTTTGGTGACATTTGGCTGTAACTTGTTCCCAGTACATTCCGATTGGCTGGTGACTGTGTGTTGTACCTAAAAGTGCCCAACAAGAATCCCAATGCACTATACATGGGCCCAAATGCCTTCCTTATGACAAAACTGACACTCATTTTCTTAAAAAAATCATTGGTCAAAATAGCCTTTTCAGGCTGAGAGAAGCACTTTGGTGACCTTTCACTTTAAATTGTTCCCAGTACAGTCTAAGTGGCTGCTGACTGTGTGACTTGGCTAAAAGTGGCCAAATAGAAGCCCAATCCACAATACATGAGCCCAAAGGCCTTCCTTATGACTAAACTGACACCCACTTTCTTAAAAATATCATGGGTCTAAATAGCCTTTTCAGGCTGAGAAAAGCACTTTGGTGACATTTGGCTGTAACTTGTTCCCAGTACATTCCGATTGGCTGGTGACTGTGTGTTGTACCTAAAAGTGCCCAACAAGAATCCCAATGCACTATACATGGGCCCAAATGCCTTCCTTATGACAAAACTGACACTCATTTTCTTAAAAAAATCATTGGTCAAAATAGCCTTTTCAGGCTGAGAGAAGCACTTTGGTGACGTTTCACTGTAACTTGTTCCCAGTACAGTCTAAGTGGCTGCTGACTGTATGACTTGGTTAAAAGTGGCCAAATAGAAGCCCAATCCACAATACATGAGCCCAAAGGCCTTCCTTATGACTAAACTGACACCCACTTTCTGAAAAATATCATGGGTCTAAATAGCCTTTTCAGGCTGAGAAAAGCACTTTGGTGACATTTGGCTGTAACTTGTTCCCAGTACATTCCGATTGGCTGGTGACTGTGTGTTGTACCTAAAAGTGCCCAGCAAGAATCCCAATGCACTATACATGGGCCCAAATGCCTTCCTTATGACAAAACTGACACTCATTTTCTTAAAAAAATCATTGGTCAAAATAGCCTTTTCAGGCTAGGAGAAGCACTTTGGTGACGTTTCACTGTAACTTGTTCCCAGTACAGTCTAAGTGGCTGCTGACTGTGTGACTTGGTTAAAAGTGGCCAAATAGAAGCCCAATCCACAATACATGAGCCCAAAGGCCTTCCTTATGACTAAACTGACACCCACTTTCTGAAAAATATCATGGGTCTAAATAGCCTTTTCAGGCTGAGAAAAGCACTTTGGTGACATTTGGCTGTAACTTGTTCCCAGTACATTCCGATTGGCTGGTGACTGTGTGTTGTACCTAAAAGTGCCCAACAAGAATCCCAATGCACTATACATGGGCCCAAATGCCTTCCTTATGACAAAACTGACACTCATTTTCTTAAAAAAATCATTGGTCAAAATAGCCTTTTCAGGCTAGGAGAAGCACTTTGGTGACGTTTCACTGTAACTTGTTCCCAGTACAGTCTAAGTGGCTGCTGACTGTGTGACTTGGTTAAAAGTGGCCAAATAGAAGCCCAATCCACAATACATGAGCCCAAAGGCCTTCCTTATGACTAAACTGACACCCACTTTCTGAAAAATATCATGGGTCTAAATAGCCTTTTCAGACTGAGAAAAGCACTTTGGTGACATTTGGCTGTAACTTGTTCCCAGTACATTCCGATTGGCTGGTGACTGTGTGTTGTACCTAAAAGTGCCCAACAAGAATCCCAATGCACTATACATGGGCCCAAATGCCTTCCTTATGACAAAACTGACACTCATTTTCTTAAAAAAATCATTGGTCAAAATAGCCTTTTCAGGCTGAGAGAAGCACTTTGGTGACGTTTCACTGTAACTTGTTCCCAGTACAGTCTAAGTGGCTGCTGACTGTGTGACTTGGCTAAAAGTGGCCAAATAGAAGCCCAATCCACAATACATGAGCCCAAAGGCCTTCCTTATGACTAAACTGACACCCACTTTCTGAAAAATATCATGGGTCTAAATAGCCTTTTCAGGCTGAGAAAAGCACTTTGGTGACATTTGGCTGTAACTTGTTCCCAGTACATTCCGATTGGCTGGTGACTGTGTGTTGTACCTAAAAGTGCCCAACAAGAATCCCAATGCACTTTACATGGGCCCAAATGCCTTCCTTATGACAAAACTGACACTCATTTTCTTAAAAAAATCATTGGTCAAAATAGCCTTTTCAGGCTGAGAGAAGCACTTTGGTGACGTTTCACTGTAACTTGTTCCCAGTACAGTCTAAGTGGCTGCTGACTGTATGACTTGGCTAAAAGTGGCCAAATAGAAGCCCAATCCACAATACATGAGCCCAAAGGCCTTCCTTATGACTAAACTGACACCCACTTTCTTAAAAATATCATGGGTCTAAATAGCCTTTTCAGGCTGAGAAAAGCACTTTGGTGACATTTGGCTGTAACTTGTTCCCAGTACATTCTGAGTGGCTTGTGGCTATGTGTTGTACCTAAAAGTGCCCAGCAAGAATCCCAATGCACTATACATGGGCCCAAATGCCTTCCTTATGACAAAACTGACACTCATTTTCTTTAAAAAATCATTGGTCAAAATAGCCTTTTCAGGCTAGGAGAAGCACTTTGGTGACGTTTCACTGTAACTTGTTCCCAGTACAGTCTAAGTGGCTGCTGACTGTGTGACTTGGTTAAAAGTGGCCAAATAGAAGCCCAATCCACAATACATGAGCCCAAAGGCCTTCCTTATGACTAAACTGACACCCACTTTCTGAAAAATATCATGGGTCTAAATAGCCTTTTCAGGCTGAGAAAAGCACTTTGGTGACATTTGGCTGTAACTTGTTCCCAGTACATTCCGATTGGCTGGTGACTGTGTGTTGTACCTAAAAGTGCCCAACAAGAATCCCAATGCACTATACATGGGCCCAAATGCCTTCCTTATGACAAAACTGACACTCATTTTCTTAAAAAAATCATTGGTCAAAATAGCCTTTTCAGGCTGAGAGAAGCACTTTGGTGACGTTTCACTGTAACTTGTTCCCAGTACAGTCTAAGTGGCTGCTGACTGTATGACTTGGTTAAAAGTGGCCAAATAGAAGCCCAATCCACAATACATGAGCCCAAAGGCCTTCCTTATGACTAAACTGACACCCACTTTCTGAAAAATATCATGGGTCTAAATAGCCTTTTCAGGCTGAGAAAAGCACTTTGGTGACATTTGGCTGTAACTTGTTCCCAGTACATTCCGATTGGCTGGTGACTGTGTGTTGTACCTAAAAGTGCCCAGCAAGAATCCCAATGCACTATACATGGGCCCAAATGCCTTCCTTATGACAAAACTGACACTCATTTTCTTTAAAAAATCATTGGTCAAAATAGCCTTTTCAGGCTGAGAGAAGCACTTTGGTGACGTTTCACTGTAACTTGTTCCCAGTACAGTCTAAGTGGCTGCTGACTGTGTGACTTGGCTAAAAGTGGCCAAATAGAAGCCCAATCCACAATACATGAGCCCAAAGGCCTTCCTTATGACTAAACTGACACCCACTTTCTGAAAAATATCATGGGTCTAAATAGCCTTTTCAGGCTGAGAAAAGCACTTTGGTGACATTTGGCTGTAACTTGTTCCCGGTACATTCCGATTGGCTGGTGACTGTGTGTTGTACCTAAAAGTGCCCAACAAGAATCCCAATGCACTATACATGGGCCCAAATGCCTTCCTTATGACAAAACTGACACTCATTTTCTTTAAAAAATCATTGGTCAAAATAGCCTTTTCAGGCTGAGAGAAGTACTTTGGTGACGTTTCACTGTAACTTGTTCCCAGTACAGTCTAAGTGGCTGCTGACTGTGACTTGGCTAAAAGTGGCCAAATAGAAGCCCAATCCACAATACATGAGCCCAAAGGCCTTCCTTATGACTAAACTGACACCCACTTTCTGAAAAATATCATGGGTCTAAATAGCCTTTTCAGGCTGAGAAAAGCACTTTGGTGACATTTGGCTGTAACTTGTTCCCAGTACATTCTGAGTGGCTGGTGACTGTGTGTTGTACCTAAAAGTGCCCAACAAGAATCCCAATGCACTTTACATGGGCCCAAATGCCTTCCTTATGACAAAACTGACACTCATTTTCTTAAAAAAATCATTGGTCAAAATAGCCTTTTCAGGCTGAGAGAAGCACTTTGGTGACGTTTCACTGTAACTTGTTCCCAGTACAGTCTAAGTGGCTGCTGACTGTATGACTTGGCTAAAAGTGGCCAAATAGAAGCCCAATCCACAATACATGAGCCCAAAGGCCTTCCTTATGACTAAACTGACACCCACTTTCTTAAAAATATCATGGGTCTAAATAGCCTTTTCAGGCTGAGAAAAGCACTTTGGTGACATTTGGCTGTAACTTGTTCCCAGTACATTCTGAGTGGCTTGTGGCTATGTGTTGTACCTAAAAGTGCCCAACAAGAATCCCAATGCACTATACATGGGCCCAAATGCCTTCCTTATGACAAAACTGACACTCATTTTCTTAAAAAAATCATTGGTCAAAATAGCCTTTTCAGGCTGAGAGAAGCACTTTGGTGACGTTTCACTGTAACTTGTTCCCAGTACAGTCTAAGTGGCTGCTGACTGTATGACTTGGCTAAAAGTGGCCAAATAGAAGCCCAATCCACAATACATGAGCCCAAAGGCCTTCCTTATGACTAAACTGACACCCACTTTCTTAAAAATATCATGGGTCTAAATAGCCTTTTCAGGCTGAGAAAAGCACTTTGGTGACATTTGGCTGTAACTTGTTCCCAGTACATTCTGAGTGGCTTGTGGCTATGTGTTGTACCTAAAAGTGCCCAGCAAGAATCCCAATGCACTATACATGGGCCCAAATGCCTTCCTTATGACAAAACTGACACTCATTTTCTTAAAAAAATCATTGGTCAAAATAGCCTTTTCAGGCTAGGAGAAGCACTTTGGTGACGTTTCACTGTAACTTGTTCCCAGTACAGTCTAAGTGGCTGCTGACTGTGTGACTTGGTTAAAAGTGGCCAAATAGAAGCCCAATCCACAATACATGAGCCCAAAGGCCTTCCTTATGACTAAACTGACACCCACTTTCTGAAAAATATCATGGGTCTAAATAGCCTTTTCAGGCTGAGAAAAGCACTTTGGTGACATTTGGCTGTAACTTGTTCCCAGTACATTCCGATTGGCTGGTGACTGTGTGTTGTACCTAAAAGTGCCCAACAAGAATCCCAATGCACTATACATGGGCCCAAATGCCTTCCTTATGACAAAACTGACACTCATTTTCTTAAAAAAATCATTGGTCAAAATAGCCTTTTCAGGCTAGGAGAAGCACTTTGGTGACGTTTCACTGTAACTTGTTCCCAGTACAGTCTAAGTGGCTGCTGACTGTGTGACTTGGTTAAAAGTGGCCAAATAGAAGCCCAATCCACAATACATGAGCCCAAAGGCCTTCCTTATGACTAAACTGACACCCACTTTCTGAAAAATATCATGGGTCTAAATAGCCTTTTCAGACTGAGAAAAGCACTTTGGTGACATTTGGCTGTAACTTGTTCCCAGTACATTCCGATTGGCTGGTGACTGTGTGTTGTACCTAAAAGTGCCCAACAAGAATCCCAATGCACTATACATGGGCCCAAATGCCTTCCTTATGACAAAACTGACACTCATTTTCTTAAAAAAATCATTGGTCAAAATAGCCTTTTCAGGCTGAGAGAAGCACTTTGGTGACGTTTCACTGTAACTTGTTCCCAGTACAGTCTAAGTGGCTGCTGACTGTGTGACTTGGCTAAAAGTGGCCAAATAGAAGCCCAATCCACAATACATGAGCCCAAAGGCCTTCCTTATGACTAAACTGACACCCACTTTCTGAAAAATATCATGGGTCTAAATAGCCTTTTCAGGCTGAGAAAAGCACTTTGGTGACATTTGGCTGTAACTTGTTCCCAGTACATTCCGATTGGCTGGTGACTGTGTGTTGTACCTAAAAGTGCCCAACAAGAATCCCAATGCACTTTACATGGGCCCAAATGCCTTCCTTATGACAAAACTGACACTCATTTTCTTAAAAAAATCATTGGTCAAAATAGCCTTTTCAGGCTGAGAGAAGCACTTTGGTGACGTTTCACTGTAACTTGTTCCCAGTACAGTCTAAGTGGCTGCTGACTGTATGACTTGGCTAAAAGTGGCCAAATAGAAGCCCAATCCACAATACATGAGCCCAAAGGCCTTCCTTATGACTAAACTGACACCCACTTTCTTAAAAATATCATGGGTCTAAATAGCCTTTTCAGGCTGAGAAAAGCACTTTGGTGACATTTGGCTGTAACTTGTTCCCAGTACATTCTGAGTGGCTTGTGGCTATGTGTTGTACCTAAAAGTGCCCAACAAGAATCCCAATGCACTATACATGGGCCCAAATGCCTTCCTTATGACAAAACTGACACTCATTTTCTTAAAAAAATCATTGGTCAAAATAGCCTTTTCAGGCTGAGAGAAGCACTTTGGTGACGTTTCACTGTAACTTGTTCCCAGTACAGTCTAAGTGGCTGCTGACTGTGTGACTTGGCTAAAAGTGGCCAAATAGAAGCCCAATCCACAATACATGAGCCCAAAGGCCTTCCTTATGACTAAACTGACACCCACTTTCTGAAAAATATCATGGGTCTAAATAGCCTTTTCAGGCTGAGAAAAGCACTTTGGTGACATTTGGCTGTAACTTGTTCCCGGTACATTCCGATTGGCTGGTGACTGTGTGTTGTACCTAAAAGTGCCCAACAAGAATCCCAATGCACTATACATGGGCCCAAATGCCTTCCTTATGACAAAACTGACACTCATTTTCTTTAAAAAATCATTGGTCAAAATAGCCTTTTCAGGCTGAGAGAAGTACTTTGGTGACGTTTCACTGTAACTTGTTCCCAGTACAGTCTAAGTGGCTGCTGACTGTGACTTGGCTAAAAGTGGCCAAATAGAAGCCCAATCCACAATACATGAGCCCAAAGGCCTTCCTTATGACTAAACTGACACCCACTTTCTGAAAAATATCATGGGTCTAAATAGCCTTTTCAGGCTGAGAAAAGCACTTTGGTGACATTTGGCTGTAACTTGTTCCCAGTACATTCTGAGTGGCTGGTGACTGTGTGTTGTACCTAAAAGTGCCCAACAAGAATCCCAATGCACTTTACATGGGCCCAAATGCCTTCCTTATGACAAAACTGACACTCATTTTCTTAAAAAAATCATTGGTCAAAATAGCCTTTTCAGGCTGAGAGAAGCACTTTGGTGACGTTTCACTGTAACTTGTTCCCAGTACAGTCTAAGTGGCTGCTGACTGTATGACTTGGCTAAAAGTGGCCAAATAGAAGCCCAATCCACAATACATGAGCCCAAAGGCCTTCCTTATGACTAAACTGACACCCACTTTCTTAAAAATATCATGGGTCTAAATAGCCTTTTCAGGCTGAGAAAAGCACTTTGGTGACATTTGGCTGTAACTTGTTCCCAGTACATTCTGAGTGGCTTGTGGCTATGTGTTGTACCTAAAAGTGCCCAACAAGAATCCCAATGCACTATACATGGGCCCAAATGCCTTCCTTATGACAAAACTGACACTCATTTTCTTAAAAAAATCATTGGTCAAAATAGCCTTTTCAGGCTGAGAGAAGCACTTTGGTGACGTTTCACTGTAACTTGTTCCCAGTACAGTCTAAGTGGCTGCTGACTGTATGACTTGGCTAAAAGTGGCCAAATAGAAGCCCAATCCACAATACATGAGCCCAAAGGCCTTCCTTATGACTAAACTGACACCCACTTTCTTAAAAATATCATGGGTCTAAATAGCCTTTTCAGGCTGAGAAAAGCACTTTGGTGACATTTGGCTGTAACTTGTTCCCAGTACATTCTGAGTGGCTTGTGGCTATGTGTTGTACCTAAAAGTGCCCAGCAAGAATCCCAATGCACTATACATGGGCCCAAATGCCTTCCTTATGACAAAACTGACACTCATTTTCTTAAAAAAATCATTGGTCAAAATAGCCTTTTCAGGCTAGGAGAAGCACTTTGGTGACGTTTCACTGTAACTTGTTCCCAGTACAGTCTAAGTGGCTGCTGACTGTGTGACTTGGTTAAAAGTGGCCAAATAGAAGCCCAATCCACAATACATGAGCCCAAAGGCCTTCCTTATGACTAAACTGACACCCACTTTCTGAAAAATATCATGGGTCTAAATAGCCTTTTCAGGCTGAGAAAAGCACTTTGGTGACATTTGGCTGTAACTTGTTCCCAGTACATTCCGATTGGCTGGTGACTGTGTGTTGTACCTAAAAGTGCCCAACAAGAATCCCAATGCACTATACATGGGCCCAAATGCCTTCCTTATGACAAAACTGACACTCATTTTCTTAAAAAAATCATTGGTCAAAATAGCCTTTTCAGGCTAGGAGAAGCACTTTGGTGACGTTTCACTGTAACTTGTTCCCAGTACAGTCTAAGTGGCTGCTGACTGTGTGACTTGGTTAAAAGTGGCCAAATAGAAGCCCAATCCACAATACATGAGCCCAAAGGCCTTCCTTATGACTAAACTGACACCCACTTTCTGAAAAATATCATGGGTCTAAATAGCCTTTTCAGACTGAGAAAAGCACTTTGGTGACATTTGGCTGTAACTTGTTCCCAGTACATTCCGATTGGCTGGTGACTGTGTGTTGTACCTAAAAGTGCCCAACAAGAATCCCAATGCACTATACATGGGCCCAAATGCCTTCCTTATGACAAAACTGACACTCATTTTCTTAAAAAAATCATTGGTCAAAATAGCCTTTTCAGGCTGAGAGAAGCACTTTGGTGACGTTTCACTGTAACTTGTTCCCAGTACAGTCTAAGTGGCTGCTGACTGTGTGACTTGGCTAAAAGTGGCCAAATAGAAGCCCAATCCACAATACATGAGCCCAAAGGCCTTCCTTATGACTAAACTGACACCCACTTTCTGAAAAATATCATGGGTCTAAATAGCCTTTTCAGGCTGAGAAAAGCACTTTGGTGACATTTGGCTGTAACTTGTTCCCAGTACATTCCGATTGGCTGGTGACTGTGTGTTGTACCTAAAAGTGCCCAACAAGAATCCCAATGCACTTTACATGGGCCCAAATGCCTTCCTTATGACAAAACTGACACTCATTTTCTTAAAAAAATCATTGGTCAAAATAGCCTTTTCAGGCTGAGAGAAGCACTTTGGTGACGTTTCACTGTAACTTGTTCCCAGTACAGTCTAAGTGGCTGCTGACTGTATGACTTGGCTAAAAGTGGCCAAATAGAAGCCCAATCCACAATACATGAGCCCAAAGGCCTTCCTTATGACTAAACTGACACCCACTTTCTTAAAAATATCATGGGTCTAAATAGCCTTTTCAGGCTGAGAAAAGCACTTTGGTGACATTTGGCTGTAACTTGTTCCCAGTACATTCTGAGTGGCTTGTGGCTATGTGTTGTACCTAAAAGTGCCCAGCAAGAATCCCAATGCACTATACATGGGCCCAAATGCCTTCCTTATGACAAAACTGACACTCATTTTCTTTAAAAAATCATTGGTCAAAATAGCCTTTTCAGGCTAGGAGAAGCACTTTGGTGACGTTTCACTGTAACTTGTTCCCAGTACAGTCTAAGTGGCTGCTGACTGTGTGACTTGGTTAAAAGTGGCCAAATAGAAGCCCAATCCACAATACATGAGCCCAAAGGCCTTCCTTATGACTAAACTGACACCCACTTTCTGAAAAATATCATGGGTCTAAATAGCCTTTTCAGGCTGAGAAAAGCACTTTGGTGACATTTGGCTGTAACTTGTTCCCAGTACATTCCGATTGGCTGGTGACTGTGTGTTGTACCTAAAAGTGCCCAACAAGAATCCCAATGCACTATACATGGGCCCAAATGCCTTCCTTATGACAAAACTGACACTCATTTTCTTAAAAAAATCATTGGTCAAAATAGCCTTTTCAGGCTGAGAGAAGCACTTTGGTGACGTTTCACTGTAACTTGTTCCCAGTACAGTCTAAGTGGCTGCTGACTGTATGACTTGGTTAAAAGTGGCCAAATAGAAGCCCAATCCACAATACATGAGCCCAAAGGCCTTCCTTATGACTAAACTGACACCCACTTTCTGAAAAATATCATGGGTCTAAATAGCCTTTTCAGGCTGAGAAAAGCACTTTGGTGACATTTGGCTGTAACTTGTTCCCAGTACATTCCGATTGGCTGGTGACTGTGTGTTGTACCTAAAAGTGCCCAGCAAGAATCCCAATGCACTATACATGGGCCCAAATGCCTTCCTTATGACAAAACTGACACTCATTTTCTTTAAAAAATCATTGGTCAAAATAGCCTTTTCAGGCTAGGAGAAGCACTTTGGTGACGTTTCACTGTAACTTGTTCCCAGTACAGTCTAAGTGGCTGCTGACTGTGTGACTTGGTTAAAAGTGGCCAAATAGAAGCCCAATCCACAATACATGAGCCCAAAGGCCTTCCTTATGACTAAACTGACACCCACTTTCTGAAAAATATCATGGGTCTAAATAGCCTTTTCAGGCTGAGAAAAGCACTTTGGTGACATTTGGCTGTAACTTGTTCCCAGTACATTCCGATTGGCTGGTGACTGTGTGTTGTACCTAAAAGTGCCCAACAAGAATCCCAATGCACTATACATGGGCCCAAATGCCTTCCTTATGACAAAACTGACACTCATTTTCTTAAAAAAATCATTGGTCAAAATAGCCTTTTCAGGCTAGGAGAAGCACTTTGGTGACGTTTCACTGTAACTTGTTCCCAGTACAGTCTAAGTGGCTGCTGACTGTGTGACTTGGTTAAAAGTGGCCAAATAGAAGCCCAATCCACAATA
This sequence comes from Gymnoscopelus microlampas, assembly GCF_963454915.1. Lineage (NCBI taxonomy): Eukaryota > Metazoa > Chordata > Actinopteri > Myctophiformes > Myctophidae > Gymnoscopelus > Gymnoscopelus microlampas. The sequence continues at coordinate 76,388 of NC_139948.1, read as the reverse complement.
CATGAGCCCAAAGGCCTTCCTTATGACTAAACTGACACCCACTTTCTGAAAAATATCATGGGTCTAAATAGCCTTTTCAGACTGAGAAAAGCACTTTGGTGACATTTGGCTGTAACTTGTTCCCAGTACATTCCGATTGGCTGGTGACTGTGTGTTGTACCTAAAAGTGCCCAACAAGAATCCCAATGCACTATACATGGGCCCAAATGCCTTCCTTATGACAAAACTGACACTCATTTTCTTAAAAAAATCATTGGTCAAAATAGCCTTTTCAGGCTGAGAGAAGCACTTTGGTGACGTTTCACTGTAACTTGTTCCCAGTACAGTCTAAGTGGCTGCTGACTGTGTGACTTGGCTAAAAGTGGCCAAATAGAAGCCCAATCCACAATACATGAGCCCAAAGGCCTTCCTTATGACTAAACTGACACCCACTTTCTGAAAAATATCATGGGTCTAAATAGCCTTTTCAGGCTGAGAAAAGCACTTTGGTGACATTTGGCTGTAACTTGTTCCCAGTACATTCCGATTGGCTGGTGACTGTGTGTTGTACCTAAAAGTGCCCAACAAGAATCCCAATGCACTTTACATGGGCCCAAATGCCTTCCTTATGACAAAACTGACACTCATTTTCTTAAAAAAATCATTGGTCAAAATAGCCTTTTCAGGCTGAGAGAAGCACTTTGGTGACGTTTCACTGTAACTTGTTCCCAGTACAGTCTAAGTGGCTGCTGACTGTATGACTTGGCTAAAAGTGGCCAAATAGAAGCCCAATCCACAATACATGAGCCCAAAGGCCTTCCTTATGACTAAACTGACACCCACTTTCTTAAAAATATCATGGGTCTAAATAGCCTTTTCAGGCTGAGAAAAGCACTTTGGTGACATTTGGCTGTAACTTGTTCCCAGTACATTCTGAGTGGCTTGTGGCTATGTGTTGTACCTAAAAGTGCCCAACAAGAATCCCAATGCACTATACATGGGCCCAAATGCCTTCCTTATGACAAAACTGACACTCATTTTCTTAAAAAAATCATTGGTCAAAATAGCCTTTTCAGGCTGAGAGAAGCACTTTGGTGACGTTTCACTGTAACTTGTTCCCAGTACAGTCTAAGTGGCTGCTGACTGTGTGACTTGGCTAAAAGTGGCCAAATAGAAGCCCAATCCACAATACATGAGCCCAAAGGCCTTCCTTATGACTAAACTGACACCCACTTTCTGAAAAATATCATGGGTCTAAATAGCCTTTTCAGGCTGAGAAAAGCACTTTGGTGACATTTGGCTGTAACTTGTTCCCGGTACATTCCGATTGGCTGGTGACTGTGTGTTGTACCTAAAAGTGCCCAACAAGAATCCCAATGCACTATACATGGGCCCAAATGCCTTCCTTATGACAAAACTGACACTCATTTTCTTTAAAAAATCATTGGTCAAAATAGCCTTTTCAGGCTGAGAGAAGTACTTTGGTGACGTTTCACTGTAACTTGTTCCCAGTACAGTCTAAGTGGCTGCTGACTGTGACTTGGCTAAAAGTGGCCAAATAGAAGCCCAATCCACAATACATGAGCCCAAAGGCCTTCCTTATGACTAAACTGACACCCACTTTCTGAAAAATATCATGGGTCTAAATAGCCTTTTCAGGCTGAGAAAAGCACTTTGGTGACATTTGGCTGTAACTTGTTCCCAGTACATTCTGAGTGGCTGGTGACTGTGTGTTGTACCTAAAAGTGCCCAACAAGAATCCCAATGCAATTTACATGGGCCCAAATGCCTTCCTTATGACAAAACTGACACTCATTTTCTTAAAAAAATCATTGGTCAAAATAGCCTTTTCAGGCTGAGAGAAGCACTTTGGTGACGTTTCACTGTAACTTGTTCCCAGTACAGTCTAAGTGGCTGCTGACTGTATGACTTGGCTAAAAGTGGCCAAATAGAAGCCCAATCCACAATACATGAGCCCAAAGGCCTTCCTTATGACTAAACTGACACCCACTTTCTTAAAAATATCATGGGTCTAAATAGCCTTTTCAGGCTGAGAAAAGCACTTTGGTGACATTTGGCTGTAACTTGTTCCCAGTACATTCTGAGTGGCTTGTGGCTATGTGTTGTACCTAAAAGTGCCCAACAAGAATCCCAATGCACTATACATGGGCCCAAATGCCTTCCTTATGACAAAACTGACACTCATTTTCTTAAAAAAATCATTGGTCAAAATAGCCTTTTCAGGCTGAGAGAAGCACTTTGGTGACGTTTCACTGTAACTTGTTCCCAGTACAGTCTAAGTGGCTGCTGACTGTATGACTTGGCTAAAAGTGGCCAAATAGAAGCCCAATCCACAATACATGAGCCCAAAGGCCTTCCTTATGACTAAACTGACACCCACTTTCTTAAAAATATCATGGGTCTAAATAGCCTTTTCAGGCTGAGAAAAGCACTTTGGTGACATTTGGCTGTAACTTGTTCCCAGTACATTCTGAGTGGCTTGTGGCTATGTGTTGTACCTAAAAGTGCCCAGCAAGAATCCCAATGCACTATACATGGGCCCAAATGCCTTCCTTATGACAAAACTGACACTCATTTTCTTTAAAAAATCATTGGTCAAAATAGCCTTTTCAGGCTAGGAGAAGCACTTTGGTGACGTTTCACTGTAACTTGTTCCCAGTACAGTCTAAGTGGCTGCTGACTGTGTGACTTGGTTAAAAGTGGCCAAATAGAAGCCCAATCCACAATACATGAGCCCAAAGGCCTTCCTTATGACTAAACTGACACCCACTTTCTGAAAAATATCATGGGTCTAAATAGCCTTTTCAGGCTGAGAAAAGCACTTTGGTGACATTTGGCTGTAACTTGTTCCCAGTACATTCCGATTGGCTGGTGACTGTGTGTTGTACCTAAAAGTGCCCAACAAGAATCCCAATGCACTATACATGGGCCCAAATGCCTTCCTTATGACAAAACTGACACTCATTTTCTTAAAAAAATCATTGGTCAAAATAGCCTTTTCAGGCTGAGAGAAGCACTTTGGTGACGTTTCACTGTAACTTGTTCCCAGTACAGTCTAAGTGGCTGCTGACTGTATGACTTGGTTAAAAGTGGCCAAATAGAAGCCCAATCCACAATACATGAGCCCAAAGGCCTTCCTTATGACTAAACTGACACCCACTTTCTGAAAAATATCATGGGTCTAAATAGCCTTTTCAGGCTGAGAAAAGCACTTTGGTGACATTTGGCTGTAACTTGTTCCCAGTACATTCCGATTGGCTGGTGACTGTGTGTTGTACCTAAAAGTGCCCAGCAAGAATCCCAATGCACTATACATGGGCCCAAATGCCTTCCTTATGACAAAACTGACACTCATTTTCTTTAAAAAATCATTGGTCAAAATAGCCTTTTCAGGCTAGGAGAAGCACTTTGGTGACGTTTCACTGTAACTTGTTCCCAGTACAGTCTAAGTGGCTGCTGACTGTGTGACTTGGTTAAAAGTGGCCAAATAGAAGCCCAATCCACAATACATGAGCCCAAAGGCCTTCCTTATGACTAAACTGACACCCACTTTCTGAAAAATATCATGGGTCTAAATAGCCTTTTCAGGCTGAGAAAAGCACTTTGGTGACATTTGGCTGTAACTTGTTCCCAGTACATTCCGATTGGCTGGTGACTGTGTGTTGTACCTAAAAGTGCCCAACAAGAATCCCAATGCACTATACATGGGCCCAAATGCCTTCCTTATGACAAAACTGACACTCATTTTCTTAAAAAAATCATTGGTCAAAATAGCCTTTTCAGGCTAGGAGAAGCACTTTGGTGACGTTTCACTGTAACTTGTTCCCAGTACAGTCTAAGTGGCTGCTGACTGTGTGACTTGGTTAAAAGTGGCCAAATAGAAGCCCAATCCACAATACATGAGCCCAAAGGCCTTCCTTATGACTAAACTGACACCCACTTTCTGAAAAATATCATGGGTCTAAATAGCCTTTTCAGACTGAGAAAAGCACTTTGGTGACATTTGGCTGTAACTTGTTCCCAGTACATTCCGATTGGCTGGTGACTGTGTGTTGTACCTAAAAGTGCCCAACAAGAATCCCAATGCACTATACATGGGCCCAAATGCCTTCCTTATGACAAAACTGACACTCATTTTCTTAAAAAAATCATTGGTCAAAATAGCCTTTTCAGGCTGAGAGAAGCACTTTGGTGACGTTTCACTGTAACTTGTTCCCAGTACAGTCTAAGTGGCTGCTGACTGTGTGACTTGGCTAAAAGTGGCCAAATAGAAGCCCAATCCACAATACATGAGCCCAAAGGCCTTCCTTATGACTAAACTGACACCCACTTTCTGAAAAATATCATGGGTCTAAATAGCCTTTTCAGGCTGAGAAAAGCACTTTGGTGACATTTGGCTGTAACTTGTTCCCAGTACATTCCGATTGGCTGGTGACTGTGTGTTGTACCTAAAAGTGCCCAACAAGAATCCCAATGCACTTTACATGGGCCCAAATGCCTTCCTTATGACAAAACTGACACTCATTTTCTTAAAAAAATCATTGGTCAAAATAGCCTTTTCAGGCTGAGAGAAGCACTTTGGTGACGTTTCACTGTAACTTGTTCCCAGTACAGTCTAAGTGGCTGCTGACTGTATGACTTGGCTAAAAGTGGCCAAATAGAAGCCCAATCCACAATACATGAGCCCAAAGGCCTTCCTTATGACTAAACTGACACCCACTTTCTTAAAAATATCATGGGTCTAAATAGCCTTTTCAGGCTGAGAAAAGCACTTTGGTGACATTTGGCTGTAACTTGTTCCCAGTACATTCTGAGTGGCTTGTGGCTATGTGTTGTACCTAAAAGTGCCCAACAAGAATCCCAATGCACTATACATGGGCCCAAATGCCTTCCTTATGACAAAACTGACACTCATTTTCTTAAAAAAATCATTGGTCAAAATAGCCTTTTCAGGCTGAGAGAAGCACTTTGGTGACGTTTCACTGTAACTTGTTCCCAGTACAGTCTAAGTGGCTGCTGACTGTGTGACTTGGCTAAAAGTGGCCAAATAGAAGCCCAATCCACAATACATGAGCCCAAAGGCCTTCCTTATGACTAAACTGACACCCACTTTCTGAAAAATATCATGGGTCTAAATAGCCTTTTCAGGCTGAGAAAAGCACTTTGGTGACATTTGGCTGTAACTTGTTCCCGGTACATTCCGATTGGCTGGTGACTGTGTGTTGTACCTAAAAGTGCCCAACAAGAATCCCAATGCACTATACATGGGCCCAAATGCCTTCCTTATGACAAAACTGACACTCATTTTCTTTAAAAAATCATTGGTCAAAATAGCCTTTTCAGGCTGAGAGAAGTACTTTGGTGACGTTTCACTGTAACTTGTTCCCAGTACAGTCTAAGTGGCTGCTGACTGTGACTTGGCTAAAAGTGGCCAAATAGAAGCCCAATCCACAATACATGAGCCCAAAGGCCTTCCTTATGACTAAACTGACACCCACTTTCTGAAAAATATCATGGGTCTAAATAGCCTTTTCAGGCTGAGAAAAGCACTTTGGTGACATTTGGCTGTAACTTGTTCCCAGTACATTCTGAGTGGCTGGTGACTGTGTGTTGTACCTAAAAGTGCCCAACAAGAATCCCAATGCACTTTACATGGGCCCAAATGCCTTCCTTATGACAAAACTGACACTCATTTTCTTAAAAAAATCATTGGTCAAAATAGCCTTTTCAGGCTGAGAGAAGCACTTTGGTGACGTTTCACTGTAACTTGTTCCCAGTACAGTCTAAGTGGCTGCTGACTGTATGACTTGGCTAAAAGTGGCCAAATAGAAGCCCAATCCACAATACATGAGCCCAAAGGCCTTCCTTATGACTAAACTGACACCCACTTTCTTAAAAATATCATGGGTCTAAATAGCCTTTTCAGGCTGAGAAAAGCACTTTGGTGACATTTGGCTGTAACTTGTTCCCAGTACATTCTGAGTGGCTTGTGGCTATGTGTTGTACCTAAAAGTGCCCAACAAGAATCCCAATGCACTATACATGGGCCCAAATGCCTTCCTTATGACAAAACTGACACTCATTTTCTTAAAAAAATCATTGGTCAAAATAGCCTTTTCAGGCTGAGAGAAGCACTTTGGTGACGTTTCACTGTAACTTGTTCCCAGTACAGTCTAAGTGGCTGCTGACTGTGTGACTTGGCTAAAAGTGGCCAAATAGAAGCCCAATCCACAATACATGAGCCCAAAGGCCTTCCTTATGACTAAACTGACACCCACTTTCTGAAAAATATCATGGGTCTAAATAGCCTTTTCAGGCTGAGAAAAGCACTTTGGTGACATTTGGCTGTAACTTGTTCCCAGTACATTCCGATTGGCTGGTGACTGTGTGTTGTACCTAAAAGTGCCCAACAAGAATCCCAATGCACTATACATGGGCCCAAATGCCTTCCTTATGACAAAACTGACACTCATTTTCTTTAAAAAATCATTGGTCAAAATAGCCTTTTCAGGCTGAGAGAAGTACTTTGGTGACGTTTCACTGTAACTTGTTCCCAGTACAGTCTAAGTGGCTGCTGACTGTGACTTGGCTAAAAGTGGCCAAATAGAAGCCCAATCCACAATACATGAGCCCAAAGGCCTTCCTTATGACTAAACTGACACCCACTTTCTGAAAAATATCATGGGTCTAAATAGCCTTTTCAGGCTGAGAAAAGCACTTTGGTGACATTTGGCTGTAACTTGTTCCCAGTACATTCTGAGTGGCTGGTGACTGTGTGTTGTACCTAAAAGTGCCCAACAAGAATCCCAATGCACTTTACATGGGCCCAAATGCCTTCCTTATGACAAAACTGACACTCATTTTCTTAAAAAAAAACATTGGTCAAAATAGCCTTTTCAGGCTGAGAGAAGCACTTTGGTGACGTTTCACTGTAACTTGTTCCCAGTACAGTCTAAGTGGCTGCTGACTGTGTGACTTGGCTAAAAGTGGCCAAATAGAAGCCCAATCCACAATACATGAGCCCAAAGGCCTTCCTTATGACTAAACTGACACCCACTTTCTTAAAAATATCATGGGTCTAAATAGCCTTTTCAGGCTGAGAAAAGCACTTTGGTGACATTTGGCTGTAACTTGTTCCCAGTACATTCTGAGTGGCTGGTGGCTATGTGTTGTACCTAAAAGTGCCCAACAAGAATCCCAATGCACTATACATGGGCCCAAATGCCTTCCTTATGACAAAACTGACACTCATTTTCTTAAAAAAATCATTGGTCAAAATAGCCTTTTCAGGCTGAGAGAAGCACTTTGGTGACGTTTCACTGTAACTTGTTCCCAGTACAGTCTAAGTGGCTGCTGACTGTGTGACTTGGCTAAAAGTGGCCAAATAGAAGCCCAATCCACAATACATGAGCCCAAATGCCTTCCTTATGACTAAACTGACACCCACTTTCTGAAAAATATCATGGGTCTAAATAGCCTTTTCAGGCTGAGAAAAGCACTTTGGTGACATTTGGCTGTAACTTGTTCCCAGTACATTCCGATTGGCTGGTGACTGTGTGTTGTACCTAAAAGTGCCCAACAAGAATCCCAATGCACTATACATGGGCCCAAATGCCTTCCTTATGACAAAACTGACACTCATTTTCTTTAAAAAATCATTGGTCAAAATAGCCTTTTCAGGCTGAGAGAAGTACTTTGGTGTCGTTTCACTGTAACTTGTTCCCAGTACAGTCTAAGTGGCTGCTGACTGTGTGACTTGGCTAAAAGTGGCCAAATAGAAGCCCAATCCACAATACATGAGCCCAAAGGCCTTCCTTATGACTAAACTGACACCCACTTTCTGAAAAATATCATGGGTCTAAATAGCCTTTTCAGGCTGAGAAAAGCACTTTGGTGACATTTGGCTGTAACTTGTTCCCAGTACATTCTGAGTGGCTGGTGACTGTGTGTTGTACCTAAAAGTGCCCAACAAGAATCCCAATGCACTTTACATGGGCCCAAATGCCTTCCTTATGACAAAACTGACACTCATTTTCTTTAAAAAAATCATTGGTCAAAATAGCCTTTTCAGGCTGAGAGAAGCACTTTGGTGACGTTTCACTGTGACTTGTTCCCAGTACAGTCTAAGTGGCTGCTGACTGTGTGACTTGGTTAAAAGTGGCCAAATAGAAGCCCAATCCACAATACATGAGCCCAAAGGCCTTCCTTATGACTAAACTGACACCCACTTTCTGAAAAATATCATGGGTCTAAATAGCCTTTTCAGGCTGAGAAAAGCACTTTGGTGACATTTGGCTGTAACTTGTTCCCAGTACATTCCGATGGGCTGGTGACTGTGTGTTGTACCTAAAAGTGCCCAACAAGAATCCCAATGCACTATACATGGGCCCAAATGCCTTCCTTATGACAAAACTGACACTCATTTTCTTAAAAAAATCATTGGTCAAAATAGCCTTTTCAGGCTGAGAGAAGCACTTTGGTGACGTTTCACTGTAACTTGTTCCCAGTACAGTCTAAGTGGTTGCTGACTGTGTGACTTGGCTAAAAGTGGCCAAATAGAAGCCCAATCCACAATACATGAGCCCAAAGGCCTTCCTTATGACTAAACTGACACCCACTTTCTGAAAAATATCATGGGTCTAAATAGCCTTTTCAGGCTGAGAAAAGCACTTTGGTGACATTTGGCTGTAACTTGTTCCCAGTACATTCCGATGGGCTGGTGACTGTGTGTTGTACCTAAAAGTGCCCAACAAGAATCCCAATGCACTATACATGGGCCCAAATGCCTTCCTTATGACAAAACTGACACTCATTTTCTTAAAAAAATCATTGGTCAAAATAGCCTTTTCAGGCTGAGAGAAGCACTTTGGTGACGTTTCACTGTAACTTGTTCCCAGTACAGTCTAAGTGGTTGCTGACTGTGTGACTTGGCTAAAAGTGGCCAAATAGAAGCCCAATCCACAATACATGAGCCCAAAGGTCTTCCTTATGACTAAACTGACACCCACTTTCTGAAAAATATCATGGGTCTAAATAGCCTTTTCAGGCTGAGAAAAGCACTTTGGTGACATTTGGCTGTAACTTGTTCCCAGTACATTCTGATTGGCTGGTGACTGTGTGTTGTACCTAAAAGTGCCCAACAAGAATCCCAATGCACTATACATGGGCCCAAATGCCTTCCTTATGACAAAACTGACACTCATTTTCTTAAAAAAAATCATTGGTCAAAATAGCCTTTTCAGGCTCAGAGAAGCACTTTGGTGACGTTTCACTGTAACTTGTTCCCAGTACAGTCTAAGTGGTTGCTGACTGTGTGACTTGGCTAAAAGTGGCCAAATAGAAGCCCAATCCACAATACATGAGCCCAAAGGCCTTCCTTATGACTAAACTGACACCCACTTTCTGAAAAATATCATGGGTCTAAATAGCCTTTTCAGGCTGAGAAAAGCACTTTGGTGACATTTGGCTGTAACTTGTTCCCAGTACATTCCGATGGGCTGGTGACTGTGTGTTGTACCTAAAAGTGCCCAACAAGAATCCCAATGCACTATACATGGGCCCAAATGCCTTCCTTATGACAAAACTGACACTCATTTTCTTAAAAGAATCATTGGTCAAAATAGCCTTTTCAGGCTGAGAGAAGCACTTTGGTGAAGTTTCACTGTAACTTGTTCCCAGTACAGTCTAAGTGGCTGCTGACTGTGTGACTTGGCTAAAAGTGGCCAAATAGAAGCCCAATCCACAATACATGAGCCCAAAGGCCTTCCTTATGACTAAACTGACACCCACTTTCTGAAAAATATCATGGGTCTAAATAGCCTTTTCAGGCTGAGAAAAGCACTTTGGTGACATTTGGCTGTAACTTGTTCCCAGTACATTCCGATGGGCTGGTGACTGTGTGTTGTACCTAAAAGTGCCCAACAAGAATCCCAATGCACTATACATGGGCCCAAATGCCTTCCTTATGACAAAACTGACACTCATTTTCTTAAAAAAAATCATTGGTCAAAATAGCCTTTTCAGGCTGAGAGAAGCACTTTGGTGACGTTTCACTGTAACTTGTTCCCAGTACAGTCTAAGTGGCTGCTGACTGTGTGACTTGGTTAAAAGTGGCCAAATAGAAGCCCAATCCACAATACATGAGCCCAAAGGCCTTCCTTATGACTAAACTGACACCCACTTTCTGAAAAATATCATGGGTCTAAATAGCCTTTTCAGGCTGAGAAAAGCACTTTGGTGACATTTGGCTGTAACTTGTTCCCAGTACATTCCGATGGGCTGGTGACTGTGTGTTGTACCTAAAAGTGCCCAACAAGAATCCCAATGCACTATACATGGGCCCAAATGCCTTCCTTATGACAAAACTGACACTCATTTTCTTAAAAAAATCATTGGTCAAAATAGCCTTTTCAGGCTAGGAGAAGCACTTTGGTGACGTTTCACTGTAACTTGTTCCCAGTACAGTCTAAGTGGCTGCTGACTGTGTGACTTGGTTAAAAGTGGCCAAATAGAAGCCCAATCCACAATACATGAGCCCAAAGGCCTTCCTTATGACTAAACTGACACCCACTTTCTTAAAAATATCATGGGTCTAAATAGCCTTTTCAGGCTGAGAAAAGCACTTTGGTGACATTTGGCTGTAACTTGTTCCCAGTACATTCTGAGTGGCTTGTGGCTATGTGTTGTACCTAAAAGTGCCCAACAAGAATCCCAATGCACTATACATGGGCCCAAATGCCTTCCTTATGACAAAACTGACACTCATTTTCTTAAAAAAATCATTGGTCAAAATAGCCTTTTCAGGCTGAGACAAGCACTTTGGTGACGTTTCACTGTAACTTGTTCCCAGTACAGTCTAAGTGGCTGCTGACTGTGTGACTTGGCTAAAAGTGGCCAAATAGAAGCCCAATCCACAATACATGAGCCCAAAGGCCTTCCTTATGACTAAACTGACACCCACTTTCTGAAAAATATCATGGGTCTAAATAGCCTTTTCAGGCTGAGAAAAGCACTTTGGTGACATTTGGCTGTAACTTGTTCCCAGTACATTCCGATTGGCTGGTGACTGTGTGTTGTACCTAAAAGTGCCCAACAAGAATCCCAATGCACTATACATGGGCCCAAATGCCTTCCTTATGACAAAACTGACACTCATTTTCTTAAAAAAAATCATTGGTCAAAATAGCCTTTTCAGGCTGAGAGAAGCACTTTGGTGACGTTTCACTGTAACTTGTTCCCAGTACAGTCTAAGTGGCTGCTGACTGTGTGACTTGGTTAAAAGTGGCCAAATAGAAGCCCAATCCACAATACATGAGCCCAAAGGCCTTCCTTATGACTAAACTGACACCCACTTTCTGAAAAATATCATGGGTCTAAATAGCCTTTTCAGGCAGAGAAAAGCACTTTGGTGACATTTGGCTGTAACTTGTTCCCAGTACATTCCGATGGGCTGGTGACTGTGTGTTGTACCTAAAAGTGCCCAACAAGAATCCCAATGCACTATACATGGGCCCAAATGCCTTCCTTATGACAAAACTGACACTCATTTTCTTAAAAAAATCATTGGTCAAAATAGCCTTTTCAGGCTGAGAGAAGCACTTTGGTGACGTTTCACTGTAACTTGTTCCCAGTACAGTCTAAGTGGTTGCTGACTGTGTGACTTGGCTAAAAGTGGCCAAATAGAAGCCCAATCCACAATACATGAGCCCAAAGGCCTTCCTTATGACTAAACTGACACCCACTTTCTGAAAAATATCATGGGTCTAAATAGCCTTTTCAGGCTGAGAAAAGCACTTTGGTGACATTTGGCTGTAACTTGTTCCCAGTACATTCCGATTGGCTGGTGACTGTGTGTTGTACCTAAAAGTGCCCAACAAGAATCCCAATGCACTATACATGGGCCCAAATGCCTTCCTTATGACAAAACTGACACTCATTTTCTTAAAAAAATCATTGGTCAAAATAGCCTTTTCAGGCTGAGAAAAGCACTTTGGTGACGTTTCACTGTAACTTGTTCCCAGTACAGTCTAAGTGGTTGCTGACTGTGTGACTTGGCTAAAAGTGGCCAAATAGAAGCCCAATCCACAATACATGAGCCCAAAGGCCTTCCTTATGACTAAACTGACACCCACTTTCTGAAAAATATCATGGGTCTAAATAGCCTTTTCAGGCTGAGAAAAGCACTTTGGTGACATTTGGCTGTAACTTGTTCCCAGTACATTCCGATGGGCTGGTGACTGTGTGTTGTACCTAAAAGTGCCCAACAAGAATCCCAATGCACTATACATGGGCCCAAATGCCTTCCTTATGACAAAACTGACACTCATTTTCTTAAAAGAATCATTGGTCAAAATAGCCTTTTCAGGCTGAGAGAAGCACTTTGGTGACGTTTCACTGTAACTTGTTCCCAGTACAGTCTAAGTGGCTGCTGACTGTGTGACTTGGCTAAAAGTGGCCAAATAGAAGCCCAATCCACAATACATGAGCCCAAAGGCCTTCCTTATGACTAAACTGACACCCACTTTCTGAAAAATATCATGGGTCTAAATAGCCTTTTCAGGCTGAGAAAAGCACTTTGGTGACATTTGGCTGTAACTTGTTCCCAGTACATTCCGATTGGCTGGTGACTGTGTGTTGTACCTAAAAGTGCCCAACAAGAATCCCAATGCACTATACATGGGCCCAAATGCCATCCTTATGACAAAACTGACACTCGTTTTCTTAAAAAAAATCATTGGTCAAAATAGCCTTTTCAGGCTGAGAGAAGCACTTTGGTGACGTTTCACTGTAACTTGTTCCCAGTACAGTCTAAGTGGCTGCTGACTGTGTGACTTGGTTAAAAGTGGCCAAATAGAAGCCCAATCCACAATACATGAGCCCAAAGGCCTTCCTTATGACTAAACTGACACCCACTTTCTGAAAAATATCATGGGTCTAAATAGCCTTTTCAGGCAGAGAAAAGCACTTTGGTGACATTTGGCTGTAACTTGTTCCCAGTACATTCCGATGGGCTGGTGACTGTGTGTTGTACCTAAAAGTGCCCAACAAGAATCCCAATGCACTATACATGGGCCCAAATGCCTTCCTTATGACAAAACTGACACTCATTTTCTTAAAAAAATCATTGGTCAAAATAGCCTTTTCAGGCTGAGAGAAGCACTTTGGTGACGTTTCACTGTAACTTGTTCCCAGTACAGTCTAAGTGGTTGCTGACTGTGTGACTTGGCTAAAAGTGGCCAAATAGAAGCCCAATCCACAATACATGAGCCCAAAGGCCTTCCTTATGACTAAACTGACACCCACTTTCTGAAAAATATCATGGGTCTAAATAGCCTTTTCAGGCTGAGAAAAGCACTTTGGTGACATTTGGCTGTAACTTGTTCCCAGTACATTCCGATTGGCTGGTGACTGTGTGTTGTACCTAAAAGTGCCCAACAAGAATCCCAATGCACTATACATGGGCCCAAATGCCTTCCTTATGACAAAACTGACACTCATTTTCTTAAAAAAATCATTGGTCAAAATAGCCTTTTCAGGCTGAGAAAAGCACTTTGGTGACGTTTCACTGTAACTTGTTCCCAGTACAGTCTAAGTGGTTGCTGACTGTGTGACTTGGCTAAAAGTGGCCAAATAGAAGCCCAATCCACAATACATGAGCCCAAAGGCCTTCCTTATGACTAAACTGACACCCACTTTCTGAAAAATATCATGGGTCTAAATAGCCTTTTCAGGCTGAGAAAAGCACTTTGGTGACATTTGGCTGTAACTTGTTCCCAGTACATTCCGATGGGCTGGTGACTGTGTGTTGTACCTAAAAGTGCCCAACAAGAATCCCAATGCACTATACATGGGCCCAAATGCCTTCCTTATGACAAAACTGACACTCATTTTCTTAAAAGAATCATTGGTCAAAATAGCCTTTTCAGGCTGAGAGAAGCACTTTGGTGACGTTTAACTGTAACTTGTTCCCAGTACAGTCTAAGTGGCTGCTGACTGTGTGACTTGGCTAAAAGTGGCCAAATAGAAGCCCAATCCACAATACATGAGCCCAAAGGCCTTCCTTATGACTAAACTGACACCCACTTTCTGAAAAATATCATGGGTCTAAATAGCCTTTTCAGGCTGAGAAAAGCACTTTGGTGACATTTGGCTGTAACTTGTTCCCAGTACATTCCGATTGGCTGGTGACTGTGTGTTGTACCTAAAAGTGCCCAACAAGAATCCCAATGCACTATACATGGGCCCAAATGCCATCCTTATGACAAAACTGACACTCGTTTTCTTAAAAAAAATCATTGGTCAAAATAGCCTTTTCAGGCTGAGAGAAGCACTTTGGTGACGTTTCACTGTAACTTGTTCCCAGTACAGTCTAAGTGGCTGCTGACTGTGTGACTTGGTTAAAAGTGGCCAAATAGAAGCCCAATCCACAATACATGAGCCCAAAGGCCTTCCTTATGACTAAACTGACACCCACTTTCTGAAAAATATCATGGGTCTAAATAGCCTTTTCAGGCTGAGAAAAGCACTTTGGTGACATTTGGCTGTAACTTGTTCCCAGTACATTCCGATTGGCTGGTGACTGTGTGTTGTACCTAAAAGTGCCCAACAAGAATCCCAATGCACTATACATGGGCCCAAATGCCTTCCTTATGACAAAACTGACACTCATTTTCTTAAAAAAATCATTGGTCAAAATAGCCTTTTCAGGCTGAGAGAAGCACTTTGGTGACCTTTCACTTTAAATTGTTCCCAGTACAGTCTAAGTGGCTGCTGACTGTGTGACTTGGCTAAAAGTGGCCAAATAGAAGCCCAATCCACAATACATGAGCCCAAAGGCCTTCCTTATGACTAAACTGACACCCACTTTCTGAAAAATATCATGGGTCTAAATAGCCTTTTCAGGCTGAGAAAAGCACTTTGGTGACATTTGGCTATAGCTTGTTCCCAGTACATTCCGATTGGCTGGTGACTGTGTGTTGTACCTAAAAGTGCCCAGCAAGAATCCCAATGCACTATACATGGGCCCAAATGCCTTCCTTATGACAAAACTGACACTCATTTTCTTAAAAAAATCATTGGTCAAAATAGCCTTTTCAGGCTAGGAGAAGCACTTTGGTGACGTTTCACTGTAACTTGTTCCCAGTACAGTCTAAGTGGCTGCTGACTGTGTGACTTGGTTAAAAGTGGCCAAATAGAAGCCCAATCCACAATACATGAGCCCAAAGGCCTTCCTTATGACTAAACTGACACCCACTTTCTGAAAAATATCATGGGTCTAAATAGCCTTTTCAGGCTGAGAAAAGCACTTTGGTGACATTTGGCTGTAACTTGTTCCCAGTACATTCTGAGTGGCTTGTGGCTATGTGTTGTACCTAAAAGTGCCCAACAAGAATCCCAATATACTATACATGGGCCCAAATGCCTTCCTTATGACAAAACTGACACTCATTTTCTTAAAAAAATCATTGGTCAAAATAGCCTTTTCAGGCTGAGAGAAGCACTTTGGTGACGTTTCACTGTAACTTGTTCCCAGTACAGTCTAAGTGGCTGCTGACTGTGTGACTTGGCTAAAAGTGGCCAAATAGAAGCCCAATCCACAATACATGAGCCCAAAGGCCTTCCTTATGACTAAACTGACACCCACTTTCTGAAAAATATCATGGGTCTAAATAGCCTTTTCAGGCTGAGAAAAGCACTTTGGTGACATTTGGCTGTAACTTGTTCCCAGTACATTCCGATTGGCTGGTGACTGTGTGTTGTACCTAAAAGTGCCCAACAAGAATCCAAATGCACTATACATGGGCCCAAATGCCTTCCTTATGACAAAACTGACACTCATTTTCTTAAAAAAATCATTGGTCAAAATAGCCTTTTCAGGCTGAGAGAAGCACTTTGGTGACGTTTCACTTTAAATTGTTCCCAGTACAGTCTAAGTGGCTGCTGACTGTGTGACTTGGCTAAAAGTGGCCAAATAGAAGCCCAATCCACAATACATGAGCCCAAAGGCCTTCCTTATGACTAAACTGACACCCACTTTCTTAAAAATATCATGGGTCTAAATAGCCTTTTCAGGCTGAGAAAAGCACTTTGGTGACATTTGGCTGTAACTTGTTCCCAGTACATTCCGATTGGCTGGTGACTGTGTGTTGTACCTAAAAGTGCCCAGCAAGAATCCCAATGCACTATACATGGGCCCAAATGCCTTCCTTATGACAAAACTGACACTCATTTTCTTTAAAAAATCATTGGTCAAAATAGCCTTTTCAGGCTGAGAGAAGTACTTTGGTGTCGTTTCACTGTAACTTGTTCCCAGTACAGTCTAAGTGGCTGCTGACTGTGTGACTTGGCTAAAAGTGGCCAAATAGAAGCCCAATCCACAATACATGAGCCCAAAGGCCTTCCTTATGACTAAACTGACACCCACTTTCTTAAAAATATCATGGGTCTAAATAGCCTTTTCAGGCTGAGAAAAGCACTTTGGTGACATTTGGCTGTAACTTGTTCCCAGTACATTCTGAGTGGCTTGTGGCTATGTGTTGTACCTAAAAGTGCCCAACAAGAATCCCAATGCACTATACATGGGCCCAAATGCCTTCCTTATGACAAAACTGACACTCATTTTCTTAAAAAAATCATTGGTCAAAATAGCCTTTTCAGGCTGAGAGAAGCACTTTGGTGACGTTTCACTGTAACTTGTTCCCAGTACAGTCTAAGTGGCTGCTGACTGTGTGACTTGGCTAAAAGTGGCCAAATAGAAGCCCAATCCACAATACATGAGCCCAAAGGCCTTCCTTATGACTAAACTGACACCCACTTTCTGAAAAATATCATGGGTCTAAATAGCCTTTTCAGGCTGAGAAAAGCACTTTGGTGACATTTGGCTGTAACTTGTTCCCAGTACATTCCGATTGGCTGGTGACTGTGTGTTGTACCTAAAAGTGCCCAACAAGAATCCCAATGCACTATACATGGGCCCAAATGCCTTCCTTATGACAAAACTGACACTCATTTTCTTTAAAAAATCATTGGTCAAAATAGCCTTTTCAGGCTGAGAGAAGTACTTTGGTGACGTTTCACTGTAACTTGTTCCCAGTACAGTCTAAGTGGCTGCTGACTGTGACTTGGCTAAAAGTGGCCAAATAGAAGCCCAATCCACAATACATGAGCCCAAAGGCCTTCCTTATGACTAAACTGACACCCACTTTCTGAAAAATATCATGGGTCTAAATAGCCTTTTCAGGCTGAGAAAAGCACTTTGGTGACATTTGGCTGTAACTTGTTCCCAGTACATTCTGAGTGGCTGGTGACTGTGTGTTGTACCTAAAAGTGCCCAACAAGAATCCCAATGCACTTTACATGGGCCCAAATGCCTTCCTTATGACAAAACTGACACTCATTTTCTTAAAAAAAAACATTGGTCAAAATAGCCTTTTCAGGCTGAGAGAAGCACTTTGGTGACGTTTCACTGTAACTTGTTCCCAGTACAGTCTAAGTGGCTGCTGACTGTGTGACTTGGCTAAAAGTGGCCAAATAGAAGCCCAATCCACAATACATGAGCCCAAAGGCCTTCCTTATGACTAAACTGACACCCACTTTCTTAAAAATATCATGGGTCTAAATAGCCTTTTCAGGCTGAGAAAAGCACTTTGGTGACATTTGGCTGTAACTTGTTCCCAGTACATTCTGAGTGGCTGGTGGCTATGTGTTGTACCTAAAAGTGCCCAACAAGAATCCCAATGCACTATACATGGGCCCAAATGCCTTCCTTATGACAAAACTGACACTCATTTTCTTAAAAAAATCATTGGTCAAAATAGCCTTTTCAGGCTGAGAGAAGCACTTTGGTGACGTTTCACTGTAACTTGTTCCCAGTACAGTCTAAGTGGCTGCTGACTGTGTGACTTGGCTAAAAGTGGCCAAATAGAAGCCCAATCCACAATACATGAGCCCAAAGGCCTTCCTTATGACTAAACTGACACCCACTTTCTGAAAAATATCATGGGTCTAAATAGCCTTTTCAGGCTGAGAAAAGCACTTTGGTGACATTTGGCTGTAACTTGTTCCCAGTACATTCCGATTGGCTGGTGACTGTGTGTTGTACCTAAAAGTGCCCAACAAGAATCCCAATGCACTATACATGGGCCCAAATGCCTTCCTTATGACAAAACTGACACTCATTTTCTTTAAAAAATCATTGGTCAAAATAGCCTTTTCAGGCTGAGAGAAGTACTTTGGTGACGTTTCACTGTAACTTGTTCCCAGTACAGTCTAAGTGGCTGCTGACTGTGACTTGGCTAAAAGTGGCCAAATAGAAGCCCAATCCACAATACATGAGCCCAAAGGCCTTCCTTATGACTAAACTGACACCCACTTTCTGAAAAATATCATGGGTCTAAATAGCCTTTTCAGGCTGAGAAAAGCACTTTGGTGACATTTGGCTGTAACTTGTTCCCAGTACATTCCGATTGGCTGGTGACTGTGTGTTGTACCTAAAAGTGCCCAACAAGAATCCCAATGCACTATACATGGGCCCAAATGCCTTCCTTATGACAAAACTGACACTCATTTTCTTAAAAAAATCATTGGTCAAAATAGCCTTTTCAGGCTGAGAGAAGCACTTTGGTGACCTTTCACTTTAAATTGTTCCCAGTACAGTCTAAGTGGCTGCTGACTGTGTGACTTGGCTAAAAGTGGCCAAATAGAAGCCCAATCCACAATACATGAGCCCAAAGGCCTTCCTTATGACTAAACTGACACCCACTTTCTTAAAAATATCATGGGTCTAAATAGCCTTTTCAGGCTGAGAAAAGCACTTTGGTGACATTTGGCTGTAACTTGTTCCCAGTACATTCCGATTGGCTGGTGACTGTGTGTTGTACCTAAAAGTGCCCAGCAAGAATCCCAATGCACTATACATGGGCCCAAATGCCTTCCTTATGACAAAACTGACACTCATTTTCTTAAAAAAATCATTGGTCAAAATAGCCTTTTCAGGCTAGGAGAAGCACTTTGGTGACGTTTCACTGTAACTTGTTCCCAGTACAGTCTAAGTGGCTGCTGACTGTGTGACTTGGTTAAAAGTGGCCAAATAGAAGCCCAATCCACAATACATGAGCCCAAAGGCCTTCCTTATGACTAAACTGACACCCACTTTCTGAAAAATATCATGGGTCTAAATAGCCTTTTCAGGCTGAGAAAAGCACTTTGGTGACATTTGGCTGTAACTTGTTCCCAGTACATTCCGATTGGCTGGTGACTGTGTGTTGTACCTAAAAGTGCCCAACAAGAATCCCAATGCACTATACATGGGCCCAAATGCCTTCCTTATGACAAAACTGACACTCATTTTCTTAAAAGAATCATTGGTCAAAATAGCCTTTTCAGGCTGAGAGAAGCACTTTGGTGACGTTTCACTGTAACTTGTTCCCAGTACAGTCTAAGTGGCTGCTGACTGTGTGACTTGGCTAAAAGTGGCCAAATAGAAGCCCAATCCACAATACATGAGCCCAAAGGCCTTCCTTATGACTAAACTGACACCCACTTTCTGAAAAATATCATGGGTCTAAATAGCCTTTTCAGGCTGAGAAAAGCACTTTGGTGACATTTGGCTGTAACTTGTTCCCAGTACATTCCGATTGGCTGGTGACTGTGTGTTGTACCTAAAAGTGCCCAAAAAGAATCCCAATGCACTATACATGGGCCCAAATGCCTTCCTTATGACAAAACTGACACTCATTTTCTTAAAAAAATCATTGGTCAAAATAGCCTTTTCAGGCTGATAGAAGTACTTTGGTGACGTTTCACTGTAACTTGTTCCCAGTACAGTCTAAGTGGCTGCTGACTGTGTGACTAGGCTAAAAGTGGCCAAATAGAAGCCCAATCCACAATACATGAGCCCAAAGGCCTTCCTTATGACTAAACTGACACCCACTTTCTGAAAAATATCATGGGTCTAAATAGCCTTTTCAGGCTGAGAAAAGCACTTTGGTGACATTTGGCTGTAACTTGTTCCCAGTACATTCCGATTGGCTGGTGACTGTGTGTTGTACCTAAAAGTGCCCAACAAGAATCCCAATGCACTATACATGGGCCCAAATGCCTTCCTTATGACAAAACTGACACTCATTTTCTTTAAAAAATCATTGGTCAAAATAGCCTTTTCAGGCTGAGAGAAGTACTTTGGTGACGTTTCACTGTAACTTGTTCCCAGTACAGTCTAAGTGGCTGCTGACTGTGTGACTTGGCTAAAAGTGGCCAAATAGAAGCCCAATCCACAATACATGAGCCCAAAGGCCTTCCTTATGACTAAACTGACACCCACTTTCTTAAAAATATCATGGGTCTAAATAGCCTTTTCAGGCTGAGAAAAGCACTTTGGTGACATTTGGCTGTAACTTGTTCCCAGTACATTCTGAGTGGCTGGTGGCTATGTGTTGTACCTAAAAGTGCCCAACAAGAATCCCAATGCACTATACATGGGCCCAAATGCCTTCCTTATGACAAAACTGACACTCATTTTCTTAAAAAAATCATTGGTCAAAATAGCCTTTTCAGGCTGAGAGAAGCACTTTGGTGACGTTTCACTGTAACTTGTTCCCAGTACAGTCTAAGTGGCTGCTGACTGTGTGACTTGGCTAAAAGTGGCCAAATAGAAGCCCAATCCACAATACATGAGCCCAAAGGCCTTCCTTATGACTAAACTGACACCCACTTTCTGAAAAATATCATGGGTCTAAATAGCCTTTTCAGGCTGAGAAAAGCACTTTGGTGACATTTGGCTGTAACTTGTTCCCAGTACATTCCGATTGGCTGGTGACTGTGTGTTGTACCTAAAAGTGCCCAACAAGAATCCCAATGCACTATACATGGGCCCAAATGCCTTCCTTATGACAAAACTGACACTCATTTTCTTTAAAAAATCATTGGTCAAAATAGCCTTTTCAGGCTGAGAGAAGTACTTTGGTGACGTTTCACTGTAACTTGTTCCCAGTACAGTCTAAGTGGCTGCTGACTGTGACTTGGCTAAAAGTGGCCAAATAGAAGCCCAATCCACAATACATGAGCCCAAAGGCCTTCCTTATGACTAAACTGACACCCACTTTCTGAAAAATATCATGGGTCTAAATAGCCTTTTCAGGCTGAGAAAAGCACTTTGGTGACATTTGGCTGTAACTTGTTCCCAGTACATTCCGATTGGCTGGTGACTGTGTGTTGTACCTAAAAGTGCCCAACAAGAATCCCAATGCACTATACATGGGCCCAAATGCCTTCCTTATGACAAAACTGACACTCATTTTCTTTAAAAAATCATTGGTCAAAATAGCCTTTTCAGGCTGAGAGAAGTACTTTGGTGACGTTTCACTGTAACTTGTTCCCAGTACAGTCTAAGTGGCTGCTGACTGTGACTTGGCTAAAAGTGGCCAAATAGAAGCCCAATCCACAATACATGAGCCCAAAGGCCTTCCTTATGACTAAACTGACACCCACTTTCTGAAAAATATCATGGGTCTAAATAGCCTTTTCAGGCTGAGAAAAGCACTTTGGTGACATTTGGCTGTAACTTGTTCCCAGTACATTCTGAGTGGCTGGTGACTGTGTGTTGTACCTAAAAGTGCCCAACAAGAATCCCAATGCACTTTACATGGGCCCAAATGCCTTCCTTATGACAAAACTGACACTCATTTTCTTAAAAAAAAACATTGGTCAAAATAGCCTTTTCAGGCTGAGAGAAGCACTTTGGTGACGTTTCACTGTAACTTGTTCCCAGTACAGTCTAAGTGGCTGCTGACTGTGTGACTTGGCTAAAAGTGGCCAAATAGAAGCCCAATCCACAATACATGAGCCCAAAGGCCTTCCTTATGACTAAACTGACACCCACTTTCTTAAAAATATCATGGGTCTAAATAGCCTTTTCAGGCTGAGAAAAGCACTTTGGTGACATTTGGCTGTAACTTGTTCCCAGTACATTCTGAGTGGCTGGTGGCTATGTGTTGTACCTAAAAGTGCCCAACAAGAATCCCAATGCACTATACATGGGCCCAAATGCCTTCCTTATGACAAAACTGACACTCATTTTCTTAAAAAAATCATTGGTCAAAATAGCCTTTTCAGGCTGAGAGAAGCACTTTGGTGACGTTTCACTGTAACTTGTTCCCAGTACAGTCTAAGTGGCTGCTGACTGTGTGACTTGGCTAAAAGTGGCCAAATAGAAGCCCAATCCACAATACATGAGCCCAAAGGCCTTCCTTATGACTAAACTGACACCCACTTTCTGAAAAATATCATGGGTCTAAATAGCCTTTTCAGGCTGAGAAAAGCACTTTGGTGACATTTGGCTGTAACTTGTTCCCAGTACATTCCGATTGGCTGGTGACTGTGTGTTGTACCTAAAAGTGCCCAACAAGAATCCCAATGCACTATACATGGGCCCAAATGCCTTCCTTATGACAAAACTGACACTCATTTTCTTTAAAAAATCATTGGTCAAAATAGCCTTTTCAGGCTGAGAGAAGTACTTTGGTGACGTTTCACTGTAACTTGTTCCCAGTACAGTCTAAGTGGCTGCTGACTGTGACTTGGCTAAAAGTGGCCAAATAGAAGCCCAATCCACAATACATGAGCCCAAAGGCCTTCCTTATGACTAAACTGACACCCACTTTCTGAAAAATATCATGGGTCTAAATAGCCTTTTCAGGCTGAGAAAAGCACTTTGGTGACATTTGGCTGTAACTTGTTCCCAGTACATTCCGATTGGCTGGTGACTGTGTGTTGTACCTAAAAGTGCCCAACAAGAATCCCAATGCACTATACATGGGCCCAAATGCCTTCCTTATGACAAAACTGACACTCATTTTCTTAAAAAAATCATTGGTCAAAATAGCCTTTTCAGGCTGAGAGAAGCACTTTGGTGACCTTTCACTTTAAATTGTTCCCAGTACAGTCTAAGTGGCTGCTGACTGTGTGACTTGGCTAAAAGTGGCCAAATAGAAGCCCAATCCACAATACATGAGCCCAAAGGCCTTCCTTATGACTAAACTGACACCCACTTTCTTAAAAATATCATGGGTCTAAATAGCCTTTTCAGGCTGAGAAAAGCACTTTGGTGACATTTGGCTGTAACTTGTTCCCAGTACATTCCGATTGGCTGGTGACTGTGTGTTGTACCTAAAAGTGCCCAGCAAGAATCCCAATGCACTATACATGGGCCCAAATGCCTTCCTTATGACAAAACTGACACTCATTTTCTTAAAAAAATCATTGGTCAAAATAGCCTTTTCAGGCTAGGAGAAGCACTTTGGTGACGTTTCACTGTAACTTGTTCCCAGTACAGTCTAAGTGGCTGCTGACTGTGTGACTTGGTTAAAAGTGGCCAAATAGAAGCCCAATCCACAATACATGAGCCCAAAGGCCTTCCTTATGACTAAACTGACACCCACTTTCTGAAAAATATCATGGGTCTAAATAGCCTTTTCAGGCTGAGAAAAGCACTTTGGTGACATTTGGCTGTAACTTGTTCCCAGTACATTCCGATTGGCTGGTGACTGTGTGTTGTACCTAAAAGTGCCCAACAAGAATCCCAATGCACTATACATGGGCCCAAATGCCTTCCTTATGACAAAACTGACACTCATTTTCTTAAAAAAATCATTGGTCAAAATAGCCTTTTCAGGCTGAGAGAAGCACTTTGGTGACGTTTCACTGTAACTTGTTCCCAGTACAGTCTAAGTGGCTGCTGACTGTATGACTTGGTTAAAAGTGGCCAAATAGAAGCCCAATCCACAATACATGAGCCCAAAGGCCTTCCTTATGACTAAACTGACACCCACTTTCTGAAAAATATCATGGGTCTAAATAGCCTTTTCAGGCTGAGAAAAGCACTTTGGTGACATTTGGCTGTAACTTGTTCCCAGTACATTCTGAGTGGCTTGTGGCTATGTGTTGTACCTAAAAGTGCCCAACAAGAATCCCAATATACTATACATGGGCCCAAATGCCTTCCTTATGACAAAACTGACACTCATTTTCTTAAAAAAATCATTGGTCAAAATAGCCTTTTCAGGCTGAGAGAAGCACTTTGGTGACGTTTCACTGTAACTTGTTCCCAGTACAGTCTAAGTGGCTGCTGACTGTGTGACTTGGCTAAAAGTGGCCAAATAGAAGCCCAATCCACAATACATGAGCCCAAAGGCCTTCCTTATGACTAAACTGACACCCACTTTCTGAAAAATATCATGGGTCTAAATAGCCTTTTCAGGCTGAGAAAAGCACTTTGGTGACATTTGGCTGTAACTTGTTCCCAGTACATTCCGATTGGCTGGTGACTGTGTGTTGTACCTAAAAGTGCCCAACAAGAATCCCAATGCACTATACATGGGCCCAAATGCCTTCCTTATGACAAAACTGACACTCATTTTCTTAAAAAAATCATTGGTCAAAATAGCCTTTTCAGGCTGAGAGAAGCACTTTGGTGACGTTTCACTTTAAATTGTTCCCAGTACAGTCTAAGTGGCTGCTGACTGTGTGACTTGGCTAAAAGTGGCCAAATAGAAGCCCAATCCACAATACATGAGCCCAAAGGCCTTCCTTATGACTAAACTGACACCCACTTTCTTAAAAATATCATGGGTCTAAATAGCCTTTTCAGGCTGAGAAAAGCACTTTGGTGACATTTGGCTGTAACTTGTTCCCAGTACATTCCGATTGGCTGGTGACTGTGTGTTGTACCTAAAAGTGCCCAGCAAGAATCCCAATGCACTATACATGGGCCCAAATGCCTTCCTTATGACAAAACTGACACTCATTTTCTTTAAAAAATCATTGGTCAAAATAGCCTTTTCAGGCTGAGAGAAGTACTTTGGTGTCGTTTCACTGTAACTTGTTCCCAGTACAGTCTAAGTGGCTGCTGACTGTGTGACTTGGCTAAAAGTGGCCAAATAGAAGCCCAATCCACAATACATGAGCCCAAAGGCCTTCCTTATGACTAAACTGACACCCACTTTCTTAAAAATATCATGGGTCTAAATAGCCTTTTCAGGCTGAGAAAAGCACTTTGGTGACATTTGGCTGTAACTTGTTCCCAGTACATTCTGAGTGGCTGGTGGCTATGTGTTGTACCTAAAAGTGCCCAACAAGAATCCCAATGCACTATACATGGGCCCAAATGCCTTCCTTATGACAAAACTGACACTCATTTTCTTAAAAAAATCATTGGTCAAAATAGCCTTTTCAGGCTGAGAGAAGCACTTTGGTGACGTTTCACTGTAACTTGTTCCCAGTACAGTCTAAGTGGCTGCTGACTGTGTGACTTGGCTAAAAGTGGCCAAATAGAAGCCCAATCCACAATACATGAGCCCAAAGGCCTTCCTTATGACTAAACTGACACCCACTTTCTGAAAAATATCATGGGTCTAAATAGCCTTTTCAGGCTGAGAAAAGCACTTTGGTGACATTTGGCTGTAACTTGTTCCCAGTACATTCCGATTGGCTGGTGACTGTGTGTTGTACCTAAAAGTGCCCAACAAGAATCCCAATGCACTATACATGGGCCCAAATGCCTTCCTTATGACAAAACTGACACTCATTTTCTTAAAAAAAATCATTGGTCAAAATAGCCTTTTCAGGCTGAGAGAAGCACTTTGGTGACGTTTCACTGTAACTTGTTCCCAGTACAGTCTAAGTGGCTGCTGACTGTGTGACTTGGTTAAAAGTGGCCAAATAGAAGCCCAATCCACAATACATGAGCCCAAAGGCCTTCCTTATGACTAAACTGACACCCACTTTCTGAAAAATATCATGGGTCTAAATAGCCTTTTCAGGCTGAGAAAAGCACTTTGGTGACATTTGGCTGTAACTTGTTCCCAGTACATTCCGATGGGCTGGTGACTGTGTGTTGTACCTAAAAGTGCCCAACAAGAATCCCAATGCACTATACATGGGCCCAAATGCCTTCCTTATGACAAAACTGACACTCATTTTCTTAAAAAAATCATTGGTCAAAATAGCCTTTTCAGGCTGAGAGAAGCACTTTGGTGACGTTTCACTGTAACTTGTTCCCAGTACAGTCTAAGTGGTTGCTGACTGTGTGACTTGGCTAAAAGTGGCCAAATAGAAGCCCAATCCACAATACATGAGCCCAAAGGTCTTCCTTATGACTAAACTGACACCCACTTTCTGAAAAATATCATGGGTCTAAATAGCCTTTTCAGGCTGAGAAAAGCACTTTGGTGACATTTGGCTGTAACTTGTTCCCAGTACATTCCGATGGGCTGGTGACTGTGTGTTGTACCTAAAAGTGCCCAACAAGAATCCCAATGCACTATACATGGGCCCAAATGCCTTCCTTATGACAAAACTGACACTCATTTTCTTAAAAAAATCATTGGTCAAAATAGCCTTTTCAGGCTGAGAGAAGCACTTTGGTGACGTTTCACTGTAACTTGTTCCCAGTACAGTCTAAGTGGTTGCTGACTGTGTGACTTGGCTAAAAGTGGCCAAATAGAAGCCCAATCCACAATACATGAGCCCAAAGGTCTTCCTTATGACTAAACTGACACCCACTTTCTGAAAAATATCATGGGTCTAAATAGCCTTTTCAGGCTGAGAAAAGCACTTTGGTGACATTTGGCTGTAACTTGTTCCCAGTACATTCTGATTGGCTGGTGACTGTGTGTTGTACCTAAAAGTGCCCAACAAGAATCCCAATGCACTTTACATGGGCCCAAATGCCTTCCTTATGACAAAACTGACACTCATTTTCTTAAAAAAAAACATTGGTCAAAATAGCCTTTTCAGGCTGAGAGAAGCACTTTGGTGACGTTTCACTGTAACTTGTTCCCAGTACAGTCTAAGTGGCTGCTGACTGTGTGACTTGGCTAAAAGTGGCCAAATAGAAGCCCAATCCACAATACATGAGCCCAAAGGCCTTCCTTATGACTAAACTGACACCCACTTTCTGAAAAATATCATGGGTCTAAATAGCCTTTTCAGGCTGAGAAAAGCACTTTGGTGACATTTGGGCTGTAACTTGTTCCCAGTACATTCCGATTGGCTGGTGACTGTGTGTTGTACCTAAAAGTGCCCAACAAGAATCCCAATGCACTATACATGGGCCCAAATGCCTTCCTTATGACAAAACTGACACTCATTTTCTTAAAAAAAATCATTGGTCAAAATAGCCTTTTCAGGCTGAGAGAAGCACTTTGGTGACGTTTCACTGTAACTTGTTCCCAGTACAGTCTAAGTGGCTGTTGACTGTGTGACTTGGTTAAAAGTGGCCAAATAGAAGCCCAATCCACAATACATGAGCCCAAAGGCCTTCCTTATGACTAAACTGACACCCACTTTCTGAAAAATATCATGGGTCTAAATAGCCTTTTCAGGCTGAGAAAAGCACTTTGGTGACATTTGGCTGTAACTTGTTCCCAGTACATTCCGATGGGCTGGTGACTGTGTGTTGTACCTAAAAGTGCCCAACAAGAATCCCAATGCACTATACATGGGCCCAAATGCCTTCCTTATGACAAAACTGACACTCATTTTCTTAAAAAAATCATTGGTCAAAATAGCCTTTTCAGGCTGAGAGAAGCACTTTGGTGACGTTTCACTGTAACTTGTTCCCAGTACAGTCTAAGTGGTTGCTGACTGTGTGACTTGGCTAAAAGTGGCCAAATAGAAGCCCAATCCACAATACATGAGCCCAAAGGCCTTCCTTATGACTAAACTGACACCCACTTTCTGAAAAATATCATGGGTCTAAATAGCCTTTTCAGGCTGAGAAAAGCACTTTGGTGACATTTGGCTGTAACTTGTTCCCAGTACATTCCGATTGGCTGGTGACTGTGTGTTGTACCTAAAAGTGCCCAACAAGAATCCCAATGCACTATACATGGGCCAAAATGCCTTCCTTATGACAAAACTGACACTCATTTTCTTAAAAAAATCATTGGTCAAAATAGCCTTTTCAGGCTGAGAGAAGCACTTTGGTGACCTTTCACTTTAAATTGTTCCCAGTACAGTCTAAGTGGCTGCTGACTGTGTGACTTGGCTAAAAGTGGCCAAATAGAAGCCCAATCCACAATACATGAGCCCAAAGGCCTTCCTTATGACTAAACTGACACCCACTTTCTTAAAAATATCATGGGTCTAAATAGCCTTTTCAGGCTGAGAAAAGCACTTTGGTGACATTTGGCTGTAACTTGTTCCCAGTACATTCCGATTGGCTGGTGACTGTGTGTTGTACCTAAAAGTGCCCAGCAAGAATCCCAATGCACTATACATGGGCCCAAATGCCTTCCTTATGACAAAACTGACACTCATTTTCTTAAAAAAATCATTGGTCAAAATAGCCTTTTCAGGCTAGGAGAAGCACTTTGGTGACGTTTCACTGTAACTTGTTCCCAGTACAGTCTAAGTGGCTGCTGACTGTGTGGCTTGGTTAAAAGTGGCCAAATAGAAGCCCAATCCACAATACATGAGCCCAAAGGCCTTCCTTATGACTAAACTGACACCCACTTTCTGAAAAATATCATGGGTCTAAATAGCCTTTTCAGGCTGAGAAAAGCACTTTGGTGACATTTGGCTGTAACTTGTTCCCAGTACATTCTGATTGGCTGGTGACTGTGTGTTGTACCTAAAAGTGCCCAACAAGAATCCCAATGCACTATACATGGGCCCAAATGCCTTCCTTATGACAAAACTGACACTCATTTTCTTAAAAAAATCATTGGTCAAAATAGCCTTTTCAGGCTGAGAGAAGCACTTTGGTGACGTTTCACTGTAACTTGTTCCCAGTACAGTCTAAGTGGCTGCTGACTGTATGACTTGGTTAAAAGTGGCCAAATAGAAGCCCAATCCACAATACATGAGCCCAAAGGCCTTCCTTATGACTAAACTGACACCCACTTTCTTAAAAATATCATGGGTCTAAATAGCCTTTTCAGGCTGAGAAAAGCACTTTGGTGACATTTGGCTGTAACTTGTTCCCAGTACATTCTGAGTGGCTTGTGGCTATGTGTTGTACCTAAAAGTGCCCAACAAGAATCCCAATGCACTATACATGTGCCCAAATGCCTTCCTTATGACAAAACTGACACTCATTTTCTTAAAAAAATCATTGGTCAAAATAGCCTTTTCAGGCTGAGAGAAGCACTTTGGTGACGTTTCACTGTAACTTGTTCCCAGTACAGTCTAAGTGGCTGCTGACTGTGTGACTTGGCTAAAAGTGGCCAAATAGAAGCCCAATCCACAATACATGAGCCCAAAGGCCTTCCTTATGACTAAACTGACACCCACTTTCTGAAAAATATCATGGGTCTAAATAGCCTTTTCAGGCTGAGAAAAGCACTTTGGTGACATTTGGCTGTAACTTGTTCCCAGTACATTCCGATTGGCTGGTGACTGTGTGTTGTACCTAAAAGTGCCCAACAAGAATCCCAATGCACTATACATGGGCCCAAATGCCTTCCTTATGACAAAACTGACACTCATTTTCTTAAAAAAAATCATTGGTCAAAATAGCCTTTTCAGGCTGAGAGAAGCACTTTGGTGACGTTTCACTGTAACTTGTTCCCAGTACAGTCTAAGTGGCTGCTGACTGTGTGACTTGGTTAAAAGTGGCCAAATAGAAGCCCAATCCACAATACATGAGCCCAAAGGCCTTCCTTATGACTAAACTGACACCCACTTTCTGAAAAATATCATGGGTCTAAATAGCCTTTTCAGGCAGAGAAAAGCACTTTGGTGACATTTGGCTGTAACTTGTTCCCAGTACATTCCGATGGGCTGGTGACTGTGTGTTGTACCTAAAAGTGCCCAACAAGAATCCCAATGCACTATACATGGGCCCAAATGCCTTCCTTATGACAAAACTGACACTCATTTTCTTAAAAAAATCATTGGTCAAAATAGCCTTTTCAGGCTGAGAGAAGCACTTTGGTGACGTTTCACTGTAACTTGTTCCCAGTACAGTCTAAGTGGTTGCTGACTGTGTGACTTGGCTAAAAGTGGCCAAATAGAAGCCCAATCCACAATACATGAGCCCAAAGGCCTTCCTTATGACTAAACTGACACCCACTTTCTGAAAAATATCATGGGTCTAAATAGCCTTTTCAGGCTGAGAAAAGCACTTTGGTGACATTTGGCTGTAACTTGTTCCCAGTACATTCCGATTGGCTGGTGACTGTGTGTTGTACCTAAAAGTGCCCAACAAGAATCCCAATGCACTATACATGGGCCCAAATGCCTTCCTTATGACAAAACTGACACTCATTTTCTTAAAAAAATCATTGGTCAAAATAGCCTTTTCAGGCTGAGAGAAGCACTTTGGTGACGTTTCACTGTAACTTGTTCCCAGTACAGTCTAAGTGGTTGCTGACTGTGTGACTTGGCTAAAAGTGGCCAAATAGAAGCCCAATCCACAATACATGAGCCCAAAGGCCTTCCTTATGACTAAACTGACACCCACTTTCTGAAAAATATCATGGGTCTAAATAGCCTTTTCAGGCTGAGAAAAGCACTTTGGTGACATTTGGCTGTAACTTGTTCCCAGTACATTCCGATGGGCTGGTGACTGTGTGTTGTACCTAAAAGTGCCCAACAAGAATCCCAATGCACTATACATGGGCCCAAATGCCTTCCTTATGACAAAACTGACACTCATTTTCTTAAAAGAATCATTGGTCAAAATAGCCTTTTCAGGCTGAGAGAAGCACTTTGGTGACGTTTCACTGTAACTTGTTCCCAGTACAGTCTAAGTGGCTGCTGACTGTGTGACTTGGCTAAAAGTGGCCAAATAGAAGCCCAATCCACAATACATGAGCCCAAAGGCCTTCCTTATGACTAAACTGACACCCACTTTCTGAAAAATATCATGGGTCTAAATAGCCTTTTCAGGCTGAGAAAAGCACTTTGGTGACATTTGGCTGTAACTTGTTCCCAGTACATTCCGATTGGCTGGTGACTGTGTGTTGTACCTAAAAGTGCCCAACAAGAATCCCAATGCACTATACATGGGCCCAAATGCCTTCCTTATGACAAAACTGACACTCGTTTTCTTAAAAAAAATCATTGGTCAAAATAGCCTTTTCAGGCTGAGAGAAGCACTTTGGTGACGTTTCACTGTAACTTGTTCCCAGTACAGTCTAAGTGGCTGCTGACTGTGTGACTTGGTTAAAAGTGGCCAAATAGAAGCCCAATCCACAATACATGAGCCCAAAGGCCTTCCTTATGACTAAACTGACACCCACTTTCTTAAAAATATCATGGGTCTAAATAGCCTTTTCAGGCTGAGAAAAGCACTTTGGTGACATTTGGCTGTAACTTGTTCCCAGTACATTCCGATTGGCTGGTGACTGTGTGTTGTACCTAAAAGTGCCCAGCAAGAATCCCAATGCACTATACATGGGCCCAAATGCCTTCCTTATGACAAAACTGACACTCATTTTCTTAAAAAAATCATTGGTCAAAATAGCCTTTTCAGGCTAGGAGAAGCACTTTGGTGACGTTTCACTGTAACTTGTTCCCAGTACAGTCTAAGTGGCTGCTGACTGTGTGACTTGGTTAAAAGTGGCCAAATAGAAGCCCAATCCACAATACATGAGCCCAAAGGCCTTCCTTATGACTAAACTGACACCCACTTTCTTAAAAATATCATGGGTCTAAATAGCCTTTTCAGGCTGGGAAAAGCACTTTGGTGACATTTGGCTGTAACTTGTTCCCAGTACATTCTGAGTGGCTTGTGGCTATGTGTTGTACCTAAAAGTGCCCAACAAGAATCCCAATGCACTATACATGGGCCCAAATGCCTTCCTTATGACAAAACTGACACTCATTTTCTTAAAAAAATCATTGGTCAAAATAGCCTTTTCAGGCTGAGAGAAGCACTTTGGTGACGTTTCACTGTAACTTGTTCCCAGTACAGTCTAAGTGGCTGCTGACTGTGTGACTTGGCTAAAAGTGGCCAAATAGAAGCCCAATCCACAATACATGAGCCCAAAGGCCTTCCTTATGACTAAACTGACACCCACTTTCTGAAAAATATCATGGGTCTAAATAGCCTTTTCAGGCTGAGAAAAGCACTTTGGTGACATTTGGCTGTAACTTGTTCCCAGTACATTCCGATTGGCTGGTGACTGTGTGTTGTACCTAAAAGTGCCCAACAAGAATCCCAATGCACTATACATGGGCCCAAATGCCTTCCTTATGACAAAACTGACACTCATTTTCTTAAAAAAATCATTGGTCAAAATAGCCTTTTCAGGCTGAGAGAAGCACTTTGGTGACGTTTCACTTTAAATTGTTCCCAGTACAGTCTAAGTGGCTGCTGACTGTGTGACTTGGCTAAAAGTGGCCAAATAGAAGCCCAATCCACAATACATGAGCCCAAAGGCCTTCCTTATGACTAAACTGACACCCACTTTCTTAAAAATATCATGGGTCTAAATAGCCTTTTCAGGCTGAGAAAAGCACTTTGGTGACATTTGGCTGTAACTTGTTCCCAGTACATTCCGATGGGCTGGTGACTGTGTGTTGTACCTAAAAGTGCCCAACAAGAATCCCAATGCACTATACATGGGCCCAAATGCCTTCCTTATGACAAAACTGACACTCATTTTCTTAAAAAAATCATTGGTCAAAATAGCCTTTTCAGGCTGAGAGAAGCACTTTGGTGACGTTTCACTGTAACTTGTTCCCAGTACAGTCTAAGTGGTTGCTGACTGTGTGACTTGGCTAAAAGTGGCCAAATAGAAGCCCAATCCACAATACATGAGCCCAAAGGTCTTCCTTATGACTAAACTGACACCCACTTTCTGAAAAATATCATGGGTCTAAATAGCCTTTTCAGGCTGAGAAAAGCACTTTGGTGACATTTGGCTGTAACTTGTTCCCAGTACATTCCGATGGGCTGGTGACTGTGTGTTGTACCTAAAAGTGCCCAACAAGAATCCCAATGCACTATACATGGGCCCAAATGCCTTCCTTATGACAAAACTGACACTCATTTTCTTAAAAAAATCATTGGTCAAAATAGCCTTTTCAGGCTGAGAGAAGCACTTTGGTGACGTTTCACTGTAACTTGTTCCCAGTACAGTCTAAGTGGTTGCTGACTGTGTGACTTGGCTAAAAGTGGCCAAATAGAAGCCCAATCCACAATACATGAGCCCAAAGGTCTTCCTTATGACTAAACTGACACCCACTTTCTGAAAAATATCATGGGTCTAAATAGCCTTTTCAGGCTGAGAAAAGCACTTTGGTGACATTTGGCTGTAACTTGTTCCCAGTACATTCTGATTGGCTGGTGACTGTGTGTTGTACCTAAAAGTGCCCAACAAGAATCCCAATGCACTATACATGGGCCCAAATGCCTTCCTTATGACAAAACTGACACTCATTTTCTTAAAAAAATCATTGGTCAAAATAGCCTTTTCAGGCTGAGAGAAGCACTTTGGTGACGTTTCACTGTAACTTGTTCCCAGTACAGTCTAAGTGGTTGCTGACTGTGTGACTTGGCTAAAAGTGGCCAAATAGAAGCCCAATCCACAATACATGAGCCCAAAGGCCTTCCTTATGACTAAACTGACACCCACTTTCTGAAAAATATCATGGGTCTAAATAGCCTTTTCAGGCTGAGAAAAGCACTTTGGTGACATTTGGGCTGTAACTTGTTCCCAGTACATTCCGATTGGCTGGTGACTGTGTGTTGTACCTAAAAGTGCCCAACAAGAATCCCAATGCACTATACATGGGCCCAAATGCCTTCCTTATGACAAAACTGACACTCATTTTCTTAAAAAAAATCATTGGTCAAAATAGCCTTTTCAGGCTGAGAGAAGCACTTTGGTGACGTTTCACTGTAACTTGTTCCCAGTACAGTCTAAGTGGCTGTTGACTGTGTGACTTGGTTAAAAGTGGCCAAATAGAAGCCCAATCCACAATACATGAGCCCAAAGGCCTTCCTTATGACTAAACTGACACCCACTTTCTGAAAAATATCATGGGTCTAAATAGCCTTTTCAGGCTGAGAAAAGCACTTTGGTGACATTTGGCTGTAACTTGTTCCCAGTACATTCCGATGGGCTGGTGACTGTGTGTTGTACCTAAAAGTGCCCAACAAGAATCCCAATGCACTATACATGGGCCCAAATGCCTTCCTTATGACAAAACTGACACTCATTTTCTTAAAAAAATCATTGGTCAAAATAGCCTTTTCAGGCTGAGAGAAGCACTTTGGTGACGTTTCACTGTAACTTGTTCCCAGTACAGTCTAAGTGGTTGCTGACTGTGTGACTTGGCTAAAAGTGGCCAAATAGAAGCCCAATCCACAATACATGAGCCCAAAGGCCTTCCTTATGACTAAACTGACACCCACTTTCTGAAAAATATCATGGGTCTAAATAGCCTTTTCAGGCTGAGAAAAGCACTTTGGTGACATTTGGCTGTAACTTGTTCCCAGTACATTCCGATTGGCTGGTGACTGTGTGTTGTACCTAAAAGTGCCCAACAAGAATCCCAATGCACTATACATGGGCCCAAATGCCTTCCTTATGACAAAACTGACACTCATTTTCTTAAAAAAATCATTGGTCAAAATAGCCTTTTCAGGCTGAGAGAAGCACTTTGGTGACCTTTCACTTTAAATTGTTCCCAGTACAGTCTAAGTGGCTGCTGACTGTGTGACTTGGCTAAAAGTGGCCAAATAGAAGCCCAATCCACAATACATGAGCCCAAAGGCCTTCCTTATGACTAAACTGACACCCACTTTCTTAAAAATATCATGGGTCTAAATAGCCTTTTCAGGCTGAGAAAAGCACTTTGGTGACATTTGGCTGTAACTTGTTCCCAGTACATTCCGATTGGCTGGTGACTGTGTGTTGTACCTAAAAGTGCCCAACAAGAATCCCAATGCACTATACATGGGCCCAAATGCCTTCCTTATGACAAAACTGACACTCATTTTCTTAAAAAAATCATTGGTCAAAATAGCCTTTTCAGGCTGAGAGAAGCACTTTGGTGACGTTTCACTGTAACTTGTTCCCAGTACAGTCTAAGTGGCTGCTGACTGTATGACTTGGTTAAAAGTGGCCAAATAGAAGCCCAATCCACAATACATGAGCCCAAAGGCCTTCCTTATGACTAAACTGACACCCACTTTCTTAAAAATATCATGGGTCTAAATAGCCTTTTCAGGCTGAGAAAAGCACTTTGGTGACATTTGGCTGTAACTTGTTCCCAGTACATTCTGAGTGGCTTGTGGCTATGTGTTGTACCTAAAAGTGCCCAACAAGAATCCCAATGCACTATACATGTGCCCAAATGCCTTCCTTATGACAAAACTGACACTCATTTTCTTAAAAAAATCATTGGTCAAAATAGCCTTTTCAGGCTGAGAGAAGCACTTTGGTGACGTTTCACTGTAACTTGTTCCCAGTACAGTCTAAGTGGCTGCTGACTGTGTGACTTGGCTAAAAGTGGCCAAATAGAAGCCCAATCCACAATACATGAGCCCAAAGGCCTTCCTTATGACTAAACTGACACCCACTTTCTGAAAAATATCATGGGTCTAAATAGCCTTTTCAGGCTGAGAAAAGCACTTTGGTGACATTTGGCTGTAACTTGTTCCCAGTACATTCCGATTGGCTGGTGACTGTGTGTTGTACCTAAAAGTGCCCAACAAGAATCCCAATGCACTATACATGGGCCCAAATGCCTTCCTTATGACAAAACTGACACTCATTTTCTTAAAAAAAATCATTGGTCAAAATAGCCTTTTCAGGCTGAGAGAAGCACTTTGGTGACGTTTCACTGTAACTTGTTCCCAGTACAGTCTAAGTGGCTGCTGACTGTGTGACTTGGTTAAAAGTGGCCAAATAGAAGCCCAATCCACAATACATGAGCCCAAAGGCCTTCCTTATGACTAAACTGACACCCACTTTCTGAAAAATATCATGGGTCTAAATAGCCTTTTCAGGCAGAGAAAAGCACTTTGGTGACATTTGGCTGTAACTTGTTCCCAGTACATTCCGATGGGCTGGTGACTGTGTATTGTACCTAAAAGTGCCCAACAAGAATCCCAATGCACTATACATGGGCCCAAATGCCTTCCTTATGACAAAACTGACACTCATTTTCTTAAAAAAATCATTGGTCAAAATAGCCTTTTCAGGCTGAGAGAAGCACTTTGGTGACGTTTCACTGTAACTTGTTCCCAGTACAGTCTAAGTGGTTGCTGACTGTGTGACTTGGCTAAAAGTGGCCAAATAGAAGCCCAATCCACAATACATGAGCCCAAAGGCCTTCCTTATGACTAAACTGACACCCACTTTCTGAAAAATATCATGGGTCTAAATAGCCTTTTCAGGCTGAGAAAAGCACTTTGGTGACATTTGGCTGTAACTTGTTCCCAGTACATTCCGATTGGCTGGTGACTGTGTGTTGTACCTAAAAGTGCCCAACAAGAATCCCAATGCACTATACATGGGCCCAAATGCCTTCCTTATGACAAAACTGACACTCATTTTCTTAAAAAAATCATTGGTCAAAATAGCCTTTTCAGGCTGAGAGAAGCACTTTGGTGACGTTTCACTGTAACTTGTTCCCAGTACAGTCTAAGTGGTTGCTGACTGTGTGACTTGGCTAAAAGTGGCCAAATAGAAGCCCAATCCACAATACATGAGCCCAAAGGCCTTCCTTATGACTAAACTGACACCCACTTTCTGAAAAATATCATGGGTCTAAATAGCCTTTTCAGGCTGAGAAAAGCACTTTGGTGACATTTGGCTGTAACTTGTTCCCAGTACATTCCGATGGGCTGGTGACTGTGTGTTGTACCTAAAAGTGCCCAACAAGAATCCCAATGCACTATACATGGGCCCAAATGCCTTCCTTATGACAAAACTGACACTCATTTTCTTAAAAGAATCATTGGTCAAAATAGCCTTTTCAGGCTGAGAGAAGCACTTTGGTGACGTTTCACTGTAACTTGTTCCCAGTACAGTCTAAGTGGCTGCTGACTGTGTGACTTGGCTAAAAGTGGCCAAATAGAAGCCCAATCCACAATACATGAGCCCAAAGGCCTTCCTTATGACTAAACTGACACCCACTTTCTGAAAAATATCATGGGTCTAAATAGCCTTTTCAGGCTGAGAAAAGCACTTTGGTGACATTTGGCTGTAACTTGTTCCCAGTACATTCCGATTGGCTGGTGACTGTGTGTTGTACCTAAAAGTGCCCAACAAGAATCCCAATGCACTATACATGGGCCCAAATGCCTTCCTTATGACAAAACTGACACTCGTTTTCTTAAAAAAAATCATTGGTCAAAATAGCCTTTTCAGGCTGAGAGAAGCACTTTGGTGACGTTTCACTGTAACTTGTTCCCAGTACAGTCTAAGTGGCTGCTGACTGTGTGACTTGGTTAAAAGTGGCCAAATAGAAGCCCAATCCACAATACATGAGCCCAAAGGCCTTCCTTATGACTAAACTGACACCCACTTTCTTAAAAATATCATGGGTCTAAATAGCCTTTTCAGGCTGAGAAAAGCACTTTGGTGACATTTGGCTGTAACTTGTTCCCAGTACATTCCGATTGGCTGGTGACTGTGTGTTGTACCTAAAAGTGCCCAGCAAGAATCCCAATGCACTATACATGGGCCCAAATGCCTTCCTTATGACAAAACTGACACTCATTTTCTTAAAAAAATCATTGGTCAAAATAGCCTTTTCAGGCTAGGAGAAGCACTTTGGTGACGTTTCACTGTAACTTGTTCCCAGTACAGTCTAAGTGGCTGCTGACTGTGTGACTTGGTTAAAAGTGGCCAAATAGAAGCCCAATCCACAATACATGAGCCCAAAGGCCTTCCTTATGACTAAACTGACACCCACTTTCTTAAAAATATCATGGGTCTAAATAGCCTTTTCAGGCTGGGAAAAGCACTTTGGTGACATTTGGCTGTAACTTGTTCCCAGTACATTCTGAGTGGCTTGTGGCTATGTGTTGTACCTAAAAGTGCCCAACAAGAATCCCAATGCACTATACATGGGCCCAAATGCCTTCCTTATGACAAAACTGACACTCATTTTCTTAAAAAAATCATTGGTCAAAATAGCCTTTTCAGGCTGAGAGAAGCACTTTGGTGACGTTTCACTGTAACTTGTTCCCAGTACAGTCTAAGTGGCTGCTGACTGTGTGACTTGGCTAAAAGTGGCCAAATAGAAGCCCAATCCACAATACATGAGCCCAAAGGCCTTCCTTATGACTAAACTGACACCCACTTTCTGAAAAATATCATGGGTCTAAATAGCCTTTTCAGGCTGAGAAAAGCACTTTGGTGACATTTGGCTGTAACTTGTTCCCAGTACATTCCGATTGGCTGGTGACTGTGTGTTGTACCTAAAAGTGCCCAACAAGAATCCCAATGCACTATACATGGGCCCAAATGCCTTCCTTATGACAAAACTGACACTCATTTTCTTAAAAAAATCATTGGTCAAAATAGCCTTTTCAGGCTGAGAGAAGCACTTTGGTGACGTTTCACTTTAAATTGTTCCCAGTACAGTCTAAGTGGCTGCTGACTGTGTGACTTGGCTAAAAGTGGCCAAATAGAAGCCCAATCCACAATACATGAGCCCAAAGGCCTTCCTTATGACTAAACTGACACCCACTTTCTTAAAAATATCATGGGTCTAAATAGCCTTTTCAGGCTGAGAAAAGCACTTTGGTGACATTTGGCTGTAACTTGTTCCCAGTACATTCCGATTGGCTGGTGACTGTGTGTTGTACCTAAAAGTGCCCAGCAAGAATCCCAATGCACTATACATGGGCCCAAATGCCTTCCTTATGACAAAACTGACACTCATTTTCTTAAAAAAATCATTGGTCAAAATAGCCTTTTCAGGCTAGGAGAAGCACTTTGGTGACGTTTCACTGTAACTTGTTCCCAGTACAGTCTAAGTGGCTGCTGACTGTGTGACTTGGTTAAAAGTGGCCAAATAGAAGCCCAATCCACAATACATGAGCCCAAAGGCCTTCCTTATGACTAAACTGACAACCACTTTCTGAAAAATATCATGGGTCTAAATAGCCTTTTCAGGCTGAGAAAAGCACTTTGGTGACATTTGGCTGTAACTTGTTCTCAGTACATTCCGATTGGCTGGTGACTGTGTGTTGTACCTAAAAGTGCCCAACAAGAATCCCAATGCACTATACATGGGCCCAAATGCCTTCCTTATGACAAAACTGACACTCATTTTCTTAAAAAAATCATTGGTCAAAATAGCCTTTTCAGGCTGAGAGAAGCACTTTGGTGACGTTTCACTGTAACTTGTTCCCAGTACAGTCTAAGTGGCTGCTGACTGTATGACTTGGTTAAAAGTGGCCAAATAGAAGCCCAATCCACAATACATGAGCCCAAAGGCCTTCCTTATGACTAAACTGACACCCACTTTCTTAAAAATATCATGGGTCTAAATAGCCTTTTCAGGCTGAGAAAAGCACTTTGGTGACATTTGGCTGTAACTTGTTCCCAGTACATTCTGAGTGGCTTGTGGCTATGTGTTGTACCTAAAAGTGCCCAACAAGAATCCCAATGCACTATACATGGGCCCAAATGCCTTCCTTATGACAAAACTGACACTCATTTTCTTAAAAAAATCATTGGTCAAAATAGCCTTTTCAGGCTGAGAGAAGCACTTTGGTGACGTTTCACTGTAACTTGTTCCCAGTACAGTCTAAGTGGCTGCTGACTGTGTGACTTGGCTAAAAGTGGCCAAATAGAAGCCCAATCCACAATACATGAGCCCAAAGGCCTTCCTTATGACTAAACTGACACCCACTTTCTGAAAAATATCATGGGTCTAAATAGCCTTTTCAGGCTGAGAAAAGCACTTTGGTGACATTTGGCTGTAACTTGTTCCCAGTACATTCCGATTGGCTGGTGACTGTGTGTTGTACCTAAAAGTGCCCAACAAGAATCCCAATGCACTATACATGGGCCCAAATGCCTTCCTTATGACAAAACTGACACTCATTTTCTTAAAAAAAAACATTGGTCAAAATAGCCTTTTCAGGCTGAGAGAAGCACTTTGGTGACGTTTCACTGTAACTTGTTCCCAGTACAGTCTAAGTGGCTGCTGACTGTGTGACTTGGCTAAAAGTGGCCAAATAGAAGCCCAATCCACAATACATGAGCCCAAAGGCCTTCCTTATGACTAAACTGACACCCACTTTCTTAAAAATATCATGGGTCTAAATAGCCTTTTCAGGCTGAGAAAAGCACTATGGTGACATTTGGCTGTAACTTGTTCCCAGTACATTCTGAGTGGCTGGTGGCTATGTGTTGTACCTAAAAGTGCCCAACAAGAATCCCAATGCACTATACATGGGCCCAAATGCCTTCCTTATGACAAAACTGACACTCATTTTCTTAAAAAAATCATTGGTCAAAATAGCCTTTTCAGGCTGAGAGAAGCACTTTGGTGACGTTTCACTGTAACTTGTTCCCAGTACAGTCTAAGTGGCTGCTGACTGTGTGACTTGGCTAAAAGTGGCCAAATAGAAGCCCAATCCACAATACATGAGCCCAAAGGCCTTCCTTATGACTAAACTGACACCCACTTTCTGAAAAATATCATGGGTCTAAATAGCCTTTTCAGGCTGAGAAAAGCACTTTGGTGACATTTGGCTGTAACTTGTTCCCAGTACATTCCGAGTGGCTGGTGACTGTGTGTTGTACCTAAAAGTGCCCAACAAGAATCCCAATGCACTTTACATGGGCCCAAATGCCTTCCTTATGACAAAACTGACACTCATTTTCTTAAAAAAAAACATTGGTCAAAATAGCCTTTTCAGGCTGAGAGAAGCACTTTGGTGACGTTTCACTGTAACTTGTTCCCAGTACAGTCTAAGTGGCTGCTGACTGTGTGACTTGGCTAAAAGTGGCCAAATAGAAGCCCAATCCACAATACATAAGCCCAAAGGCCTTCCTTATGACTAAACTGACACCCACTTTCTTAAAAATATCATGGGTCTAAATAGCCTTTTCAGGCTGAGAAAAGCACTTTGGTGACATTTGGCTGTAACTTGTTCCCAGTACATTCTGAGTGGCTGGTGGCTATGTGTTGTACCTAAAAGTGCCCAACAAGAATCCCAATGCACTATACATGGGCCCAAATGCCTTCCTTATGACAAAACTGACACTCATTTTCTTAAAAAAATCATTGGTCAAAATAGCCTTTTCAGGCTGAGAGAAGCACTTTGGTGACGTTTCACTGTAACTTGTTCCCAGTACAGTCTAAGTGGTTGCTGACTGTGTGACTTGGCTAAAAGTGGCCAAATAGAAGCCCAATCCACAATACATGAGCCCAAAGGCCTTCCTTATGACTAAACTGACACCCACTTTCTGAAAAATATCATGGGTCTAAATAGCCTTTTCAGGCTGAGAAAAGCACTTTGGTGACATTTGGCTGTAACTTGTTCCCAGTACATTCCGATGGGCTGGTGACTGTGTGTTGTACCTAAAAGTGCCCAACAAGAATCCCAATGCACTATACATGGGCCCAAATGCCTTCCTTATGACAAAACTGACACTCATTTTCTTAAAAAAATCATTGGTCAAAATAGCCTTTTCAGGCTGAGAGAAGCACTTTGGTGACGTTTCACTGTAACTTGTTCCCAGTACAGTCTAAGTGGTTGCTGACTGTGTGACTTGGCTAAAAGTGGCCAAATAGAAGCCCAATCCACAATACATGAGCCCAAAGGTCTTCCTTATGACTAAACTGACACCCACTTTCTGAAAAATATCATGGGTCTAAATAGCCTTTTCAGGCTGAGAAAAGCACTTTGGTGACATTTGGCTGTAACTTGTTCCCAGTACATTCTGATTGGCTG
The DNA here is from genome assembly GCF_963454915.1 of Gymnoscopelus microlampas. Lineage (NCBI taxonomy): Eukaryota > Metazoa > Chordata > Actinopteri > Myctophiformes > Myctophidae > Gymnoscopelus > Gymnoscopelus microlampas. The sequence goes on along the minus strand of NC_139948.1, from coordinate 34,510 downwards.
GTGACTGTGTGTTGTACCTAAAAGTGCCCAACAAGAATCCCAATGCACTATACATGGGCCCAAATGCCTTCCTTATGACAAAACTGACACTCATTTTCTTAAAAAAATCATTGGTCAAAATAGCCTTTTCAGGCTCAGAGAAGCACTTTGGTGACGTTTCACTGTAACTTGTTCCCAGTACAGTCTAAGTGGTTGCTGACTGTGTGACTTGGCTAAAAGTGGCCAAATAGAAGCCCAATCCACAATACATGAGCCCAAAGGCCTTCCTTATGACTAAACTGACACCCACTTTCTGAAAAATATCATGGGTCTAAATAGCCTTTTCAGGCTGAGAAAAGCACTTTGGTGACATTTGGCTGTAACTTGTTCCCAGTACATTCCGATGGGCTGGTGACTGTGTGTTGTACCTAAAAGTGCCCAACAAGAATCCCAATGCACTATACATGGGCCCAAATGCCTTCCTTATGACAAAACTGACACTCATTTTCTTAAAAGAATCATTGGTCAAAATAGCCTTTTCAGGCTGAGAGAAGCACTTTGGTGACGTTTCACTGTAACTTGTTCCCAGTACAGTCTAAGTGGCTGCTGACTGTGTGACTTGGCTAAAAGTGGCCAAATAGAAGCCCAATCCACAATACATGAGCCCAAAGGCCTTCCTTATGACTAAACTGACACCCACTTTCTGAAAAATATCATGGGTCTAAATAGCCTTTTCAGGCTGAGAAAAGCACTTTGGTGACATTTGGCTGTAACTTGTTCCCAGTACATTCCGATTGGCTGGTGACTGTGTGTTGTACCTAAAAGTGCCCAACAAGAATCCCAATGCACTATACATGGGCCCAAATGCCTTCCTTATGACAAAACTGACTCATTTTCTTAAAAAAAATCATTGGTCAAAATAGCCTTTTCAGGCTGAGAGAAGCACTTTGGTGACGTTTCACTGTAACTTGTTCCCAGTACAGTCTAAGTGGCTGCTGACTGTGTGACTTGGTTAAAAGTGGCCAAATAGAAGCCCAATCCACAATACATGAGCCCAAAGGCCTTCCTTATGACTAAACTGACACCCACTTTCTGAAAAATATCATGGGTCTAAATAGCCTTTTCAGGCTGAGAAAAGCACTTTGGTGACATTTGGCTGTAACTTGTTCCCAGTACATTCCGATGGGCTGGTGACTGTGTGTTGTACCTAAAAGTGCCCAACAAGAATCCCAATGCACTATACATGGGCCCAAATGCCTTCCTTATGACAAAACTGACACTCATTTTCTTAAAAAAATCATTGGTCAAAATAGCCTTTTCAGGCTAGGAGAAGCACTTTGGTGACGTTTCACTGTAACTTGTTCCCAGTACAGTCTAAGTGGCTGCTGACTGTGTGACTTGGTTAAAAGTGGCCAAATAGAAGCCCAATCCACAATACATGAGCCCAAAGGCCTTCCTTATGACTAAACTGACACCCACTTTCTGAAAAATATCATGGGTCTAAATAGCCTTTTCAGGCTGAGAAAAGCACTTTGGTGACATTTGGCTGTAACTTGTTCCCAGTACATTCCGATTGGCTGGTGACTGTGTGTTGTACCTAAAAGTGCCCAACAAGAATCCCAATGCACTATACATGGGCCCAAATGCCTTCCTTATGACAAAACTGACACTCATTTTCTTAAAAAAATCATTGGTCAAAATAGCCTTTTCAGGCTGAGAGAAGCACTTTGGTGACGTTTCACTGTAACTTGTTCCCAGTACAGTCTAAGTGGCTGCTGACTGTATGACTTGGTTAAAAGTGGCCAAATAGAAGCCCAATCCACAATACATGAGCCCAAAGGCCTTCCTTATGACTAAACTGACACCCACTTTCTTAAAAATATCATGGGTCTAAATAGCCTTTTCAGGCTGAGAAAAGCACTTTGGTGACATTTGGCTGTAACTTGTTCCCAGTACATTCTGAGTGGCTTGTGGCTATGTGTTGTACCTAAAAGTGCCCAACAAGAATCCCAATGCACTATACATGGGCCCAAATGCCTTCCTTATGACAAAACTGACACTCATTTTCTTAAAAAAATCATTGGTCAAAATAGCCTTTTCAGGCTGAGAGAAGCACTTTGGTGACGTTTCACTGTAACTTATTCCCAGTACAGTCTAAGTGGCTGCTGACTGTGTGACTTGGCTAAAAGTGGCCAAATAGAAGCCCAATCCACAATACATGAGCCCAAAGGCCTTCCTTATGACTAAACTGACACCCACTTTCTGAAAAATATCATGGGTCTAAATAGCCTTTTCAGGCAGAGAAAAGCACTTTGGTGACATTTGGCTGTAACTTGTTCCCAGTACATTCCGATGGGCTGGTGACTGTGTGTTGTACCTAAAAGTGCCCAACAAGAATCCCAATGCACTATACATGGGCCCAAATGCCTTCCTTATGACAAAACTGACACTCATTTTCTTAAAAAAATCATTGGTCAAAATAGCCTTTTCAGGCTGAGAGAAGCACTTTGGTGACGTTTCACTGTAACTTGTTCCCAGTACAGTCTAAGTGGCTGCTGACTGTATGACTTGGTTAAAAGTGGCCAAATAGAAGCCCAATCCACAATACATGAGCCCAAAGGCCTTCCTTATGACTAAACTGACACCCACTTTCTTAAAAATATCATGGGTCTAAATAGCCTTTTCAGGCTGAGAAAAGCACTTTGGTGACATTTGGCTGTAACTTGTTCCCAGTACATTCTGAGTGGCTTGTGGCTATGTGTTGTACCTAAAAGTGCCCAACAAGAATCCCAATGCACTATACATGGGCCCAAATGCCTTCCTTATGACAAAACTGACACTCATTTTCTTAAAAAAATCATTGGTCAAAATAGCCTTTAAAGGCTGAGAGAAGCACTTTGGTGACGTTTCACTGTAACTTGTTCCCAGTACAGTCTAAGTGGCTGCTGACTGTGTGACTTGGCTAAAAGTGGCCAAATAGAAGCCCAATCCACAATACATGAGCCCAAAGGCCTTCCTTATGACTAAACTGACACCCACTTTCTGAAAAATATCATGGGTCTAAATAGCCTTTTCAGGCTGAGAAAAGCACTTTGGTGACATTTGGCTGTAACTTGTTCCCAGTACATTCCGATTGGCTGGTGACTGTGTGTTGTACCTAAAAGTGCCCAGCAAGAATCCCAATGCACTATACATGGGCCCAAATGCCTTCCTTATGACAAAACTGACACTCATTTTCTTTAAAAAATCATTGGTCAAAATAGCCTTTTCAGGCTGAGAGAAGTACTTTGGTGACGTTTCACTGTAACTTGTTCCCAGTACAGTCTAAGTGGCTGCTGACTGTGACTTGGCTAAAAGTGGCCAAATAGAAGCCCAATCCACAATACATGAGCCCAAAGGCCTTCCTTATGACTAAACTGACACCCACTTTCTGAAAAATATCATGGGTCTAAATAGCCTTTTCAGGCTGAGAAAAGCACTTTGGTGACATTTGGCTGTAACTTGTTCCCAGTACATTCTGAGTGGCTGGTGACTGTGTGTTGTACCTAAAAGTGCCCAACAAGAATCCCAATGCACTTTACATGGGCCCAAATGCCTTCCTTATGACAAAACTGACACTCATTTTCTTAAAAAAAAACATTGGTCAAAATAGCCTTTTCAGGCTGAGAGAAGCACTTTGGTGACGTTTCACTGTAACTTGTTCCCAGTACAGTCTAAGTGGCTGCTGACTGTGTGACTTGGCTAAAAGTGGCCAAATAGAAGCCCAATCCACAATACATGAGCCCAAAGGCCTTCCTTATGACTAAACTGACACCCACTTTCTTAAAAATATCATGGGTCTAAATAGCCTTTTCAGGCTGAGAAAAGCACTTTGGTGACATTTGGCTGTAACTTGTTCCCAGTACATTCTGAGTGGCTGGTGGCTATGTGTTGTACCTAAAAGTGCCCAACAAGAATCCCAATGCACTATACATGGGCCCAAATGCCTTCCTTATGACAAAACTGACACTCATTTTCTTAAAAAAATCATTGGTCAAAATAGCCTTTTCAGGCTGAGAGAAGCACTTTGGTGACGTTTCACTGTAACTTGTTCCCAGTACAGTCTAAGTGGCTGCTGACTGTGTGACTTGGCTAAAAGTGGCCAAATAGAAGCCCAATCCACAATACATGAGCCCAAAGGCCTTCCTTATGACTAAACTGACACCCACTTTCTGAAAAATATCATGGGTCTAAATAGCCTTTTCAGGCTGAGAAAAGCACTTTGGTGACATTTGGCTGTAACTTGTTCCCAGTACATTCCGATTGGCTGGTGACTGTGTGTTGTACCTAAAAGTGCCCAACAAGAATCCCAATGCACTATACATGGGCCCAAATGCCTTCCTTATGACAAAACTGACACTCATTTTCTTTAAAAAATCATTGGTCAAAATAGCCTTTTCAGGCTGAGAGAAGTACTTTGGTGTCGTTTCACTGTAACTTGTTCCCAGTACAGTCTAAGTGGCTGCTGACTGTGTGACTTGGCTAAAAGTGGCCAAATAGAAGCCCAATCCACAATACATGAGCCCAAAGGTCTTCCTTATGACTAAACTGACACCCACTTTCTGAAAAATATCATGGGTCTAAATAGCCTTTTCAGGCTGAGAAAAGCACTTTGGTGACATTTGGCTGTAACTTGTTCCCAGTACATTCTGAGTGGCTGGTGACTGTGTGTTGTACCTAAAAGTGCCCAACAAGAATCCCAATGCACTTTACATGGGCCCAAATGCCTTCCTTATGACAAAACTGACACTCATTTTCTTAAAAAAAATCATTGGTCAAAATAGCCTTTTCAGGCTGAGAGAAGCACTTTGGTGACGTTTCACTGTGACTTGTTCCCAGTACAGTCTAAGTGGCTGCTGACTGTGTGACTTGGTTAAAAGTGGCCAAATAGAAGCCCAATCCACAATACATGAGCCCAAAGGCCTTCCTTATGACTAAACTGACACCCACTTTCTGAAAAATATCATGGGTCTAAATAGCCTTTTCAGGCTGAGAAAAGCACTTTGGTGACATTTGGCTGTAACTTGTTCCCAGTACATTCCGATGGGCTGGTGACTGTGTGTTGTACCTAAAAGTGCCCAACAAGAATCCCAATGCACTATACATGGGCCCAAATGCCTTCCTTATGACAAAACTGACACTCATTTTCTTAAAAAAATCATTGGTCAAAATAGCCTTTTCAGGCTGAGAGAAGCACTTTGGTGACGTTTCACTGTAACTTGTTCCCAGTACAGTCTAAGTGGTTGCTGACTGTGTGACTTGGCTAAAAGTGGCCAAATAGAAGCCCAATCCACAATACATGAGCCCAAAGGCCTTCCTTATGACTAAACTGACACCCACTTTCTGAAAAATATCATGGGTCTAAATAGCCTTTTCAGGCTGAGAAAAGCACTTTGGTGACATTTGGCTGTAACTTGTTCCAAGTACATTCCGATGGGCTGGTGACTGTGTGTTGTACCTAAAAGTGCCCAACAAGAATCCCAATGCACTATACATGGGCCCAAATGCCTTCCTTATGACAAAACTGACACTCATTTTCTTAAAAAAATCATTGGTCAAAATAGCCTTTTCAGGCTGAGAGAAGCACTTTGGTGACGTTTCACTGTAACTTGTTCCCAGTACAGTCTAAGTGGTTGCTGACTGTGTGACTTGGCTAAAAGTGGCCAAATAGAAGCCCAATCCACAATACATGAGCCCAAAGGTCTTCCTTATGACTAAACTGACACCCACTTTCTGAAAAATATCATGGGTCTAAATAGCCTTTTCAGGCTGAGAAAAGCACTTTGGTGACATTTGGCTGTAACTTGTTCCCAGTACATTCTGATTGGCTGGTGACTGTGTGTTGTACCTAAAAGTGCCCAACAAGAATCCCAATGCACTATACATGGGCCCAAATGCCTTCCTTATGACAAAACTGACACTCATTTTCTTAAAAAAATCATTGGTCAAAATAGCCTTTTCAGGCTCAGAGAAGCACTTTGGTGACGTTTCACTGTAACTTGTTCCCAGTACAGTCTAAGTGGTTGCTGACTGTGTGACTTGGCTAAAAGTGGCCAAATAGAAGCCCAATCCACAATACATGAGCCCAAAGGCCTTCCTTATGACTAAACTGACACCCACTTTCTGAAAAATATCATGGGTCTAAATAGCCTTTTCAGGCTGAGAAAAGCACTTTGGTGACATTTGGCTGTAACTTGTTCCCAGTACATTCCGATGGGCTGGTGACTGTGTGTTGTACCTAAAAGTGCCCAACAAGAATCCCAATGCACTATACATGGGCCCAAATGCCTTCCTTATGACAAAACTGACACTCATTTTCTTAAAAGAATCATTGGTCAAAATAGCCTTTTCAGGCTGAGAGAAGCACTTTGGTGAAGTTTCACTGTAACTTGTTCCCAGTACAGTCTAAGTGGCTGCTGACTGTGTGACTTGGCTAAAAGTGGCCAAATAGAAGCCCAATCCACAATACATGAGCCCAAAGGCCTTCCTTATGACTAAACTGACACCCACTTTCTGAAAAATATCATGGGTCTAAATAGCCTTTTCAGGCTGAGAAAAGCACTTTGGTGACATTTGGCTGTAACTTGTTCCCAGTACATTCCGATTGGCTGGTGACTGTGTGTTGTACCTAAAAGTGCCCAACAAGAATCCCAATGCACTATACATGGGCCCAAATGCCTTCCTTATGACAAAACTGACTCATTTTCTTAAAAAAAATCATTGGTCAAAATAGCCTTTTCAGGCTGAGAGAAGCACTTTGGTGACGTTTCACTGTAACTTGTTCCCAGTACAGTCTAAGTGGCTGCTGACTGTGTGACTTGGTTAAAAGTGGCCAAATAGAAGCCCAATCCACAATACATGAGCCCAAAGGCCTTCCTTATGACTAAACTGACACCCACTTTCTGAAAAATATCATGGGTCTAAATAGCCTTTTCAGGCTGAGAAAAGCACTTTGGTGACATTTGGCTGTAACTTGTTCCCAGTACATTCCGATGGGCTGGTGACTGTGTGTTGTACCTAAAAGTGCCCAACAAGAATCCCAATGCACTATACATGGGCCCAAATGCCTTCCTTATGACAAAACTGACACTCATTTTCTTAAAAAAATCATTGGTCAAAATAGCCTTTTCAGGCTAGGAGAAGCACTTTGGTGACGTTTCACTGTAACTTGTTCCCAGTACAGTCTAAGTGGCTGCTGACTGTGTGACTTGGTTAAAAGTGGCCAAATAGAAGCCCAATCCACAATACATGAGCCCAAAGGCCTTCCTTATGACTAAACTGACACCCACTTTCTGAAAAATATCATGGGTCTAAATAGCCTTTTCAGGCTGAGAAAAGCACTTTGGTGACATTTGGCTGTAACTTGTTCCCAGTACATTCCGATTGGCTGGTGACTGTGTGTTGTACCTAAAAGTGCCCAACAAGAATCCCAATGCACTATACATGGGCCCAAATGCCTTCCTTATGACAAAACTGACACTCATTTTCTTAAAAAAATCATTGGTCAAAATAGCCTTTTCAGGCTGAGAGAAGCACTTTGGTGACGTTTCACTGTAACTTGTTCCCAGTACAGTCTAAGTGGCTGCTGACTGTATGACTTGGTTAAAAGTGGCCAAATAGAAGCCCAATCCACAATACATGAGCCCAAAGGCCTTCCTTATGACTAAACTGACACCCACTTTCTTAAAAATATCATGGGTCTAAATAGCCTTTTCAGGCTGAGAAAAGCACTTTGGTGACATTTGGCTGTAACTTGTTCCCAGTACATTCTGAGTGGCTTGTGGCTATGTGTTGTACCTAAAAGTGCCCAACAAGAATCCCAATGCACTATACATGGGCCCAAATGCCTTCCTTATGACAAAACTGACACTCATTTTCTTAACTCATATACTGCCTAGAACGACTAAAACGACTTCTGTCCATAAGCCATGCCTGCCAAGAACGACTAAAACGACTTTTTAAAAAAATTAAAAAATTAAAAATATTTTTTTTAATTTTTTTTTTTTTTTTAGATTTTTTTTTTTTTTTTGGACCCAAAGACCAAGGAGATATGATTTTTCGAAGATATAGACTCCCATCCACTTCCTTGTTAACTTAAAACTTAAAAATTCTGTATCTCGGCTCCTGAGTACTTTTTTTTTTCAATGAAAAATATGGCAGTGTTCAAACGCGGCCAGAATAATTCTGGCAGTGAATGAGTTAAAAAAATCATTGGTCAAAATAGCCTTTTCAGGCTGAGAGAAGCACTTTGGTGACGTTTCACTGTAACTTGTTCCCAGTACAGTCTAAGTGGCTGCTGACTGTGTGACTTGGCTAAAAGTGGCCAAATAGAAGCCCAATCCACAATACATGAGCCCAAAGGCCTTCCTTATGACTAAACTGACACCCACTTTCTGAAAAATATCATGGGTCTAAATAGCCTTTTCAGGCTGAGAAAAGCACTTTGGTGACATTTGGCTGTAACTTGTTCCCAGTACATTCCGATTGGCTGGTGACTGTGTGTTGTACCTAAAAGTGCCCAACAAGAATCCCAATGCACTATACATGGGCCCAAATGCCTTCCTTATGACAAAACTGACACTCATTTTCTTAAAAAAAATCATTGGTCAAAATAGCCTTTTCAGGCTGAGAGAAGCACTTTGGTGACGTTTCACTGTAACTTGTTCCCAGTACAGTCTAAGTGGCTGCTGACTGTGTGACTTGGTTAAAAGTGGCCAAATAGAAGCCCAATCCACAATACATGAGCCCAAAGGCCTTCCTTATGACTAAACTGACACCCACTTTCTGAAAAATATCAAGGGTCTAAATAGCCTTTTCAGGCAGAGAAAAGCACTTTGGTGACATTTGGCTGTAACTTGTTCCCAGTACATTCCGATGGGCTGGTGACTGTGTGTTGTACCTAAAAGTGCCCAACAAGAATCCCAATGCACTATACATGGGCCCAAATGCCTTCCTTATGACAAAACTGACACTCATTTTCTTAAAAAAATCATTGGTCAAAATAGCCTTTTCAGGCTGAGAGAAGCACTTTGGTGACGTTTCACTGTAACTTGTTCCCAGTACAGTCTAAGTGGTTGCTGACTGTGTGACTTGGCTAAAAGTGGCCAAATAGAAGCCCAATCCACAATACATGAGCCCAAAGGCCTTCCTTATGACTAAACTGACACCCACTTTCTGAAAAATATCATGGGTCTAAATAGCCTTTTCAGGCTGAGAAAAGCACTTTGGTGACATTTGGCTGTAACTTGTTCCCAGTACATTCCGATTGGCTGGTGACTGTGTGTTGTACCTAAAAGTGCCCAACAAGAATCCCAATGCACTATACATGGGCCCAAATGCCTTCCTTATGACAAAACTGACACTCATTTTCTTAAAAAAATCATTGGTCAAAATAGCCTTTTCAGGCTGAGAGAAGCACTTTGGTGACGTTTCACTGTAACTTGTTCCCAGTACAGTCTAAGTGGTTGCTGACTGTGTGACTTGGCTAAAAGTGGCCAAATAGAAGCCCAATCCACAATACATGAGCCCAAAGGCCTTCCTTATGACTAAACTGACACCCACTTTCTGAAAAATATCATGGGTCTAAATAGCCTTTTCAGGCTGAGAAAAGCACTTTGGTGACATTTGGCTGTAACTTGTTCCCAGTACATTCCGATGGGCTGGTGACTGTGTGTTGTACCTAAAAGTGCCCAACAAGAATCCCAATGCACTATACATGGGCCCAAATGCCTTCCTTATGACAAAACTGACACTCATTTTCTTAAAAGAATCATTGGTCAAAATAGCCTTTTCAGGCTGAGAGAAGCACTTTGGTGACGTTTCACTGTAACTTGTTCCCAGTACAGTCTAAGTGGCTGCTGACTGTGTGACTTGGCTAAAAGTGGCCAAATAGAAGCCCAATCCACAATACATGAGCCCAAAGGCCTTCCTTATGACTAAACTGACACCCACTTTCTGAAAAATATCATGGGTCTAAATAGCCTTTTCAGGCTGAGAAAAGCACTTTGGTGACATTTGGCTGTAACTTGTTCCCAGTACATTCCGATTGGCTGGTGACTGTGTGTTGTACCTAAAAGTGCCCAACAAGAATCCCAATGCACTATACATGGGCCCAAATGCCTTCCTTATGACAAAACTGACACTCGTTTTCTTAAAAAAAATCATTGGTCAAAATAGCCTTTTCAGGCTGAGAGAAGCACTTTGGTGACGTTTCACTGTAACTTGTTCCCAGTACAGTCTAAGTGGCTGCTGACTGTGTGACTTGGTTAAAAGTGGCCAAATAGAAGCCCAATCCACAATACATGAGCCCAAAGGCCTTCCTTATGACTAAACTGACACCCACTTTCTGAAAAATATCATGGGTCTAAATAGCCTTTTCAGGCTGAGAAAAGCACTTTGGTGACATTTGGCTGTAACTTGTTCCCAGTACATTCCGATTGGCTGGTGACTGTGTGTTGTACCTAAAAGTGCCCAACAAGAATCCCAATGCACTATACATGGGCCCAAATGCCTTCCTTATGACAAAACTGACACTCATTTTCTTAAAAAAATCATTGGTCAAAATAGCCTTTTCAGGCTGAGAGAAGCACTTTGGTGACCTTTCACTTTAAATTGTTCCCAGTACAGTCTAAGTGGCTGCTGACTGTGTGACTTGGCTAAAAGTGGCCAAATAGAAGCCCAATCCACAATACATGAGCCCAAAGGCCTTCCTTATGACTAAACTGACACCCACTTTCTTAAAAATATCATGGGTCTAAATAGCCTTTTCAGGCTGAGAAAAGCACTTTGGTGACATTTGGCTGTAACTTGTTCCCAGTACATTCCGATTGGCTGGTGACTGTGTGTTGTACCTAAAAGTGCCCAGCAAGAATCCCAATGCACTATACATGGGCCCAAATGCCTTCCTTATGACAAAACTGACACTCATTTTCTTTAAAAAATCATTGGTCAAAATAGCCTTTTCAGGCTAGGAGAAGCACTTTGGTGACGTTTCACTGTAACTTGTTCCCAGTACAGTCTAAGTGGCTGCTGACTGTGTGACTTGGTTAAAAGTGGCCAAATAGAAGCCCAATCCACAATACATGAGCCCAAAGGCCTTCCTTATGACTAAACTGACACCCACTTTCTGAAAAATATCATGGGTCTAAAATAGCCTTTTCAGGCTGAGAAAAGCACTTTGGTGACATTTGGCTGTAACTTGTTCCCAGTACATTCCGATTGGCTGGTGACTGTGTGTTGTACCTAAAAGTGCCCAACAAGAATCCCAATGCACTATACATGGGCCCAAATGCCTTCCTTATGACAAAACTGACACTCATTTTCTTAAAAAAATCATTGGTCAAAATAGCCTTTTCAGGCTGAGAGAAGCACTTTGGTGACGTTTCACTGTAACTTGTTCCCAGTACAGTCTAAGTGGCTGCTGACTGTATGACTTGGTTAAAAGTGGCCAAATAGAAGCCCAATCCACAATACATGAGCCCAAAGGCCTTCCTTATGACTAAACTGACACCCACTTTCTGAAAAATATCATGGGTCTAAATAGCCTTTTCAGGCTGAGAAAAGCACTTTGGTGACATTTGGCTGTAACTTGTTCCCAGTACCTTCCGATTGGCTGGTGACTGTGTGTTGTACCTAAAAGTGCCCAACAAGAATCCCAATGCACTATACATGGGCCCAAATGCCTTCCTTATGACAAAACTGACACTCATTTTCTTAAAAAAATCATTGGTCAAAATAGCCTTTTCAGGCTGAGAGAAGCACTTTGGTGACGTTTCACTGTAACTTGTTCCCAGTACAGTCTAAGTGGCTGCTGACTGTATGACTTGGTTAAAAGTGGCCAAATAGAAGCACAATCCACAATACATGAGCCCAAAGGCCTTCCTTATGACTAAACTGACACCCACTTTCTTAAAAATATCATGGGTCTAAATAGCCTTTTCAGGCTGAGAAAAGCACTTTGGTGACATTTGGCTGTAACTTGTTCCCAGTACATTCTGAGTGGCTTCTGGCTATGTGTTGTACCTAAAAGTGCCCAACAAGAATCCCAATGCACTATACATGGGCCCAAATGCCTTCCTTATGACAAAACTGACACTCATTTTCTTAAAAAAATCATTGGTCAAAATAGCCTTTTCAGGCTGAGAGAAGCACTTTGGTGACGTTTCACTGTAACTTGTTCCCAGTACAGTCTAAGTGGCTGCTGACTGTGTGACTTGGCTAAAAGTGGCCAAATAGAAGCCCAATCCACAATACATGAGCCCAAAGGCCTTCCTTATGACTAAACTGACACCCACTTTCTGAAAAATATCATGGGTCTAAATAGCCTTTTCAGGCTGAGAAAAGCACTTTGGTGACATTTGGCTGTAACTTGTTCCCAGTACATTCCGATTGGCTGGTGACTGTGTGTTGTACCTAAAAGTGCCCAACAAGAATCCCAATGCACTATACATGGGCCCAAATGCCTTCCTTATGACAAAACTGACACTCATTTTCTTTAAAAAATCGTTGGTCAAAATAGCCTTTTCAGGCTGAGAGAAGTACTTTGGTGACGTTTCACTGTAACTTGTTCCCAGTACAGTCTAAGTGGCTGCTGACTGTGAATTGGCTAAAAGTGGCCAAATAGAAGCCCAATCCACAATACATGAGCCCAAAGGCCTTCCTTATGACTAAACTGACACCCACTTTCTGAAAAATATCATGGGTCTAAATAGCCTTTTCAGGCTGAGAAAAGCACTTTGGTGACATTTGGCTGTAACTTGTTCCCAGTACATTCCGATTGGCTGGTGACTGTGTGTTGTACCTAAAAGTGCCCAACAAGAATCCCAATGCACTATACATGGGCCCAAATGCCTTCCTTATGACAAAACTGACACTCATTTTCTTAAAAAAATCATTGGTCAAAATAGCCTTTTCAGGCTGAGAGAAGCACTTTGGTGACATTTGGCTGTAACTTGTTCCCAGTACATTCCGATTGGCTGGTGACTGTGTGTTGTACCTAAAAGTGCCCAGCAAGAATCCCAATGCACTATACATGGGCCCAAATGCCTTCCTTATGACAAAACTGACACTCATTTTCTTAAAAAAATCATTGGTCAAAATAGCCTTTTCAGGCTAGGAGAAGCACTTTGGTGACGTTTCACTGTAACTTGTTCCCAGTACAGTCTAAGTGGCTGCTGACTGTGTGACTTGGTTAAAAGTGGCCAAATAGAAGCCCAATCCACAATACATGAGCCCAAAGGCCTTCCTTATGACTAAACTGACACCCACTTTCTGAAAAATATCATGGGTCTAAATAGCCTTTTCAGGCTGAGAAAAGCACTTTGGTGACATTTGGCTGTAACTTGTTCCCAGTACATTCCGATTGGCTGGTGACTGTGTGTTGTACCTAAAAGTGCCCAACAAGAATCCCAATGCACTATACATGGGCCCAAATGCCTTCCTTATGACAAAACTGACACTCATTTTCTTAAAAAAATCATTGGTCAAAATAGCCTTTTCAGGCTGAGAGAAGCACTTTGGTGACGTTTCACTGTAACTTGTTCCCAGTACAGTCTAAGTGGCTGCTGACTGTATGACTTGGTTAAAAGTGGCCAAATAGAAGCCCAATCCACAATACATGAGCCCAAAGGCCTTCCTTATGACTAAACTGACACCCACTTTCTGAAAAATATCATGGGTCTAAATAGCCTTTTCAGGCTGAGAAAAGCACTTTGGTGACATTTGGCTGTAACTTGTTCCCAGTACATTCTGAGTGGCTTGTGGCTATGTGTTGTACCTAAAAGTGCCCAACAAGAATCCCAATGCACTATACATGGGCCCAAATGCCTTCCTTATGACAAAACTGACACTCATTTTCTTAAAAAAATCATTGGTCAAAATAGCCTTTTCAGGCTGAGAGAAGCACTTTGGTGACGTTTCACTGTAACTTGTTCCCAGTACAGTCTAAGTGGCTGCTGACTGTGTGACTTGGCTAAAAGTGGCCAAATAGAAGCCCAATCCACAATACATGAGCCCAAAGGCCTTCCTTATGACTAAACTGACACCCACTTTCTGAAAAATATCATGGGTCTAAATAGTCTTTTCAGGCTGAGAAAAGCACTTTGGTGACATTTGGCTGTAACTTGTTCCCAGTACATTCCGATTGGCTGGTGACTGTGTGTTGTACCTAAAAGTGCCCAACAAGAATCCCAATGCACTATACATGGGCCCAAATGCCTTCCTTATGACAAAACTGACACTCATTTTCTTAAAAAAATCATTGGTCAAAATAGCCTTTTCAGGCTGAGAGAAGCACTTTGGTGACGTTTCACTTTAAATTGTTCCCAGTACAGTCTAAGTGGCTGCTGACTGTGTGACTTGGCTAAAAGTGGCCAAATAGAAGCCCAATCCACAATACATGAGCCCAAAGGCCTTCCTTATGACTAAACTGACACCCACTTTCTTAAAAATATCATGGGTCTAAATAGCCTTTTCAGGCTGAGAAAAGCACTTTGGTGACATTTGGCTGTAACTTGTTCCCAGTACATTCCGATTGGCTGGTGACTGTGTGTTGTACCTAAAAGTGCCCAGCAAGAATCCCAATGCACTATACATGGGCCCAAATGCCTTCCTTATGACAAAACTGACACTCATTTTCTTAAAAAAATCATTGGTCAAAATAGCCTTTTCAGGCTAGGAGAAGCACTTTGGTGACGTTTCACTGTAACTTGTTCCCAGTACAGTCTAAGTGGCTGCTGACTGTGTGACTTGGTTAAAAGTGGCCAAATAGAAGCCCAATCCACACACAATACATGAGCCCAAAGGCCTTCCTTATGACTAAACTGACACCCACTTTCTGAAAAATATCATGGGTCTAAATAGTCTTTTCAGGCTGAGAAAAGCACTTTGGTGACATTTGGCTGTAACTTGTTCCCAGTACATTCCGATTGGCTGGTGACTGTGTGTTGTACCTAAAAGTGCCCAGCAAGAATCCCAATGCACTATACATGGGCCCAAATGCCTTCCTTATGACAAAACTGACACTCATTTTCTTAAAAAAATCATTGGTCAAAATAGCCTTTTCAGGCTAGGAGAAGCACTTTGGTGACGTTTCACTGTAACTTGTTCCCAGTACAGTCTAAGTGGCTGCTGACTGTGTGACTTGGTTAAAAGTGGCCAAATAGAAGCCCAATCCACAATACATGAGCCCAAAGGCCTTCCTTATGACTAAACTGACACCCACTTTCTGAAAAATATCATGGGTCTAAATAGCCTTTTCAGGCTGAGAAAAGCACTTTGGTGACATTTGGCTGTAACTTGTTCCCAGTACATTCCGATTGGCTGGTGACTGTGTGTTGTACCTAAAAGTGCCCAACAAGAATCCCAATGCACTATACATGGGCCCAAATGCCTTCCTTATGACAAAACTGACACTCATTTTCTTAAAAAAATCATTGGTCAAAATAGCCTTTTCAGGCTGAGAGAAGCACTTTGGTGACGTTTCACTGTAACTTGTTCCCAGTACAGTCTAAGTGGCTGCTGACTGTATGACTTGGTTAAAAGTGGCCAAATAGAAGCCCAATCCACAATACATGAGCCCAAAGGCCTTCCTTATGACTAAACTGACACCCACTTTCTGAAAAATATCATGGGTCTAAATAGCCTTTTCAGGCTGAGAAAAGCACTTTGGTGACATTTGGCTGTAACTTGTTCCCAGTACATTCTGAGTGGCTTGTGGCTATGTGTTGTACCTAAAAGTGCCCAACAAGAATCCCAATGCACTATACATGGGCCCAAATGCCTTCCTTATGACAAAACTGACACTCATTTTCTTAAAAAAATCATTGGTCAAAATAGCCTTTTCAGGCTGAGAGAAGCACTTTGGTGACGTTTCACTGTAACTTGTTCCCAGTACAGTCTAAGTGGCTGCTGACTGTGTGACTTGGCTAAAAGTGGCCAAATAGAAGCCCAATCCACAATACATGAGCCCAAAGGCCTTCCTTATGACTAAACTGACACCCACTTTCTGAAAAATATCATGGGTCTAAATAGTCTTTTCAGGCTGAGAAAAGCACTTTGGTGACATTTGGCTGTAACTTGTTCCCAGTACATTCCGATTGGCTGGTGACTGTGTGTTGTACCTAAAAGTGCCCAACAAGAATCCCAATGCACTATACATGGGCCCAAATGCCTTCCTTATGACAAAACTGACACTCATTTTCTTAAAAAAATCATTGGTCAAAATAGCCTTTTCAGGCTGAGAGAAGCACTTTGGTGACGTTTCACTTTAAATTGTTCCCAGTACAGTCTAAGTGGCTGCTGACTGTGTGACTTGGCTAAAAGTGGCCAAATAGAAGCCCAATCCACAATACATGAGCCCAAAGGCCTTCCTTATGACTAAACTGACACCCACTTTCTTAAAAATATCATGGGTCTAAATAGCCTTTTCAGGCTGAGAAAAGCACTTTGGTGACATTTGGCTGTAACTTGTTCCCAGTACATTCCGATTGGCTGGTGACTGTGTGTTGTACCTAAAAGTGCCCAGCAAGAATCCCAATGCACTATACATGGGCCCAAATGCCTTCCTTATGACAAAACTGACACTCATTTTCTTAAAAAAATCATTGGTCAAAATAGCCTTTTCAGGCTAGGAGAAGCACTTTGGTGACGTTTCACTGTAACTTGTTCCCAGTACAGTCTAAGTGGCTGCTGACTGTGTGACTTGGTTAAAAGTGGCCAAATAGAAGCCCAATCCACACACAATACATGAGCCCAAAGGCCTTCCTTATGACTAAACTGACACCCACTTTCTGAAAAATATCATGGGTCTAAATAGTCTTTTCAGGCTGAGAAAAGCACTTTGGTGACATTTGGCTGTAACTTGTTCCCAGTACATTCCGATTGGCTGGTGACTGTGTGTTGTACCTAAAAGTGCCCAACAAGAATCCCAATGCACTATACATGGGCCCAAATGCCTTCCTTATGACAAAACTGACACTCATTTTCTTAAAAAAATCATTGGTCAAAATAGCCTTTTCAGGCTGAGAGAAGCACTTTGGTGACGTTTCACTGTAACTTGTTCCCAGTACAGTCTAAGTGGCTGCTGACTGTATGACTTGGTTAAAAGTGGCCAAATAAAAGCCCAATCCACAATACATGAGCCCAAAGGCCTTCCTTATGACTAAACTGACACCCACTTTCTTAAAAATATCATGGGTCTAAATAGCCTTTTCAGGCTGAGAAAAGCACTTTGGTGACATTTGGCTGTAACTTGTTCCCAGTACATTCTGAGTGGCTTGTGGCTATGTGTTGTACCTAAAAGTGCCCAACAAGAATCCCAATGCACTATACATGGGCCCAAATGCCTTCCTTATGACAAAACTGACACTCATTTTCTTAAAAAAAATCATTGGTCAAAATAGCCTTTTCAGGCTGAGAGAAGCACTTTGGTGACGTTTCACTGTAACTTGTTCCCAGTACAGTCTAAGTGGCTGCTGACTGTGTGACTTGGCTAAAAGTGGCCAAATAGAAGCCCAATCCACAATACATGAGCCCAAAGGCCTTCCTTATGACTAAACTGACACCCACTTTCTGAAAAATATCATGGGTCTAAATAGCCTTTTCAGGCTGAGAAAAGCACTTTGGTGACATTTGGCTGTAACTTGTTCCCAGTACATTCCGATTGGCTGGTGACTGTGTGTTGTACCTAAAAGTGCCCAACAAGAATCCCAATGCACTATACATGGGCCCAAATGCCTTCCTTATGACAAAACTGACACTCATTTTCTTTAAAAAATCATTGGTCAAAATAGCCTTTTCAGGCTGAGAGAAGTACTTTGGTGACGTTTCACTGTAACTTGTTCCCAGTACAGTCTAAGTGGCTGCTGACTGTGACTTGGCTAAAAGTGGCCAAATAGAAGCCCAATCCACAATACATGAGCCCAAAGGCCTTCCTTATGACTAAACTGACACCCACTTTCTGAAAAATATCATGGGTCTAAATAGCCTTTTCAGGCTGAGAAAAGCACTTTGGTGACATTTGGCTCTAACTTGTTCCCAGTACATTCTGAGTGGCTGGTGACTGTGTGTTGTACCTAAAAGTGCCCAACAAGAATCCCAATGCACTTTACATGGGCCCAAATGCCTTCCTTATGACAAAACTGACACTCATTTTCTTAAAAAAAATCATTGGTCAAAATAGCCTTTTCAGGCTGAGAGAAGCACTTTGGTGACGTTTCACTGTAACTTGTTCCCAGTACAGTCTAAGTGGCTGCTGACTGTGTGACTTGGCTAAAAGTGGCCAAATAGAAGCCCAATCCACAATACATGAGCCCAAAGGCCTTCCTTATGACTAAACTGACACCCACTTTCTTAAAAATATCATGGGTCTAAATAGCCTTTTCAGGCTGAGAAAAGCACTTTGGTGACATTTGGCTGTAACTTGTTCCCAGTACATTCTGAGTGGCTGGTGGCTATGTGTTGTACCTAAAAGTGCCCAACAAGAATCCCAATGCACTATACATGGGCCCAAATGCCTTCCTTATGACAAAACTGACACTCATTTTCTTAAAAAAATCATTGGTCAACATAGCCTTTTCAGGCTGAGAGAAGCACTTTGGTGACGTTTCACTGTAACTTGTTCCCAGTACAGTCTAAGTGGCTGCTGACTGTGTGACTTGGCTAAAAGTGGCCAAATAGAAGCCCAATCCACAATACATGAGCCCAAAGGCCTTCCTTATGACTAAACTGACATCCACTTTCTGAAAAATATCATGGGTCTAAATAGCCTTTTCAGGCTGAGAAAAGCACTTTGGTGACATTTGGCTGTAACTTGTTCCCAGTACATTCCGATTGGCTGGTGACTGTGTGTTGTACCTAAAAGTGCCCAACAAGAATCCCAATGCACTATACATGGGCCCAAATGCCTTCCTTATGACAAAACTGACACTCATTTTCTTTAAAAAATCATTGGTCAAAATAGCCGTTAGGGTTAGGGTTAGGGTTAGGGTTAGGGTTAGGGTTAGGGTTAGGGTTAGGGTTAGGGTTTAGGGTTAGGGTTAGGGTTAGGGTTAGGGTTAGGGTTAGGGTTAGGGTTAGGGTTAGGGTTAGGGTTAGGGTTAGGAATAGAGGGTTCGTAAGAAGATGGGCATTTGCCCATCTCGGGCAACTCTGGGTTAGGGCCCTTAGGAGAGTCCAAAAAGAAAGTGGGAGGTACCAAAAATTCAGAAATTCAATGCCGAGGTGGAATCTGTTGTCGTCTGGAGATGGCCCCCCTTTGATTAGAAACAGCGCCACCGTTTGTCGGCCATTGAAACCCCATGTTAAATGAAAAGTGTCCGAATCGCTCCGAAACTTTTTCTACCCCCCCTAAGTAGGTGTCCACGAACAAATACATCGGGCTCGGATTTTGGCTCAGACCCCCGGAAGTGGGTGAAACAGGCACCTTGAACACTTGATGGAATTAGGGTTAGGGTTAGGGTTAGGGTTAGGGTTAGGGTTAGGGTTAGGGTTAGTG
>NC_139948.1:7500-10000 GCF_963454915.1 Gymnoscopelus microlampas | reverse complement strand
GGGTTAGGGTTAGGGTTAGGGTTAGGGTTAGGGTTAGGGTTAGGGTTAGGGTTAGGGTTAGGGTTAGGGTTAGGGTTAGGGTTAGGGTTAGGGTTAGGGTTAGGGTTAGGGTTAGGGTTAGGGTTAGGGTTAGGGTTAGGGTTAGGGTTAGGGTTAGGGTTAGGGTTAGGGTTAGGGTTAGGGTTAGGGTTAGGGTTAGGGTTAGGGTTAGGGTTAGGGTTAGGGTTAGGGTTAGGGTTAGGGTTAGGGTTAGGGTTAGGGTTAGGGTTAGGGTTAGGGTTAGGGTTAGGGTTAGGGTTAGGGTTAGGGTTAGGGTTAGGGTTAGGGTTAGGGTTAGGGTTAGGGTTAGGGTTAGGGTTAGGGTTAGGGTTAGGGTTAGGGTTAGGGTTAGGGTTAGGGTTAGGGTTAGGGTTAGGGTTAGGGTTAGGGTTAGGGTTAGGGTTAGGGTTAGGGTTAGGGTTAGGGTTAGGGTTAGGGTTAGGGTTAGGGTTAGGGTTAGGGTTAGGGTTAGGGTTAGGGTTAGGGTTAGGGTTAGGGTTAGGGTTAGGGTTAGGGTTAGGGTTAGGGTTAGGGTTAGGGTTAGGGTTAGGGTTAGGGTTAGGGTTAGGGTTAGGGTTAGGGTTAGGGTTAGGGTTAGGGTTAGGGTTAGGGTTAGGGTTAGGGTTAGGGTTAGGGTTAGGGTTAGGGTTAGGGTTAGGGTTAGGGTTAGGGTTAGGGTTAGGGTTAGGGTTAGGGTTAGGGTTAGGGTTAGGGTTAGGGTTAGGGTTAGGGTTAGGGTTAGGGTTAGGGTTAGGGTTAGGGTTAGGGTTAGGGTTAGGGTTAGGGTTAGGGTTAGGGTTAGGGTTAGGGTTAGGGTTAGGGTTAGGGTTAGGGTTAGGGTTAGGGTTAGGGTTAGGGTTAGGGTTAGGGTTAGGGTTAGGGTTAGGGTTAGGGTTAGGGTTAGGGTTAGGGTTAGGGTTAGGGTTAGGGTTAGGGTTAGGGTTAGGGTTAGGGTTAGGGTTAGGGTTAGGGTTAGGGTTAGGGTTAGGGTTAGGGTTAGGGTTAGGGTTAGGGTTAGGGTTAGGGTTAGGGTTAGGGTTAGGGTTAGGGTTAGGGTTAGGGTTAGGGTTAGGGTTAGGGTTAGGGTTAGGGTTAGGGTTAGGGTTAGGGTTAGGGTTAGGGTTAGGGTTAGGGTTAGGGTTAGGGTTAGGGTTAGGGTTAGGGTTAGGGTTAGGGTTAGGGTTAGGGTTAGGGTTAGGGTTAGGGTTAGGGTTAGGGTTAGGGTTAGGGTTAGGGTTAGGGTTAGGGTTAGGGTTAGGGTTAGGGTTAGGGTTAGGGTTAGGGTTAGGGTTAGGGTTAGGGTTAGGGTTAGGGTTAGGGTTAGGGTTAGGGTTAGGGTTAGGGTTAGGGTTAGGGTTAGGGTTAGGGTTAGGGTTAGGGTTAGGGTTAGGGTTAGGGTTAGGGTTAGGGTTAGGGTTAGGGTTAGGGTTAGGGTTAGGGTTAGGGTTAGGGTTAGGGTTAGGGTTAGGGTTAGGGTTAGGGTTAGGGTTAGGGTTAGGGTTAGGGTTAGGGTTAGGGTTAGGGTTAGGGTTAGGGTTAGGGTTAGGGTTAGGGTTAGGGTTAGGGTTAGGGTTAGGGTTAGGGTTAGGGTTAGGGTTAGGGTTAGGGTTAGGGTTAGGGTTAGGGTTAGGGTTAGGGTTAGGGTTAGGGTTAGGGTTAGGGTTAGGGTTAGGGTTAGGGTTAGGGTTAGGGTTAGGGTTAGGGTTAGGGTTAGGGTTAGGGTTAGGGTTAGGGTTAGGGTTAGGGTTAGGGTTAGGGTTAGGGTTAGGGTTAGGGTTAGGGTTAGGGTTAGGGTTAGGGTTAGGGTTAGGGTTAGGGTTAGGGTTAGGGTTAGGGTTAGGGTTAGGGTTAGGGTTAGGGTTAGGGTTAGGGTTAGGGTTAGGGTTAGGGTTAGGGTTAGGGTTAGGGTTAGGGTTAGGGTTAGGGTTAGGGTTAGGGTTAGGGTTAGGGTTAGGGTTAGGGTTAGGGTTAGGGTTAGGGTTAGGGTTAGGGTTAGGGTTAGGGTTAGGGTTAGGGTTAGGGTTAGGGTTAGGGTTAGGGTTAGGGTTAGGGTTAGGGTTAGGGTTAGGGTTAGGGTTAGGGTTAGGGTTAGGGTTAGGGTTAGGGTTAGGGTTAGGGTTAGGGTTAGGGTTAGGGTTAGGGTTAGGGTTAGGGTTAGGGTTAGGGTTAGGGTTAGGGTTAGGGTTAGGGTTAGGGTTAGGGTTAGGGTTAGGGTTAGGGTTAGGGTTAGGGTTAGGGTTAGGGTTAGGGTTAGGGTTAGGGTTAGGGTTAGGGTTAGGGTTAGGGTTAGGGTTAGGGTTAGGGTTAGGGTTAGGGTTAGGGTTAGGGTTAGGGTTAGGGTTAGGGTTAGGGTTAGGGTTAGGGTTAGGGTTAGGGTTAGGGTTAGGGTTAGGGTTAGGGTTAGGGTTAGGGTTAGGGTTAGGGTTAGGGTTAGGGTTAGGGTTAGGGTTAGGGTTAGGGT